>NC_069502.1:754615712-754935712 GCF_027579735.1 Bombina bombina
TTTTTTAAGATTTCAAAAAATAATGAAATCTAAAAAATTTGATGAATTAAACCCACCCTCATTTTGCAAAGTTAGTATCCGATGCCATGGGGCAGTTGAGTGAAGTTGACCTTCACTTTAACTAGAGCACAGGTGAAATAATCAGCTGATCAGTAACCATGGTTACTAACCTGCTCTCAACTGTGCTCTTGTTAAATGGACAGTCTACGCCAGCATTTTTGTTTAAATAGATAGATAACCCCTTTATTGCACATTCCCCAGTTTTGCATAACCTACACTGTTAAGCAACTTTCTAATTTACTCCATTTATCCATTTTTCTTTGTTCTCTTGCTATCTTTATTTGAAAAAGCAGGAATCTAAGCTTAGGAGCCGGTCCATTTTTGGTTCAGCACCTGGGTAGCGCTTGCTGATTGGTGGCTAAATGTAGTGACACAATTCAAAATAAATTTCAATATAAAATGTAATTTAAACATTAAAATCTACACTGAAATGTAAAACTATGAAAAATTGCACAGATTTAAATGATACTAATTAGCTAAGATCACTAAATGATCTCTTCAATATTCACAGCACAGTTTCTATCAAATCTCATGGGTGATTGTCTATCATAAGACATCGATCAGACGAGTTGAAAGCAATGAGCTGATAACTTATGTCCTTGATAATATCATATAGGATTCTTTATGCTAAAGCCTACATTTAGGCATTCTAATTAATTGTGAGGATCATTTAATTTGCAGATTAATGGAAAGTCATTATTTATTGGTCACAAATTTCAACTTTGCTAATGCAATTTAATCAAATAAAAGGGTAAATGATTTTACTATCATGATTTATTTGCTTGATTGCTTTTGTGTATAAGTGTATAACAATATATCATATAGTTTAAGGTAATTTTGCACTTTGCAAATTTACTGCAACAAACAGAGATATAAAAAAGAAACAGTTTGCCTGGATGTTGATGCAAATCTGAAGCAAATACCCTGTTTTCATTTTGATAAACTAACCCTTAAATCTATGTTTAGAAAGAAAAAAAATGTATAAACCATTTTTTTTCCCCAAACAATAATACTTTATATCTTGGGTTTCAATTATCTTAAAGGGATAGGAAAGTCAAAATTAAACTTGCATGATTCAGATAGAGCATAAATAAATAAATTCACTTCTATTTTCAAATGTGCTTTGTTCTCTTGGTATCCCTTGTTGAAAAAGAATATGCACATATATTACACTAGTGGGAGCTGCTGCTAATTCGTGCCTGTACACATTTGTCTCTTGTGATTGGCTGAATAGATGTGTTCATCTAGCTGCCAGTAGTGCAAGGCAGTTCATTCAGCAAAGGATAAGAAGAGAATGAAGCAAATTTGATAATGGAGGTAAATGGGAAAGTTGTTTAAAATTGTATGTGCTATCGAAATCATGAATGAAAATTTTGGGGTTCCCTGTACCTTTAATTAAAAGGACAATCTACAATATAATTTTTATTGTTTTAAAAAGATAGATAATCCCTTTATTACCCATTCACCAGTTTTGCTTAACCAACACAGTTGCATCGTCTGACAGCCCCCTGATCACATGACTTTTATCTATTAACTTGCATTTAGTACTGTTTTGTGCTAACTCTTAAATAACTCCCAGGGTTTGAACATAATGTTATTTATATGGCCCACATGAACTAGCAGTCTCCTGTTGTGAAAAGCAAATAAAATAGTATGTAATTTAGAGGCTGTCTATAGTGCATTTGAAACAGGCAGACATTTAGAGGTTTAAATGTTATAAAGTATATTCATCTAGCAATGTTGGTTGTGCAAAGATGGGGAATGGGTAGTAAAGGCATTATCTATCTTTTTAAAGGGACAGTATACTTTGACATTTTAAGCTCAAAATTACATGTGCAAAATGTATTCAACCTAAGTTTCTTTCATAAATTGTTAAGAAAAACTGTATTTTTAGACTATATGTATGATCTACAAACCTTTACCCCTTGTGTGTTCACTGTCCGCCTACCGAACTGATGCTTTTTTTAAAAAAAAAAATTAAGAATTAGAGCTCAACCTATAGTGATGATATCTGTCGCGTTATGTACAAGATTAGTGAACGCGCGCACAATGAAATCATCTACTTCTGGTTTCCTCTTTTCTCATTTATGCGCATGCCAAAAATCCTACGTTCACGGGAAGCGATCGATGCTTCCAACACTGTATATATTAGAGGACGTGCCAAATTTTGCCATTGCGCATTTCGTTCTTCATAAGACGAATCGATCAAAAAAAATTAGTCAAGCTCTGCATTCTCATCATTATTCGGTATAAAGAAATAGATAATTCTGTCTATATTTACACTGAATTATACATACAATTTAATTATTGTATATAAATCATATAAACACAGATTTCATTAGCGCAACAAACAATTTATATAAGGAATAGATGATTTTAATTATGAGTTTATAAAAGATCAATTTATAAAATATAAAAGGTTTGTTTGCAATAAAGAAAATGCCACCAAAATGAATGCCTCTAAAATTAGTATGTAATTACCGTAGCAAACGCAGAGTTGATATCAGATCTAGGTATAGATACTTGATTTGCGCATGCGCTGTTGCTATGAGAAAAAAAAAAGTCGCTCTGTTGTCACTGAAGAGTGAGCGAGCTTCAATAGGAGGTAAAATGGACATAACATTTGCATGTGGGAGGTACAGATTCGGTCTATACCGCTCATGTTTGAGATGACAAGGAGGGGTTGGCGAACGGACGCACACTAAGGGTCACAGGGCAAAAAGTAAGATGAAATTTAATATATATATTTTTTAAATTAGACAATTTGGTCCGAATCTAATGTGTGTTTGGAACATAGAGAAAGCAGTTATAAAGTCTGAATCTACTGACCCTTTAAACAATTTCAATTTTACTGTACACTGTCCCTTTAACTAAATAATAGGATAATCTATTACTTAAAATGAGAAACATCTGCATATTACTAAGCTGATATACAACTATATCTCTTTAATCTATGAAATATTTTACACAGAAAATAAAATTCAAAGTTTAAATAGAAGAATGACATCTTTGAAAAAATAATTATTTCAATATTCCACTGAAAACAATCATGCGTGGATGCACTAAAAATATACAGTGTGATAACCAGGTGGATATTAGTCATTACATGAATGCTAATGTTGGCTGTCTGTGAATTGGATTCTTACATGAAAATCTGAAGACAGAAATCGTACACTTGGAGAAACACTGCATTAAAAATCTTGGCAGACCTGCTTATTTTGCTATGCTGAGATAACAATCAAATTCATGTTTTTTTTGCCTTATTTCTGTCATATAAATTACTTCCGCTACAAAAAATTTGAAAAAAAATCAGAATTGATAATACAACTCAATAATACATTTTTCTTTGGGAAAAATAATCTTTATGTCACATATCCAATACACTTGAAAGTATGGTTATATACAATTGTGGAAGAACAAATATGAGGTTAGATTTAGAATAGCGTATTGTTTGGGTATATGAAGTAAACAAAAATACTGGACAACCTGTAGGTGGCTGGCTGGACACAAAAGTTCTATCTTAATGCCCACTCTTAATCCTACAATGTATATTTTTCACAACCGAGCAGTCATTTCATCCCTTGGCTGCCAGTAACATACACATCAATAAGCTTGCCACTTTGGACGTCAGTAACACACATAAACAGTAGTGATTTGACCCCCTTGACTGTCACTCACGTCTTTCTGTTCCATTTGTAATGAACTTTGGTAACCAATGCAGCAGGTTAGGTCAGTAGAATACTTGGTTCTATATGTAGATGCATTTGCAGCAGAAAAAGTATCGGCTAGATTTAGAGTTCTGCGTTAGCCGTCAAAAGCAGCGTTAAGGGGTCCTAACGCTGCTTTTGGCCGGCCGCTGGTATTTAGAGTCAGGCAGGAAAGGTTCTAACGCTCACTTTCAAGCCGTGACTTTTCCATACCGCAGATCCCCTTACGCCAATTGCTTATCCTATCTTTTCAAGGGGATCTTCCTAACGCCGGTATTTAGAGTCTTGGCTGAAGTGAGCAGTAGACCCTCTACCGACAAGACTCCAGCCGCAGAAAAAAGTCAGTAGTTAAGAGCTTTCTGGGCTAACGCCGGTTTATAAAGCTCTTAACTACTGTGCTACAAAGTACACTAACACCCATAAACTACCTATGTACCCCTAAACGGAGGTCTCCCACATCGCCGCCACTATAATAAAATTTTTTAACTCCTAATCTGCCGACCGCACACCGCCGCCACCTACATTATCCCTATGAACCCCTAATCTGCTGCCCCTAACATCGCCGACACCTACATAATATTTATTAACCCCTAATCTGCCCCCCCCCAACGTCGCCGCTACCTAACTACACTTATTAACCCCTAATCTGCCGACCGCACACAGCCGCCACCTACATTATCCCTATGAACCCCTAATCTGCTGTCCCTAACATCGCCAACACTTACATAATATTTATTAACCCCTAATCTGCCCCCCCCAACGTCGCCGCTACCTAACTACACTTATTAACCCCTAATCTGCCGACCGGACCTCGCCGCTACTCTGATAAATGTATTAACCCCTAAACCGCCGCACTCCCACCTCGCAAACCCTAGAATAAATTGTATTAACCCCTAATCTGCCTTCCCTAACATCGCCGCCATCTAACTTCCAATCAGCTAATCAGATTGAGCTTGCATTCTATTGGCTGTTCCGAATGCGAGCTCAATCTGATTGGCTGATTGGATCAGCCAATCCGATTGAACTTGAATCTGATTGGCTGATTCAATCAGCCAATCAGATTTTCTTACCTTAATTCTGATTGGCTGATAGAATCCTATCAGCCAATCGGAATTCGAGGGACGCCAACTTGGATGACGTCACTTAAAGGAACCTTCATTCGTCGGTAGTCGTCGGAAGGAAGAGGATGTTCCGCGCCAGAGGTCTTGAAGATGGAGCCGCTCCTCGTCGGATGGATGAAGATAGAAGATGCCGCTTGGATGAAGATGTCTGCCGGTCCGGATGTACTCTTCTGCCCGGATAGGATGAAGACTTCTGCTGCTCCGGATGTCCTCCTTTGGTCCATCGGTGCCCGGCTGGATGAACACAACACAAGGTAGGGAGATCTTCAGGGGGTAGTGTTAGGTTTATTTAAGGGGGTTTGGGTTAGAGTAGGGGTATGTGGGTGGTGGGTTGTAATGTTGGGGGGTATTTACAGGCAAAAGATCTGATTACTTTGGGGCATGCCCTGCAAAAAGCCCTTTTAAGGGCTGCTAATAGAGCTGTTAACTTTTGTAATTTAGATTAGGGTAGGGTAATTTTTTATTTTGGGGGGCTTTGTTATTTTATAATGGGGGCTTAGAGTAGGTGTAATTAGCTTCAAATTCTTGTAATCTTTTTTTATTTTTTGTAATTTAGTGGGTTTTTCTTTGTAATTTAGTTTAGTTTATTTAATTGTAGGTAATTTATTTAATTTATTTAATTATAGTGTAGTGTTAGGTTTAATTGTAACTTAGGTTAGGATTTATTTTACAGGTAATTTAGTAATTATTTTAACTAGGTAGCTATTAAATAGTTAATAACTATTTAATAGCTATTGTACCTAGTTAAAATAAATACAAATTTGCCTGTAAAATAAAAATAAATCCTAAAATAGCTACAATATAATTATTTGTTATATTGTAGCTAGATTAGGGTTTATTTTACAGGTAAGTATTTAGTTTTAAATAGGAATAGTTTAGTTAATAAGATTTCATTTATTTCATTAGATTAAAATTATATTTAATTTAGGGGGGTGTTAGGGTTAGGGTTAGACTTAGCTTTAGGGGTTAATACATTTATTAGAGTAGCGGCGAGGTCCAGTCTGCAGATTAGGGGTTAATACTTGAAATTAGGTGGCGGCGATGTTAGCGAGGGCAGATTAGGGGTTAATACTATTTATTATAGGGTTTGCGAGGCGGGAGTGCGGCGGTTTAGGGGTTAATAAATTTATTATAGTGGCGGCGAGGTCCAGTTGGCAGATTAGGGGTTAATAAGTGTAGGTAAGGTAGCGGCGACGTTGGGGGGGGGGCAGATTAGGGGTTAATAAATATAATATAGGGGTCGGCGATGTTGGGGGCAGCAGATTAGGGGTTCATAGGGATAATGTAGGTTGCGGCGGAGTACGGAGCGGCAGATTAGGGGTTAATTGTGTAATGTAGGTGTCAGCGATGTCGGGGGCAGCAGATTAGGGGTTAATAAGTGTAAGGTTAGGGGTGTTTAGACTCGTGGTTCATCTTAGGGTGTTAGGTGCAGACTTAGAAAGTGTTTCCCCATAGGAAACAATGGGGCTGCGTTGGGAGCTGAACGCTGCTGTTGGTATTGAGGGTTGAAGTTGCGGTACATTAGGCTCAACGCACCCTTTTTGGAGCCTAACGCAGTCCCTCAGACAACTCTAAATACCAGCGTTGTCTTAAGGGTGCGTTGGGAAAAAAAGCAGCGTTAGCTACGCGGGTCTTTACCGACAAAACTAAATCTAGCCGTCTGTTTCTAATGCCACATTTGCATTGTGTACAGTACTAGAGAAGAAGGATATAAATAAACTGGAATCTGTTGAAAATGTGCATCTAAGCCTCTGTCCTCTTATCTCAGTTATTTCGACAGACTGGCATTTTAGCCAATGAGTGCAGACGCATAAATAACGCCACAGGAGTGAGCACAATGTTATCTATATGGCACACACAAACTACCACTGTCTAGCTGTAAAAAAATTAAAAAATGCAATGAAATAAGAGGCAGCCTTCAAGGGCTTAGAAATTAGCATATGAGCCTACCTAGGTTTAGCTTTCAACAAAGAATAACAAGAGAACAAATTTGATGATAAAAGTAAATTGGAAAGTTGTTTAAAATTGCATGCCCTATCTGAATCATGAAAGTTTAATTTTGACTAGACTGTCCCTTTAAAAATACCTGGGATTAACATAAAGCTATCCTAAAAAAAAAAATATATATATAAGTTTAAACTTTGTAGGATATATTGGCAGACTTGATAGACCTTTGGTTCTTACCTGCTTTTAAAAATTGACATTTCTATGTTTAAAAAATGGGGAAGCAGTGAGCAGTGTTGCTATTAGGTTATAATTTTCACACACTTTGTTTTACAACATAAATAATGGACTAGATTACAAGTGGAGCGCTCACAGTTACACGCAAGCAAAAAGTGGTTAATCTCAGGTGTTTGCGCGTTGTTTTTTTATGCTCGTATTACAAGTTGAACGTAAATGTGGAGCTCTGTTTAACTGTTTTGCAAAACAAAAAAGTGGAACACCCCAGCCTCATACCGAAGAGGCAATACAATAGGTAAACAGTTGGTTCGTGCTATATCTGCCAAGCCAACTAGTGGTTCCCAACAACAATTTTTTGGGGCCCCCAAACAGGGCACACTCCCGTGTCTGGGGTGTGCCCAATGCAATACACTGGGAAGAAGTACTATATCAAAGGTTTTTATACCTGCGATTCGACTTCTGCTGTTTATGCGCTAAAATGCCCATGTGGGCTATTATATGTTGGCGAGACGACCCAAAAAATAAGAGATAGCATCTGCCAACATAAGTCGACTATTCGCTCAAAACGTCAAATTTGTAAAACTTTGAAAAAGTATGTAAGGAGGACCAGGTAGCCGCCCTTACAAATCTGCTCCACAGAGGCCTCATTTTTGAAGGCCCAAGAAGAAGCCACAGCTATAGAAGAACGAGCCGTAATCCTCTGAGGAGGCTTGTGTCCCGCTGTTTCATATGCAAAGCGGATAATGCTCCTCAACCAAAAAAAAAGGGAACTGGCAGAAGCCTTCCCAGAATAGACAACAAACAATGCCGAAGTCTGTTTAAAATCCTTCGTAGCCTGCAGATAGAATTTCAAAGCTCGAACCACATCCAAATTACGAAGTAATCGTTCCTTTGAAGAAGAAGGATTAGGACACAAGGAAGGAACCACAATCTTCTGATTGATGTTGCGATCAGACACCACCTTAGGGAGAAAACCCAACCCAGTGCGAAGAACAGCCTTATCAGCATGAAAAACTAGGTAAGGAGGCTCACATTGCAAGGCCGCCATCTTAGAGATTCTGTGTGCCGAAGCATTAGCCAGTAGAAAAAGAATCTTCTAAGACAGTAACTTAATGTCAACCGAATGCATGGGCTCAAACGGAGCCCTCTGCAAAACCTTAAGAATCAAATTTAAACTCCAAGGAGGAGCGGAATGTCTAAACACAGGCCTGATTCTGGACAGAGCCTGAACAAAAGACTGAATATCAGGAAGCTCAACAAGCCTCTTGTGTAATAACACAGATAGCACTGAAATCTGTCCTTTTAAGGAACTAGCAGCAAGTCCCTTCTCCAAGCCATCCTGGAGAAAGGAAAGAATCCTGGATACCTTGACCTTATGCCAGGGGAATCCACATTCTTCACACCAGAATAAGTAGGTCCTCCACACCTTATGATAGATGCGACGGGTGACCGGTTTTCTAGCTTGAATGAGAGTATCAATCACTCTCTCAGAAAAACCTCTCTTGCCTAAGACTTGGCGTTCAATCCCCATGCAGTCAGCCTCAGAGAATCCAGATTTTGATGAACAAAGGGACCCTGTTCCAGCAGATCCCTGCGACAAGGTAACCACCATGGAGGAGATGACGACATCCCTACCAGGTCCGCAAACCACATCCTTCGAGGCCAGGATGGAGCAATTAGAATAGTCAAACTTGCTCCTGCTTGAGGTGGGCCACTACCTGAGGGAGTGGTAACAGTGGAAAAATGTAAACTAGGTTGAACCCCCAGGGCACCGCTAAGGCATCTATCAGTTCTGCCTGAGGATCCCTGGACCTCGACCCATATCTGAGTAGCTTGGAATTGAGTCTGGACGCCATGAGATCTATCTCTGCAGTCCCCCATCTGTTGCAAATCTCCGCAAACACCTCGGGATGGAGAGACCATTCCCCCAGATGAAACAATTGTCTGCTGAGAAAATCCGCTTCCCAGTTGTCCACACGTGGAATGTGGATCGCTGACAGCGAACAGCTGCGGGCCTCCGCCCATTCCAGAATCCGAGATACTTCCCTCATGGCTAGAAAGCTTCTCATTCCCCCAGATGGTTGATGTAAGCCACCGAGGTAATGTTGTCTGATTGGAATCTGATAAACTGGGACGAACCCAGAAAAGACCAAACCTTCAGAGCATTGAAGATCACTCGAAGTTCCAAAATGTTGATCGAGAGAAGAGTCCACTGACCCTGTGCCTTCCTGGCACCCTAAACAGCTCCCCATCCTGAGAGACTCGCGTCTGTAGTCACAATCTCTCCGGATGGTCTCAAGAAGGATGCACAGCTGAAGAGGTCTGTGGTGGAACCTGGCGAATGAAATAATATCTATGCTGGACACCATGAGCCCAATCACCTCCATACACCGGGCCACAGATGGCCTTAAAGGGATATTGAACCCAAATTTTTTCTTTCGTGATTCAGATAGAGCAAGTAATTTTAAGCAACTTTCTAATTTACTCCTATTATCAATTTTTCTTCGTTCTCTTGCTATCTTTATGTGAAAAAGAAAGTTCAGAAAGTTTATCCACCAATCAGCAAGAACAACACAGGTTGTTTATCAAAAATGGGCCGGCATCTAAACTTAAATTTTTGCTTTTCAAATAAAAATACCAAGAGAATGAAGAACATTTGATAATAGGAGTAAATTAGAAAGTTGCTTAAAATTGCATCTAAATCACAAAAGAAAAAATTTGGGTTCAGTGTCCCTTTAAGGAGGTCTGTAGGGCAAGACAATTAGAAGTCATTTTGCAACGTCTCTGGTCTGTAAGGAATATCTTCATGGATATGGAATCTATTATCATGCCCAGGAATTCCACTCTGGTACTGGGAACCAGAGAACTCTTTCCTAAGTTTATCTTCCATCCATGAGATTGAAGAAGAAGTAGCAGAGCTCTTGAATGGTCTTCTGCCAGACAACAGGACGGAGCTTGGACCAGGATGTCGTCCAAGTATGGAGCTACTACAATACCCCTGGATCTTGCCACCGCGAGCAGAGCCCCTAGAACCTTTCCTAAAGACTCTTGGGACAGTAGCCAGACCAAATGGGAGAGTCACAAACTGGAAGTGTTGGTCCAGAAAGGCGAATCTTAAGAACTTGAAGTGATCCTTGTGTATTGGCACATGATGGTAAGCATGTTAAAAGAACAACTAAAAATCTATGCGCTGGTGGTAGATAAAGCTCCACATAAAAATCAGACACCCCAAGTAGTCTGAATAAATTGCTAATTAAAAAAAATCTCCTTCCTAATATGCGTGCGCCTGTGTTAAAAACACTAGCTAAATATCTACCAAACAACAATGGTCTTAAAAATTATTTGTAAAAAATAATAAATTAATGAAAAAATATATTTATAAAAGGATTATATGCAAATAGATGCTTAGAAAAGAATACCATTAAACGTTTGAAAAAATAAATCTTGTGTTTTTGTCACTATAATAATGCTTTACCAACAATACTGGTTGAAAAATATCTATTTATTTAGTTCACATGCAACACATAAAACAATTTAAAAGGTTGTCTAGTAGTGTGTATATATATATAAAAGTTGGTACCAACCATTAAAAAATAAATATTACAATAGTCTCAAATCTGTAAAAATTAAAGGTTAGATTTAGAGTTTTGTCGGTAACGACCCCCGTAGCTAACGATGGCTTTTTTTCCCCGCACCTTTTAAATACCGCTGGTATTGAGAGTTCACAGATTGGCTGCGTTAGGCTTCAAAAAGGGAGCATAGAGCATAATTTACCGCCACTGCAACTCTCAATACCAGCGGTGCTTACGGACGCGGCCAGCTTCAAAAACGTGCTCGTGCACGATTCCCCCATAGGAAACAATGGGGCAGTTTGAGCTGAAAAAAAAGCTAACACCTGCAAAAAAGCAGCGTTCAGCTCCTAACGCAGTCCCATTGTTTCCTATGGGGAAACAGTTTCTAAGTCTGCACCTAGCACCCTAACATGTACCCCGAGTCTAAACACCCCTAACCTTACACTTATTAACCCCTAATCTGCCGCCCCCGCTATCGCTGACACCTGCATATTTTTTTTAACCCCTAATCTGCCGCTCCGTACACCGCCGCAACCTACGTTATCCCTATGTACCCCTAATCTGCTGCCACTAACACCGCCGACCCCTATATTATATTTATTAACCCCTAATCTGCCCCCCCCAACGTCGCCGCTACCTACCCACAATTATTACCCCTAATCTGCCGACCGGACCTCACCGCTACTCTAATAAAGTTATTAACCCCTAAAGCTAAGTCTAACCCTAACACTAACACCCCCCTAAGTTAAATATATTTTAAATCTAACGAAATAAATTAAATCTTATTAAATAAATTAATCCTATTTAAAGCTAAATACTTACCTGTAAAATAAACCCTAATATAGCTACAATATAAATTATAATTATATTGTAGCTATTTTAGGATTAATATTTATTTTACAGGCAACTTTGTATTTATTTTAACTAGGTACAATAGCTATTAAATAGTTATTAACTATTTAATAGCTACCTAGTTAAAATAATTACAAAATTACCTGTAAAATAAATCCTAACCTAAGTTACAAATAAAGCTAACACTACACTATCAATAAATTAATTAACTAAACTACCTACAATTATCTACAATTAAACCTAACACTACACTATCAATAAATTAATTACATACAAATACCTACAAATAAATACAATTACATAAACTAACTAAAGTACAAAAAATAACAAAAGAACTAAGTTACAAAAAATAAAAAAAAATATTTACAAACATAATAAAAATATTACAAGAATTTTAAGCTAATTACACCTACTCTAAGCCCCCTAATAAAATAACAAAGCCCCCCAAAATAAAAAAAATGCCCTACCCTATTCTAAAATACAAATAGAAAAGCTCTTTTACCTTACCAGCCCTTAAAAGGGCCTTTGCGGGGCATGCCCCAAAGAATTCAGCTCTTTTGCCTGTAATAAAAAACCATACAATACCCCCCCAACATTACAACCCACCACCCACATACCCCTAATCTAACCCAAACCCCCCTTAAATAAACCTAACACTAAGCCCCTGAAGATCTTCCTGCCTTATCTTCACCACGCCGGGTATCACCGATCGGTCCAGGCTCCGAAGTCTTCATCCAAGCCCAAGCGGGGGCTGAAGATGTCCATGATTCGGCTGAAGTCTTGGCCTAAGCGGCGGCTGAAGAGGTCCATCATCGAGCAGAAGAGGAGATCCGGACCGGTAGACATCTTCATCCAAGCGGCATTTTCTATCTTCTTCCATCCGACGACGAGCGGCTCCATCTTCAAGACCTCCGGCGCGGATCCATCCTCTTCTTCCGACGTCCTAACACAGAATGAAGGTTCCTTTAAGGGACGTCATCCAAGATGGCGTCCCTCGAATTCCGATTGGCTGATAGGATTCTATCAGCCAATCGGAATTAAGGTAGGAAAATTCTGATTGGCTGATGGAATCAGCCAATCAGATTCAAGTTCAATCCGATTGGCTGATTGGATCAGCCAATCAGATTGAGCTTGCATTCTATTGGCTGATCATAACAGCCAATATAATGCGAGCTAAATCTGATTAGATCAGCCAATCGGATTGAACTTGAATCTGATTGGCTGATTCCTTCAGCCAATCAGAATTTTCCTACCTTAATTCCGATTGGCTGATAGAATCCTATCAGCCCATCGGAATCCGAGGGACGCCATCTTGGATGACGTCCCTTAAAGGAACCTTCATTCTGTGTTAGGACGTCGGAAGAAGAGGATGGATCCGCGCCGGAGGTCTTGAAGATGGAGCCGCTCGTCGTCGGATGGAAGAAGATAGAAGATGCCGCTTGGATGAAGATGTCTACCGGTCCGGATCTCCTCTTCTGCCCGATGATGGACCTCTTCAGCCACCGCTTGGGCCAAGACTTCAGCCGAATCATGGACATCTTCAGCCCCCGTTTGGGCTTGGATGAAGACTTCGGAGCCTGGACCGATCGGTGATACCCGGCGTGGTGAAGATAAGGTAGGAAGATCTTCAGGGGCTTAGTGTTAGGTTTATTTAAGGGGGGTTTGGGTTAGATTAGGGGTATGTGGGTGGTGGGTTGTAATGTTGGGGGGGTATTGTATGTTTTTTTTTACAGGCAAAAGAGCTGAATTCTTTGGGGCATGCCCCGCAAAAGGCCCTTTTAAGGGCTGGTAAGGTAAAAGAGCTTTTCTATTTGTATTTTAGAATAGGGTAGGGCATTTTTTTTATTTTGGGGGGCTTTGTTATTTTATTAGGGGGCTTAGAGTAGGTGTAATTAGCTTTAAATTGTTGTAATATTTTTATAATGTTTGTAAATATTTTTTTATTTTTTTGTAACTTAGTTCTTTTATTTTTTGTACTTTAGTTAGTTTATGTAATTGTATTTATTTGTAGGTATTTGTATGTAATTAATTTATTGATAGTGTAGTGTTAGGTTTAATTGTAGATAATTGTAGGTATTTTATTTAATTAATTTATTGAAAGTGTAGTGTTAGGTTTAATTGTAACTTAGGTTAGGATTTATTTTACAGGTAAT
Source organism: Bombina bombina (assembly GCF_027579735.1). NCBI lineage: Eukaryota > Metazoa > Chordata > Amphibia > Anura > Bombinatoridae > Bombina > Bombina bombina. Next base: position 754,629,359 of record NC_069502.1, read on the forward strand.
TTTGTAATTATTTTAACTAGGTAACTATTAAATAGTTATTAACTATTTAATAGCTATTGTACCTGGTTAAAATAAATACAAAGTTGCCTGTAAAATAAATATTAATCCTAAAATAGCTACAATATAATTATAATTTATATTGTAGCTATATTAGGATTTATTTTACAGGTAAGTATTTAGCTTTAAATAGGAATAATTTATTTAATAAGAGTTAATTTATTTCGTTAGATTTAAATTATATTTAACTTAGGGGGGTGTTAGTGTTAGACTCAGCTTTAGGGGTTAATACATTTATTATAGTGTTGGCGAAGTCCGGTCGGCAGATTAGGGGTTAATACTTGAAGTTAGGTGTCGGTGATGTTAGGGAGGGCAGATTAGGGGTTAATACTATGGGTGTTAGTGTACTTTAGAGCACAGTAGTTAAGAGCTTTATGAACCGGCGTTAGCCCAGAAAGCTCTTAACTCCTGGCTTTTCTCTGCGGCTGGAGTATTGTCGTTAGAGTTCAAACGCTCACTTCAGCCAAGACTCTAAATACCAGCGTTAGAAAGATCCCATTGAAAAGATAGGATACGCAAATGACATAAGGGGATCTGCGGTAAGGAAAAGTCGCGGCTGGAAAGTGAGCGTTAGACCCTTACCTACACGACTCTAAATACCAGTGGTAGCCCAAAACCAGCGTTAGGAGCCTCTAACGCTGGTTTTGACGGCTAACACCAAACTCTAAATATAGGCTATAGTAAATAAAGTGCAGTTATACGATTCAAAATCCTATAAAAAAAAAAATCATATAGGAAAAGGTACAACAAATATTTGCTATTTAGTGTTACCCCTAAAAACTTTAACCATCTATTAGAGTGGGAGTGAAGCAAACAAATGGTTATATAAATATAATCACTTTGGGTTTTCCTTTAGTGAATCTGGCGATAGACACGAGATCCACCAGTCTCTATTACGTAGTTTGGTAAACAGTGTACAGTTTGGGTTTTTTCAGACAGTTAGCAGTCTTTTGTAATGCAATTTATAAGCACAGTCTTAGCTCTTTTTTTGTTGTCTAATAAGGTACCTTATTTACACAGTCGTCGGTCCAAGTAGTGTGTGGTCACATTGATACACCAGTTGTGTACAGGTAGATGCAGGAAAAAAATTTTTGCAAGTATATCTTTGGTAGTTTCCAACAATGTTCCGGCGTGTGTGTCTCCTAAGGTGCTACTATGTCACTCCGTGTCCGGTTCCGGGCACGCAAACTATTTGCAGGATTGACAAGTTAGCAACAATGTGTGTGGTAATCCTGTGCGGTGTATTCTTACACCTGTTTCGTTGTAGCAGTCTGTATCCAAGCAACGCGTTTCAGCTCTAGGGAGCCTTTTTCAAGCTATGGAAGACATGCTAAGATCCTCTTTTTTTAAACCCTTCAAGTCGTACCTGATTGGATATCCCATTGTGATTGGACAAATAAACGTCCTTTGATTGTTTTCAGGCAACACTTATTTGAGGCATATAATTTAAACAATTGTATTTAGAAACGATCTTAGTGCTAAATTCGTCAATTGAGTGTCCTATTTAGTTATTTATATGGTTACAAAAACAAAGCAAGTTCTTAGTTCTCTATTTCACCTTAGTTAAAGATCTATGTTTTATTATGAAAAACAGCATAAATTTGATAATGGAATTAACCTGCAATTGGTGTATGCAAAAGGGAAATTTTATGTGTATATTTTAAAAAACCAGCATCATTAGTAATTGATTATTAAATGTGGCTTAAAAATATTTTATAAATCAAATTCTTTTAAAAATATTTTTTTATAAAAAAACATTATTGTTTGTTTTTTCAAAGGCGCATGTTATTATAAAACGTAATAAAAATATGAATAATTACAACATTTATAAAATTTAGATATAGATAAAATCTATAAATATTATTTATTTCCAAACGATCATATACTAAAAAACTATTTGCATCACATGATATATATAAAAATCTAAGAAAATATATATATATGTAGAAGCAAATATATATATATATATATATATAATATGTACATATATATAAAAATATTTAAGTGTTTGTTAAAAACGGGCGATTTAATATGAATGGATGAAAAAGTCTCCCTACGGTTCTACGAAACCTATTTGTACATGGCAAAACTTATATTAAAAAATACTTAATTCTAATCAGGGACATAGATCTATGTAAAAAAGCTCCTCAATTCTATTTCTAAATTCAAACCTTGTGGGTGTACAACTTAGATACATTACACCCACAAGGTTTGGGCTCCTTAAACGATGAACTATCCTCAAGCGGGATAGTGGTGCGCTTAGCAAGCGTGGAGGGACAGATCCCCACAACTCTAATTGGGAGTCAGGAAGAAGAAGGGGAAAAAGAGGATTGAGTCTTTCCCATTCGTTCTTAATAATATTTGCCATCTTAACGGGAACCGGGAAAGTTTGTGGCGCAACCCTATCCTCATAAACCTTATCAAGCTTAGGAATAGAAAGGTTCCTCGGGTAACTTTGGTTCCGGAACCTCTAACATAGCCAATACTTCTTTTAACAGAAAGAGTAAGTGCTCTATCCTAAATCTAAAGTCAGGTTCTTCCGCAGCAGGAGGCTTAGAGGTAGCCGATTCCAACCCAGAAAGATCCTCCTCTGAAGTATCAGAGGCGTCTTCATTAGCAGATAATCTAGTGACAGATAAATCCAGCAAGTTGGTAGATGATTTTTTCAACTTTTCCTGTGGAGGATTTTTTACCATTACAACCGTTTCCTGTGCAGCCGGATTTGCTGTTCATTCACTTGGCTACTTGCTGTTACTAGTGTCTGAGGAGGAGACACTTTTTCCTTGGCTCCTTGAGGTTGACGCAATACAGGAGGGGGCGTGACAGTGTGCACACGCTGAAGACACGCCGGTCACGGACACAGAAGGCTGGTAAGCACTGCTCTGTCTTGCTGTTATATAAAGTTGGTAGATGACCCCTGGGAAGGATAGCATTATTTAATCTTTCGCTTGCGCTTAGCAGGGCAAGGTAAATCACTAAAGGCTGCAGACACTGCCATTTGCAACTGTTCAGAAAAGTCTGGCGGGAAGAGGGCCCCTCCCGAAGGAGGATTAGTCATGCAATGGGGAGCTGCATGTGTAATCGGATATAACTGCAGGGAACGCACCTCATGGGATGGAGACCGCTCAGAGGTGGATGGCTCAGTTGTACTAAACATCTTAGTCTTTTAGATATAACAACTTTATCAAGGCATGTGGAACATGGTTGAGCAGGCGGGTATACCGTAGCCTCCTCACAATAAAAACAGGTATTAGCTCTTGGTAAAGAGGAGTACCCTCTAGCGTATCAGAGGCCTCCATAGCTTGCGTTTTTACAATGGACTATAGAAAAAGTAAATGGCACCATTATACTCCCAATGGCCGGGGCACTCACCACCTCCTATGACCCAGGCCCCACAGAGAAACTGCTTCTTCTCGTGTAAACCGCACGGTCAGAAAAGAGGAAGTTAATGAGGCCACACCCAGTCACATGGAGTGCCATGCAGGACTGCCCCTGCTGCAGGAAGAAAAGTGTGCCAAACTGACAGGCTACGCAGTTATCCAAAACTAAGTAAAAAACCTGAATGTTCCCACATCTGCCAGAGCCTCATCTCACACATGTCGCAGCATAAAACATAATAAAGTAAATCATGTATAAATCCCCCCCTGTTCAATAATCCCCTTCCGGAGATATTAACCCTTGATTCCATACAGATAAAGGAGTCACACTGTGACCTTGTCTTCTTACATCATATGATATAAAATTAAATGATCTTACCGGAATCATCGCCGTAGAACAGACACACAGCCTCTCAAGTTTGACAGTCTTATAGCATCGCAACTGACATGGACTTAAAGTAAAGGTAAAGTTGCGTGCATATGAAAACACATATTGTTTGTTCATTATAATTGCAATGCAGTCGCTAACTTTTTTTAATTGTGCAAAGTATTTTTTTTCAGAAATATAAGTTTTATTTTCCCTCCCAGCTGCTTTTCTGTATCTCATCTTAGAGTGCTGACACACCCACTCTCTACGTCGGCAGTTTGCGCGTGCACGATCAAATTTTCAACTGCGCATGCGCAACTTTCGGCAGATACATAGTATTCAATGATCAGACAGAATCATTGTGTACTGTACTGTCCGTGATTGCAGACGAAGAATACTATTTGCGGAATCGCTTTTTCAAACTTCAATAATCATATTTGCCAAGTAAGTATTATTATTTTGAATTATAATTGATGAATACATAAATAAAAGAAATATTGGCAATAGTATAGATTAAAATGAAAAAGAGAACCAGTTTTGAATTGCTCCTACTCACTTGTACCGCCATCGATCTGCGTGCAGCTGTTTCCTTCAGAATTACAGTATAAGTCGCAGGCGCGTCTCACAAACGAGCACGGTGTATAGTGGAGAAGATTTCAGTCGGACGCATGCGCTCTGCCCTCGTCTGACGTAGTATTTGCTGTGTTCACCACCCCGGGGGGAAAACGCTGATTAGAGGACACTGTATTAGTCGAGTGTCAATCAATTAATGAGAAATGTCGGGCGGACGATAAATTCTTGTCGGATGCAACTTATAAAGTAAGAATAGCGGTTTTACAATAAGATATAGCAAAATTGATGAATGAAACTTTGGCTAATTTTATATGTACTTTAACAGGTAGTTAACGAGTGCACTCAACTTTACCTTGCCTTTAAGTGATAGAAGCAGGCAGTGAAGCGAAGAGTACTACCCTCCATAAGAGACTACTCCGAATCTTCCGACACTTCTCTGCTATCCTCTTGTGAAGAATGACTGGGGAATGAGGGAGGTATTTAAGCCTTTGGCTGGGGTGTCTTTGCCTCCTCCTGGTGGCTAGGTTCTGTATTCCCACAAATAAGGAATGAAGCCATGGACTATTAAGATGGAAATAGAAAAACAAAATGAAAAAAAAAAGACAACTCCTATCCAGCAACAGGATAGATAAGACACTGGATTAGACCCGACACGAGGGGTGTGGTGACAATTTAGAGCCATGGTAATAACATTGAAATAAAGAATCGCATCTGTGATATGCAATCAGCTCACAGTACCCAGGATGGCTTGAGTAATCATTATGATAGGAAGCTCCTATTGTGAATCATTTTGAAGTAGCAACAGAGAGAATATGAGAGGCTATGAGCAGACCCAATATGTACCGTATACTCTTTGTTTTACTTCTGATGTGTACTGATCCAAAAGAAAGGGGCAGTGTTAAACTCAGGTCTGGGAGTTCAACTTGATGGCTGTATATGGCTGCACTGTGGAAATTACTTGGATGCACCTGTACAGAGGTTCTGAATATCATGTTGATTACCTATTGATGAATTGGCTCATGATTCAGAAATCATTTTGGATACAGATGATGCTAAAATGATGTCATATTTTGATCGGGAATTCTTTGGATTGACTTATATATGAACTGGTATCTGTTTAATAGCCTACTTGGTAACTGTGTAGATATGTTCTTTCTTCATGCTAATGTTTATACTTTATGTAGCGGACATTATTATACAATGTGATATATTGTTATGATGGAATTTAGAGATGTCATCCTCACTGGTGATTTATTAAATTGTGGTGTTATAGCGTGTTGCTGGATAGGAGTTTTTTTGTTTTTTTTGTACATAAATACTAGGGGTGTTGAAAAAGTAAATGTATGCTTACCTGATAAATTTATTTCCAGGCATGGAGAGTCCACAACGGCATTCCAATTACTAGTGGGATATTCACTCCTGGCCAGCAGGAGGAGGCAAAGAGCACCACAGCAAAGCTGTAAAGTGTCACTTCCCTTACCCATAACCCCCAGTCATTCAGCCGAAGGGAAATGGAAAAACATAATTTATGCTTACCTGATAAATTTATTTCTCTTGTGGTGTATCCAGTCCACGGATCATCCATTACTTGTGGGATATTCTCATTCCCAACAGGAAATTGCAAGAGGACACCCACAGCAGAGCTGTCTATATAGCTCCTCCCCTCACTACCATATCCAGTCATTCGACCGAAAACAAGCAGAGAAAGGAGAAACCATAGGGTGCAGTGGTGACTGTAGTTTAAAATTAAAAAATACCTGCTTTAAAATGACAGGGCAGGCCATGGACTGGATACACCACAAGAGAAATAAATATATCAGGTAAGCATAAATTATGTTTTCTCTTGTAAGGTGTATCCAGTCCACGGATCATCCATTACTTGTGGGATACCAATACCAAAGCTAAAGTACACGGATGAAGGGAGGGACAAGGCAGGTGCTTAAACGGAAGGTACCACTGCCTGTAAAACCTTTCTCCCAAAAATAGCCTCCGAAGAAGCAAAAGTATCAAATTTGTAGAATTTTGAAAAAGTATGAAGCGAAGACCAAGTCGCCGCCTTGCAAATCTGTTCAACAGAAGCCTCATTTTTAAAGGCCCATGTGGAAGCCACAGCTCTAGTAGAATGAGCTGTAATCCTTTCTGGAGGCTGCTGGCCAGCAGTCTCATAGGCTAAGCGGATTATGCTTCTTAGCCAAAAAGAAAGAGGTTGCCGAAACCTTTTGACCTCTCCTCTGTCCAGAGTAGACAACAAACAACAATCTCTTGATTGATATTCTTATTAGATACCACCTTAGGTAAAAACCCAGGTTTGGTACGCAGAACTACCTTATCTGCATGGAAGATCAGATAAGGAGAATCACATTGTAAGGCAGATAACTCAGAAACTCTACGAGCCGAGGAAATAGCTACCAAAAAAAGAACTTTCCAAGATAAAAGTTTGATATCTATGGAATGAAGAGGTTCAAACGGGACCCCCTGAAGAACTTTAAGAACCAAATTTAAGCTCCAAGGTGGCGCAACAGGTTTAAACACAGGCTTGATTCTAACTAAAGCCTGACAAAATGCCTGAACGTCTGGGGCATCTGCCAGACGCTTGTGCAAAAGAATAGATAGCGCAGAAATCTGTCCCTTTAAGGAACTAGCTGACAATCCTTTCTCCAATCCTTCTTGGAGAAAAGATAATATCCAGGGAATCCTGACCTTAATCCATGAGTAGCCCTTAGATTCTGTCAGGGATTTGGCTTGCTTGCTCTGTACCTTTAATTATCTGCCATGAGTCATCAAGCCCTGCCTACCAAGGTGATAAATCAGCTGTGTGTACAACGATCAGTGCTTAGTATTTTGTTAGCTAAACAGTATAGCAGCAGCACCACTGAGCTTTATTACTAAACCTCTACTTGATTTATTGCCTAAATCTACAACGTGTGAACTTCCTAACTAAGTCTGTTTTTGGAAAACTTGCAACATTGTTTCCATTGAAGGGATTCAGTTTGTTTCAACCACGCTGAGCTATTTCAGCTACTACCAGGAGACAGCTGATTGAACTGTGACTTTCTAACCTCTTTCTCTGCAATTAACCGTTACCTCCTGCTTCACAATCTCACTGTATATATTTGCACCGCAATGTTATTTGACCTTTGGAAGGTTATCTCAGATCCGTAGAAGCCGATTCAGCCATCTGGAGAACTCCTCCCTCAAATTCCTCTGATTTTCAGCAGCGTGTCATTTTTTCTCTGCAGCAGTGAAAACAGCACAGAAGCATTCAGGGTAAAAGTAACATCACTCGTTCTGTCCTGAATTTCTTAGTTAACATATTTGTGCTCTGACCTCAGTCACCTGTAGCTTGTATAAAACCCTGCTGTGTGTTAATTCCTGCTTACAAGGAATTTGAATTAGCTTTACCTCTCAGCTAAACTTTGCAATTACTAATAATATCATACAAGTGAATCTTTTCAGACACTGATACCTTTACAGAGACATTCTCTCAGTAGCATACTGTCTTCTACATAATTGGTTTCTCAGAATAAATTCACTCTCACAATCCTGATTGTACTTCAACATCTCTGTGCAATCACATACTGAAGTGATACAAGTCAATATCTGCAGTTGAGCTTCGAACAGAAGTCCTATTCCATTACATAATACTAAGCCATCAACCATGGAGCCAGCGGATATACCTCAACTTGTCTACAACCTGACACAGAGAGTTGATCAGATTGCTCAGGCAGTGAGAGATCTACAAGTGGAGAACCAATCACTTAGAGAGATTATAAAAGATTCTATCGCCGTAAAGGCTACTCATGAGACACCACCTGAGCCTCTGGTGTCATTACCTGAACCATTTACCGGGAATAGAAAATTGTATAGGCAATTTAAAAACGCTTGCCATCTACTTTTCAACTTGAAACCCCGCAGTTACCCCACAGATAGAATCAAAGTTCTTACGGTCATCTCTTTCCTTAGAGGAGAACCTAGAGGATGGGCTGATAACCTCTGTGAACATCAGGATCCTATTATATCTTCTTTAGGGATTTTTTTTGATAATATGGATGAGTTATACCTCGATAAGGACATTCAATTATCATCAGAAGCCAAAATGAGAGACCTTAAACAAGGCAAGAGACCGGTAGAGGACTATATTACCGAGTTTAAACTCTATGCAACAGATTCATTATGGAGCCCAATTGCACTCCGAAATCAGTTCCGACTTGGCTTGGCTGAATCGTTGAAGGACGAACTAGCCAGAATCGATCTTCCTCCAACCCTAGAGGCCTTAATGAGAGTTGCCACGCAGATAGATAGAAGACTCCGAGAAAGGAGATCTGAACGTACTCATACTGAATCATTCTCAAGATCTACTACCTATAACCGGAGTCCCTCTACAACTGCTAGTCAACCTACACCTATGGAGATAGGAGTACTTAGAGGTCCCTTAACGGCAGAAGAGCGGTTCAGGAGAAAGGCAAAGAGTTTGTGTATGTACTGCGCAGATCCATCCCATACTGTCTCAGACTGTCCCATCCTCTCAAGGAATAAGAAACGTAAGTGTTCTTTTATTCATTCTACTCATCTATTTCAAGAAACAATAACTTACTGTAAACTATCTCTCTTATTACAGTGGGATCACAAAAGGATACACACTGAAGCCATAATTGACTCAGGAGCTTTCGGGAACTTCATTGATTCTGAAATTGTATCCACCAATAAAATTCCACTTGTGTTGAAAACAAAACCCTTGGTCATTAGAGTTATTGATGGGTCTACCATATCTAACGGACCTATCACACATCATACAGTACCACTTATGGTTGTTTCAGAAAAAGGCCATACTGAGTATATATCTTTTGATGTGTTGCCTTCACCACACTTTTCAGTTGTGCTAGGCATTTCCTGGCTTCAGCAACATGAACCTTCTATTAATTGGTCTACCTCACAGGTATGTTTTAATTCAGCATATTGTCAAAGCACTTGTTTTCCACAGCAGTTTCTACTTCACTCTCTTACAGATTCATTGCCTATACCAGAAACTTATAAGGATTTTGAAGATGTCTTTAGCAAGACCGAAGCAGACTGTCTACCACCACATCGTCCATACGACTGCCCTATCCAGTTACAACCAGGTGCCACTATTCCCGTTGGACATGTTTACCCTCTCAGCCAACCTGAATTGGAACATCTCAAGACCTACTTGGAGGAGAATTTGAAAAAAGGTTTTATCAGGGTATCTACTTCTCCAGCAGGTGCGGGTATGTTCTTTGTGAAGAACAAAGATGATTCTCTCCGTCCCATAATTGACTATAGGGAGCTCAATAAAAGAACTATAAAGAACCGCTACCCTTTACCATTGATACCAGAGATGATAGAACGACTGTCTGATGCAACCATTTATACCAAACTCGATCTCAGAGGGGCGTACAATCTGGTACGTATTCGTGAGGGAGACGAATGGCTCACTGCTTTTCGGACGAGATATGGCTTATTTGAATACCTGGTAATGCCATTTGGGCTATGCAATGCCCCTGCCACCTTCCAACATTTTGTCAATGACATTTTCCGGGACTTGCTTGATATCTGTTTAGTAGTCTATCTTGATGACATCCTTATATACTCCAAAACACTAGAAGAACATGAGAAGCATGTCCGCTGGGTCCTCTCCAGACTACGAGTACATAAACTGTACGCAAAATTGGAAAAATGTCAATTTCATTGTAACCATATATCCTTTCTGGGGTATGAGATCTCTCCAACTGGTATTAGTATGCAACATAAAAAAGTAGAGACTGTTTTGGATTGGCCTGAACCGACTACTAAAAAGGAGCTACAGAGATTCCTTGGTTTCTCGAACTATTACCGGAAGTTTATCAAAGATTTCTCTAAAGTAGCTAAACCCCTTACACAACTCACCAGTGCTTCAAAGCCTTTCTCCTGGACCAAGGAAGCTTCTTCAGCTTTTAACTTCCTAAAGTTCAGCTTTTCTACAGCTCCCATTTTACGTTTTCCTAATCCGGATATCCAATTTATACTTGAAGTCGATTCCTCTGATTTCGCCATCGGAGCTGTTCTTTCACAAAGACAATCCCTTACTGAACCCCTCCATCCGGTTTCGTTCTATTCAAAGATTATGACTTCAGCTGAAATGAACTACAGTATTGGTGACAAGGAGCTTCTGGCCATCCGAAGAGCACTTGAGAACTGGAGACATCTTTTGGAAGGAGCAAAATACCCCATAACTATATATACGGATCATAAAAATCTCCAATACTTGCAGAACAACAAAACCTTATCAGCAAGACAGGTTCGATGGTGTCTCTTCTTTGCCAGATTCTATTTCCATATAATTTATCGTCCCGCTAGCAAAAATGGGAAGGCTGACGCTTTATCAAGGTTATATACAAAACCTTCACAGATGAACCAGTCAACTCCTATAATACCCTCTGATCGATTCATTGGATTCACCTCAAAACTCCTAACCGATATAAAAAGATCTACACTGGATGACAAAGAGATACCCCAAACCCACTTAACAGAGAAAGATGGTATTTACTACCACAACAATCAGATATATATACCGTACAGCCTAAGATCTTTACTTCTTAAATACCATCATGATTCCCCAATGTCAGGACATCCAGGGGTAAATCGCACGATAGAACTCCTACAAAGGAATTACTGGTGGCCTAAAATGAAACAAACGGTTCAGAGATACATAAAATCCTGCATAGTATGCACCACTGCAAAATCAGAAAGACACCGACCATACGGCCTCCTCATGCCACTCCCAATTGCAAACAGACCATGGGAACAAGTCTCGATGGATTTTATCGTTGAATTACCATCATCTCAAAGACATAATACTATTTTGGTTGTAGTTGATACCTTCACCAAAATGGGACATTTCATTCCCTTTCAAAAACTGCCTACTTCCTCAGAGACTGCCAAACTTTTCTTAGACAATGTCGTAAGATTACATGGAACACCAAAACGGATCATCAGTGATAGAGGTACCCAATTTACCTCTCGCTTCTGGACAAAACTTTGCATGCTATTAAAGATTGACCACCGATACAGCACCTCTTTCCACCCTCAGACCAACGGTCAAACCGAGAGGGTAAATCAGTGGTTGGAGGAATATTTACGTTGTTTTTGTAGTCAACAGCAGGATCAGTGGTTAGAATTTCTACCCATGGCAGAATATGCCTACAATAGCTTAGCAAACTCTTCCATCAAAACTTCACCGTTTTATGCAAACTATGGTTATCATCCATCATTTTTTCTAAACTCAGATCTTGCAAGCGACTCTCCACCTTTGGAAGATTTCATTAGGAAGTTAACCGACAATTTCTCCAGGATCAAACAAAACATCCAAAGAGCACAAGACAACCATAAACGGTTTTATGATCTAAGGAGAAGAACTCCTCCATGTTATTCTGTGGGCGATAAGGTCTGGCTCTCTACTAAGAATCTACGGCTACAAGTACCGTCTAAAAAATTCACTCATCGTTACATTGGACCTTTTCCAATCCTTAAAGTGATTAATGATAATGCAATCACTTTGGAACTACCCCCAACCTTACGGGTACATCCAACATTCCACGTTTCTCTCGTAAAACCTTACCTGTTCACTAGGGTAACTGATCCTGTTCTTCCACCTATCTTATCTAGTGGTGATACTGAAGATTACGAAGTGGAATCAATACTGGATTCACGTTGGCGTGCATCTAATCTGGAATATCTAATCAGATGGAAAAATTACCCCCCTGAAGACGATTCATGGGAACCAGCTTCTAACATCACTGCACCCAGACTCATTTCGCTATTTCATCGCCGTAATCCTGAAAGACCTAAGCCTCGAGCTGTGGGACAGCTCGCTTGAGGAGGGGGTTATGTCAGGGATTTGGCTTGCTTGCTCTGTACCTTTAATTATCTGCCATGAGTCATCAAGCCCTGCCTACCAAGGTGATAAATCAGCTGTGTGTACAACGATCAGTGCTTAGTATTTTGTTAGCTAAACAGTATAGCAGCAGCACCACTGAGCTTTATTACTAAACCTCTACTTGATTTATTGCCTAAATCTACAACGTGTGAACTTCCTAACTAAGTCTGTTTTTGGAAAACTTGCAACATTGTTTCCATTGAAGGGATTCAGTTTGTTTCAACCACGCTGAGCTATTTCAGCTACTACCAGGAGACAGCTGATTGAACTGTGACTTTCTAACCTCTTTCTCTGCAATTAACCGTTACCTCCTGCTTCACAATCTCACTGTATATATTTGCACCGCAATGTTATTTGACCTTTGGAAGGTTATCTCAGATCCGTAGAAGCCGATTCAGCCATCTGGAGAACTCCTCCCTCAAATTCCTCTGATTTTCAGCAGCGTGTCATTTTTTCTCTGCAGCAGTGAAAACAGCACAGAAGCATTCAGGGTAAAAGTAACATCACTCGTTCTGTCCTGAATTTCTTAGTTAACATATTTGTGCTCTGACCTCAGTCACCTGTAGCTTGTATAAAACCCTGCTGTGTGTTAATTCCTGCTTACAAGGAATTTGAATTAGCTTTACCTCTCAGCTAAACTTTGCAATTACTAATAATATCATACAAGTGAATCTTTTCAGACACTGATACCTTTACAGAGACATTCTCTCAGTAGCATACTGTCTTCTACATAATTGGTTTCTCAGAATAAATTCACTCTCACAATCCTGATTGTACTTCAACATCTCTGTGCAATCACATACTGAAGTGATACAAGTCAATATCTGCAGTTGAGCTTCGAACAGAAGTCCTATTCCATTACAGATTCACACCAATAAAGATATTTACGCCATATTTTATGATAGATTTTCCTGTTGACAGGCTTCCGTGCCTGAATCAAGGTATCAATGACTGACTCGGAGAAACCACGCTTTGATAAAATCAAGCATTCAATCTCCAGGCAGTCAGCCTCAGAGAAATTAGATTTGGATGGTTGAAAGGACCTTGAAGTAGAAGGTCCTGTCTCAGCGGCAGAGTCCATGGTGGAAAGGATGACATGTCCACCAGATCTGCATACCAAGTCCTGCATGGCCACGCAGGCGCTATCAAGATCACCGATGCTCTCTCCTGCTTGACTTTGGCAATCAGACGAGGGAGCAGAGGAAACGGTGGAAACACATAAGCCAGGTTGAAGGACCAAGGCACTGCTAGAGCATCTATCAGCGTTGCCTTGGGGTCCCTGGACCTGCATCCGTAACAAGGAAGCTTGGCGTTCTGGCAAGACGCCATGAGATCCAGTTCTGGTTCGCCCCAACGAAGAACCAATTGTGCAAACACCTCCGGATGGAGTTCCCACTCCCCCGGATGAAAAGTCTGACGACTTAGAAAATCCGCCTCCCAGTTCTCTACACCTGGGATATGGATAGCTGATAGGTGGCGAGAGTGAATCTCTGCCCAGCGAATTATCTTTGAGACTTCTAACATCGCTAGGGAACTCCTTGTTCCCCCTTGATGGCTGATGTAAGCCACAGTCGTGATGTTGTCCGACTGAAATCTGATGAACCTCACTGTCGCTAGATGAGGCCAAGCCTGAAGAGCATTGAATATCGCTCTTAGTTCCAGAATGTTTATTGGAAGGAGTGACTCCTCCTGAGTCCACGATCCCTGAGCCTTCAGGGAGTTCCAGACTGCACCCCAACCTAGAAGGCTGGCATCTGTCTTTACAATTGTCCAATCTGGCCTGCGAAAGGTCATACCTTTGGACAGATGGGCCCGAGATAGCCACCAGAGAAGAGAATCCCTGGTCTCTTGGTCCAGATTCAGTAAAGGGGACAAATCTGTGTAATCCCCATTCCACTGACTGAGCATGCATAGTTGCAGCGGTCTGAGATGTAGGCATGCAAACGGCACTATGTCCATTGCCGCTACCATTAAGCCGATTACTTCCATGCACAGAGCCACCGAAGGGCGAGGAATGGAATAAAGAACACGGCAGGAATTTAGAAGTTTTGATAACCTGGACTCCATTAGGTAAATCTTAATTTCTACAGAATCTATCAGAGTCCCTAGGAAGGAAACTCTTGTGAGGGGGGACAGAGAACTTTTTTTCTCGTTCACCTTCCACCCATGCGACCTCAGAAATGCCAACACAATGTCCGTATGAGACTTGGCAATTTGGAAGTTTGACGCCTGAATCAGGATGTCGTCTAAATAAGGGGCCACCGCTATGCCCCGTGGCCTTAGGACCGCCAGAAGCGACCCCAGAACCTTCGTAAAAATTCTTGGGGCTGTAGCTAACCCAAAGGGAAGAGCTACAAACTGGTAGTGCCTGTCTAGGAAGGCAAACCTGAGAAACCGATGATGATCTTTGTGTATCGGAATGTGCAGATAAGCATCCTTTAAATCCACTGTAGTCATGTATTTACCCTCCTGGATCATAGGTAGGATGGTATGAATAGTCTCCATCTTGAATGATGGAACTCTGAGGAATTTGTTTAAGATCTTTAGATCCAAAATTGGTCTGAAAGTTCCCTCTTTTTTGGGAACCACAAACAGATTTGAGTAAAATCCCTGTCCCTGTTCCTCCTTTGGGACTGGATGGATCACTCCCATAACTAGGAGGTCTTGTACGCAGTGTAAGAATGCCTCTCTCTTTATCTGGTTTGCAGATAATTGTGAAAGGTGAAATCTCCCTTTTGGGGGGGGAAGCCTTGAAGTCCAGAAGATATCCCTGGGATATAATTTCCAACGCCCAGGGATCCTGCACATCTCTTGCCCACGCCTGGGCGAAGAGCGAAAGTCTGCCCCCTACTAGATCGGTTACCGGATAGGGGGTGGTTCCTTCATGCTGTCTTAGAGGCAGCAGCAGGTTTTTTTGGCCTGCTTACCCTTGTTCCAGGTCTGGTTAGGTCTCCAGACCGTCTTGGACTGAGCAAAAGTTCCCTCTTGTTTTGCATTAAAGGAAGTTGATGCCGCACTTGCCTTGAAGTTTTGAAAGGCACGAAAATTAGACTCTTTGACCCTTGGTTTGGACCTATCCTGAGGAAGGGCATGACCTTTTCCTCCAGTGATATCAGCAATAATCTCCTTCAAACCAGGCCCGAATAGGGTCTGCCCCTTGAAGGGAATGTTAAGCAGCTTCGATTTTGAAGTAACGTCAGCTGACCATGATTTAAGCCATAGCGCTCTGCGCGCCTGGATAGCAAAACCAGAATTCTTAGCCGTTAGTTTAGTCAAATGAACAATGGCATCAGAAACAAAAGAATTGGCTAGCTTAAGTGCTCTAAGCTTGTCAAATATTTCATCCAATGGAGTAGCTACCTGTAAAGCCTCTTCCAGAGACTCAAACCAGAACGCCGCAGCAGCAGTGATAGGCACAATGCATGCAAGGGGCTGTAGGATAAAACCTTGTTGAATAAACATTTTCTTAAGGTAACCCTCTAACTTTTTATCCATTGGATCTAAGAAAGCACAACTGTCCTCGACAGGGATAGTAGTACGCTTTGCTAGAGTAGAAACTGCTCCCTCCACCTTAGGAACTGTCTGCCATAAGTCCCGTGTGGTGGCGTCTATTGGAAACATTTTTCTAAAAATAGGAGGGGGAGAGAACGGCACACCTGGTCTATCCCATTCCTTAGTAATAATTTCTGTAAACCTTTTAGGCATTGGAAAAACATCAGTAAACACCGGCACTGCATAGTATTTATCCAGTCTACACAATTTCTCTGGCACTGCAATTGTATCACAGTCATTCAGAGCAGCTAAAACCTCCCTGAGTAACACGCGGAGGTGTTCAAGCTTAAATTTAAATGTAGAAATATCAGAATCAGGTTGCATCATCTTCCCTGAGTGAGAAATATCACCCACAGAAAGAAACTCTCCTTCTTCAGCTTCTGCATATTGTGAGGCAGTATCAGACATAGTTCTTAAAGCGTCAGTATGCTCTGTATTTCGTCTAACTCCAGAGCTTTCTCGCTTTCCTCTAAATACAGGTAGTCTGGCTAATACCGCTGACAGTGTATTATCCATGACTGCCGCCATGTCTTGTAAAGTAAACGCTATGGGCACCCTGGATGTACTTGGCGCCATTTGAGGGTGAGTCCCTTGAGCGGGAGTCAAAGGATCTGACTCGTGGGGAGAGTTAGTCGGCATAACTTCCCCCTCGTCAGATTCCTCTGGTGATAAATTTTTGAAAGACAGAATATGATCTTTATTGCTTAAAGTGAAATCAGTACATTTGGTACACATTCTAAGAGGGGGTTCCACCATGGCTTTTAAACATAATGAACAAGGAGTTTCCTCTATGTCAGACATGTTTATACAGACTAGCAATGAGACTAGCAAGCTTGGAAAACACTTTAAATCAAGTTAACAAGCAAATATAAAAAACGGTACTGTGCCTTTAAGAGAAACAAATTTTGTCAGAATTTGAAAAACAGTGAAAAAAGGCAGTATATCAAATGAAATTTTTACAGTGTGTATAATAAGCTAACACAGCATTGCACCCACTTGCAAATGGATGATTAACCCCTTAGTTCAAAAACCAGATCAAAAAAACGATAGACGTTTTTTAACAGTCACACCAAACTGCCACAGCTTTACTGTGGGCCTACCTTCCCTAACAAACGATTTTGGAAGCCTAAAAGCCCTTTAGAGATGTCCTGTAGCATTCAGGGAACTCCTGGATGTCTCAGTCTGTAGTAGTTAATGCACAAAAAAGCACTAAACTAGGCACCTCCCCCTCATAGTAACACAGTGGAAAGCCTCAGGGAACTGTTTCTAGGCAAACTTAAGCCAGCCATGTGGAAAAAAACTAGGCTGAAATAAAGTTTTATCACCAAAGTATATATAAAAACGTTTAAACATGCCAGCAAACGTTTTATATTGTAAATATAAAAGAGTTTTACCTCAGAAAGTAAGCATGATACCAGTCGATATTAAATCACTGTATTCAGGCTTACCTTACATAAATTTGGTATCAGCAGCATTTTCTAGCCTTCATTTCATCTTCTAGAAAAATATTAACTGCACATACCTCATAGCAGGCTAACCTGCACGCCATTCCCCCGCTGAAGTTATCTCTCTCTTCAGACATGTGTGAGAACAGCAATGGATCTTAGTTACAAGCTGCTAAAATCATAGAAATCCCAGGCAGATTCTTCTTTTTTTCCTGCATGGAACAAAATAGCACAACTCCGGTACTATTTAAAAATAATAAACTCTTGATTGAAGCAAAATAACAGCTACATTTCACCACTTATCTCTTACTACCTCCATGCTTGTTGAGAGTTGCAAGAGAATGACTGGATATGGTAGTGAGGGGAGGAGCTATATAGACAGCTCTGCTGTGGGTGTCCTCTTGCAACTTCCTGTTGGGAATGAGAATATCCCACAAGTAATGGATGATCTGTGGACTGGATACACCTTACAAGAGAAAAGAAGATAACACAAAGGTGTAGAGGTGCCTGAGGTTTAACATAAAAAATCTGTCTTAATTAAGGATGGGGTTGTGGACTCTCCATGCCCGAAAAGAAAGAAATTTATCAGGTAAGCATGAATTTTCTTTTCTTTCCTATGGCATGGAGAGTCCACTACGGCATTCCAATTACTAGTGGGAACCAATACCCCAACTAAAGTACACAGAATGAACAGAGAGGGAGAAAAAGGCAGGAGGACCTAAACAGAAGGCACCACCGCTTGAAGAACCTTTCACCCAAAAGAGTCCTCAGCCGAGGCAAAAGAATCAATATTTATAGAATTTGGAAAAAGTATGCAAAGAGGACCATGTTGCCGCCTTGCCAATATGTTCCAGAGAAGCTTCATATTT
Source organism: Bombina bombina (assembly GCF_027579735.1). NCBI lineage: Eukaryota > Metazoa > Chordata > Amphibia > Anura > Bombinatoridae > Bombina > Bombina bombina. Next base: position 754,647,532 of record NC_069502.1, read on the forward strand.
GAAAGCCCAAGATGAGGAGACAGCCCTAGTGGAATGAGCCGTAATTCTCTGAGGAGGCTGCTGTCCAGCAGTCTCATAAGCAAAACGAATCATACTTCCCAACCAGAGGGAAAGAGTAGTAGAAGTGGGCTTCTGACCCTTATGCTTTCCAGAGAAAACAACAAACAGTGCAGAAGACTGCCAAAAATCTTTAGTAGCTTGAAGATAAAACTTCAAAGCACGCACAACATCCAAGTTATGTAAAAGACGCTCCTTATGAGAAGAATGATTAGGACAAAAAGAAGGAACAACAATTTCCTGATTAATATTTAGAAACAAACACCACCTTAGGGAGAAAACCCAATTTAGTACGAAGGACCACCTTATCTGCTTGAAAAATAATCAGAGAGTCCAGAAATTCTGCGAGCAGAAGAGATAGCCACAATGAAAAAAAACCTTCCAAAATAACAACTTAATATCCACAGAATGCATTGGCTCAAACGGAGCCTGCTACAAACCTTTAAACAAGGTTTAAGCTCCAAGGAGGAGCAACGGGTTTAAACGCAGGTCTGATTCTAACCAGAGCCTGAAAAAAAGATTGAACATCTGGCATATCTGCCAGATGCTTGTGTGCAAGAATAGACAGTGCAGAAATCTGACCTTTCAGAGAACTGACTGATAAATCCTTCTCCAGGCCCTCTTTGAGAAAAGACAAAATTCTGGGAACCCTGACCCTGTTCCAATAGAAACCCTTTGATTCACACCAATATAGGTATTTGCGCCATACCTTATGGTAAATCTTATGAGTAACTGGCTTGCGAACCTAAAGCATAGTAGCAATGACCGGCTCAGAAAAACCACGCTTGGACAAAACTAAGCTTTCAATCTCCAAGCAGTCAGCTTTAGAGAAACTATATTTGGATGAAGGAAAGGACCCTGAGTTAGAAGATCCTTCCTCAGAAGTAACCTCCAAGGTGGAAGAGATGACATCTTCCCCAGATCCGCAAACCAGGTCCTGCGAGGCCATGCAGGAGCAATTAGTATTACAGGCGCTCTCTCCTGTGTGATACGAGCAATGGCTCATGGAAGAAAAGCAAACGGAGGAAACAGGTGCGCTAGACCAAAATCCTAAGGAACCGCCAGAGCATCTATCAGGGTGGCCTGAGGATCTCTTGACATTGAACCATACCTTGGAAGCTTGGCGTTCTGGCAAGACGCCATCAGATCCAAGTCTGGAACCCCCACCTGAGGGTTATCCTGGTGAACACCTCCGGATAGAGAGCTCACTCCCCGGGATGAAAGGTCTATCTGCTCAGAAAATCCGCCTCCAATTTGTCCACACCTAGAATGTGGATGGCAGATAGGAGACAATTGTGAGCTTCCACCCACTAGATAATGCAAGTCACCTCCTTCATCGCAACAGAACTCCGAGTTTCCCCCTGGTGATTGATGTAAGCCACTGAGGTGATGTTGTCCAAATGGAATATGATAAACCTGACTAAAGACAACTGAGGCCAAGCCATCAAGGCATTGAATATTGCTCTCAACTCTAAGATGTTTATGGGAAGAGAGGACTCCTCCCGAGTCCACAGACCCTGAGCTTTTAACAAACCCCAGACTGCTCCCCCACCTAATAGGCCGGTCAAAATCGCCTATGAATGTCTCCAGAAGCATGTGCCCCGAGAAAGATGATCCTGAGAAATCCACCATGAGAGAGAGTCTCTTGTTAAGGAATCCAGATCTATCCTCTGAGATAGAGCTGAATGGCCTCCGTTCCATTGACTGAGCATGCATAGTTGCAGAGCTCTTAAATGAAACCGAGCAAAAGAAATGATGTCCATGGAAGCAACCATCAGACCAATTACCTCCATGCATTGAGCCACTGGTAGACGAATAGCAGACTGGAGGGAGAGACATGAAGAGTGATGTCAGCAAAATATTCATAGATAAGGAATCTATGATGGTCCCTAAAAAAAACACCCTTGTAGCTGGAACAAGGGAACTCTTTTCCAGATTCACTTTCCAACTGCGGGAACGTAGAAAAGACAACAAGATCTCTGTATGACAGATTGATAGTTGAAAAGATGACGCTTGAACCAAGATGTCGTCCAGGTAAGGCGCCATCGCAATTCCCTGAGACCTGACGACTGCCAAAAGAGCCCCCAGAACCTTTGTGAAAATTCTGGGAGCTGTGGGAAGGCCAAACGCAAGAGCAACAAATTAAAAGTGCTTGTCTAGAAAAGCGAATCTCAGGAACGGGTGATGTCCCTGTGAATGAACATGGAGGTATGCGTACTTCAGGTCTATGGTCGTCATGAAGTGATCCTCTTAGACCAAAGGAAGAATGGAACGAATGGTTTCCATCTTGAAGGACGGAACCCTGAGGAATTTGTTGAGAGATTTTAGGTCTAAAATGGGTTGAAATGTTCCCTCTTTCTTGGTAACTACAAATAGATTTGAATAGAATCCTCGACCCTGTTCCTTTAAAGGAACTGGAACAATCCCCCCAGGGAGGGGTCCTGAAAGCAGCTTAAGAAGGCCTCTCTTTTTACCTGGTCTGCAGATAATCTCAAGAGGAGGAATCTGCCTCTGGGAGGACAAGTCTTGAAGCCTATTTTGTAACCCTGGGATACCATGTCCACAGCCCAAGGATCTAGGACATCACATATCCAAGCTTGACGAAACAAGGAAAGTCTGCCCCTCACTTGATCCAATACAGGATCGGGGGTGGACCCTTCATGCTGATTTAGCCTCAGATGAAGGTTTCTTTGACTGCTTCCCCTTATTTCAAGGCTGATTGGATTTCCAAAAGAACTTGGACTGCTCCGACTTGGCGGAGGAAGAGGGAGACTTTTGTCCTTTGAAGTTAGGAAAGGAACGAAAATTTGAATTTTGGCGACCCTTATGTCTATTCTTCTTGTCCTGAGGTAGAAAAGACCCCTTTCCATCTGTAATCTCAGAAATTATCTCTGCGAGACCAGGACCAAAAAGGTTCTTACCCTTGAAAGGTAACGACAGGAGCTTGGACTTGGAAGCAACATCAGCTGACCAGAATTAACGTATATATTGCAAGTCTCCAGTAGCTAGAAGACAAGTGGCACTTACCTGCATTTCCATCTGACACATACTCCTATCTGAGACCTGTAGAAAAAAAAAGAGAACAGAGTAACCAACTCTGTCTTTCTATAACAGGGGTAGCAACAATGTTAGAAGCAAAGCAAAGACAACCTCGCCACCTTCTAACTGCTAAAAGCCACCACTACCCTTACTAAAGAGATTGACGTGGACACAGCTAGACCCCAATCCTTGCTTGCAGGGAAAATACCCAAAAAAGGATTAAATATCTTCAGACACCAACTTCGCACATCCTCCATTGACAAAGGCAAAGAGAATAACTGGGTGTTATGGGTAAGGGAAGTGACACTTAACAGCTCTAATGGGGTGCTCTCTGCCTCCTCCTGCTGGCCAGGAGTGAATACCCCACTAGTAATTGGAATGCCATCGTGGACTCTCCATGCCATAGGAAAGAAATAATCGCCATCACGATGCAGCCTTCAATGATACTGCATCAATGCAGTGAAGAGTCGAATCAATTCATGCAACGTAACTTGACCCCACCACCGACACCAGAGGCAAGGAAAGATACAGAGTGCTGGATCCTTAGTTACGACCTCTCCCCCAGCCCCCCTCCACTCTGTTACACAACACAGAACCATGGCGTACTACCAGGGCTCCCCTGTGTCCGTGGACTCAAAGCATCAGCTCAGAGGTTGTAACGTTCCATCTAGACCCCATGAAGGAAGGGAAGCGGCTTCAAAAAGGTATTCTTTGGCTGTTACTGGGAAGCTTCAGAATGCCCACACTGTGACCTCAGAGAAGCAGAGCACCCGGTATAAACAATGTTATAGCACAGGGTCATAATTATAGCTGGCCACCTGCAGCTTGGAGTGGCACCTGTAATATCCTCCAACAAGTGTAAGCCCACGGCAGCTCCTTCCTTCCCCAATAAATAGTAGATGACACCCTAACCATCAAATTGCAGCAAGCATAATTCCTGGGATCACTATAACTGAATGACCAAAACTAACCTTAACCTGTGTAGGTGCTCTGATGGTAATCTTAAAAAGTCTGTATACACTAGTTAATATACACTTACAGTGCAGACAGACTAAAAATTATATATATGCACACACATATTCCAATACGATAATGATTACATTCACCAAAAGTATTTTAAAATATCTTAAGAATGTGGCATTATAATGGTACCTGGGCTTGTCCCATTTGGCCAGATGCGGTAACTAACCTTTCCATTTTTGCTTTTAAATCTTAGCTGAGAGCATGTAAGTGAGTGCTGGGTTTTCTCTGTGTGTTGTATTAATTTGTTTTGTAATTTTCCCTATGGTTCTTGCACCCAGACCTGTCTGGGGTTAACTGCTTGTGACTCTGGGGACAGCACAGCTTCCTGTGAGTGCCAGTGGCACCCAGGGCTGTGCATGTTGCAGGGTTATGGGATGTGTACCCGGTCCGGTAGGAGAGTGCAGTTCCATATATAAATTATATATGTATGGAGCATACTGCTTTTTGTTTTATTCAAAATGTTTGTATCACGCATTTGATAAAGGAGGTGTAATACCTCCGAAACGTCATGCATTTTAAATCTATTTATTAAAGGCTAAGTTTTACTTTTTTTCAGCGAGTGCCTTTTTTTCTATCTATGGATGTTAAATTATATACTATATATATAATATATATAAAATATAATATATTTATATATATATATATATATATATATATATATATATATATATATACAAAAAAATTACAGAAGGGGACTGCACTCTCAGACTGGACTGGGTACACATCATGTGACCCTGCAACATGCACAACCTTGGGTGCTCAATAGCACTCACAGGTAGCTGTGCTGACCCCAGAGTCCCAAGCAGTTAACTACAAACAAGTATGGGTGCAAACCCCATAGGGAAAATTACAAAACAAATTAATTAATTGTTGCTGTCTGCTGTGTTCAGACTTTGCTACATGCAGGAAGTGTCCCTTTTTTAGAGCATATAAAATTTAAAAAGGTAGTTCTTTTAACTGCTTGAATTTGTTGATGAAAATCATGGGCAGTAATCTTGATGCATCGCGGAATCGAAACGAAGACAGGATAATCGTAATCTATTCAAATCGTGAGACCAGTGAAGATGCGCACCCCAAATAGATACATATGTACACACACACACATATATATATACACAGTTTTATGCAAAAGTTCAGGCACCCCTGACAATTTCCATGATTTTCATTTATAAACAATTGGGTGTTTGGATCAGCAATTTCATTTTGATCTATCAAATAACGGAAGGACACAGTAATATTTCAGTAGTGAAATGAGGTTTATTGGATTAAAAGAAAATGTGCAATATGCATCAAAACAAAATTAGACAGGTGCATAAATTTGGACACCTTTGTAATTTTGTTGATTTGAATACCTGTAACTACCTAGCACTGATTAATTGGAACACACAATTGGTTTGGTTTGGTGAGCCCATTAAGCCTTGAACTTCATAGACAGGTGCATCCAATCATGAGAAACGGTATTTAAGGTGGCCAATGGCAAGTTGTTTTCTCTTTGACTCTCCTCTGAAGAGTGGCAACATGGGGGCCTCAAAACAACTCTCAAATGACCTGAAAACAAAGATTGTTCAACATTATGGTTTAGGGGAAGGCTACAAAAAGTAATCGCAGAGATTTAAAGGGACAGTATACACTCATTTTCATATAACTGCATGTAATAGACACTACTATAAAGAATAAGATGCACAGATACTGATATAAAAATTCAGTATAAAATGGTTTAAAAACTTACTTAGAAGCTGTCAGTTTGGCTCTGTTGAAAAGGTAGCTGGAAAGCCCACTTCAAGTGGCAAATAAGACACTCCCCCCCCTCCCCCTTCTTTTGCATATGAAAAGACCCTTTACACAAACAGGAGCAAGCTGGAGAAGGTAGCTGACGGTATTCACATAAAACTTTAAGGCTTGGTTAGGAGTCTGAAAATCAGAGCAATGTTATTTAAAAATAAGCAAAACTATACATTTATTTTTTAAAAAAACTTTATGGGCTATATAAATAGATCATCTACAAAACATTTATGCAAAGAAAAAATGAGTTTATAATGTACCTTTAAGCTGTCAGTGTCCATTATGAGGAACATAGTGAGGAAATAGAAGACCACAGGCACAGTTCTTGTTAAGGCCAGAAGTGGCAGGCCAAGTAAAATATCGGAGAGGCAAAGGATGGTAAGAACGGTCAAAAAGAGCCCACAGACCACCTCCAAAGACCTACAACCAACATCATCTTGCTACAGATGGTGTCACTGTGCATCGTTCAACAATTCAGCGCACTTTGCAGAAGGAGAAGCTGTATGGGAGAGTGATACGGAAGAAGCCTTTCCTGCACACACGCCACAAACAGAGTCGCTTGAGGTATACAAACGCAAATTTGGACAAGCCAGCTTAATTTTGGAAAAAGGTGCTATGGACTGATGAAACAAAGATTGAGTTATTTGGTTATAACAAGGGGCGTTATGCATGGCGGCAAAAGAACACAGCGTTCCAAGACAAACACTTGCTACCCACAGAAAAATTTGGTGGATGTTCCATCATGTTGTGGGGCTGTGTGGCCAGTGCCGGTACTGAGAATCTTGTTAAAGTTGAGGGTCGCATGGATTCCACTCAATATCAGCAGATACTTGAGAATAATGTTGAGGAATCAGTCACAATGTTGAAGTTACGCCGGGGCTGGATATTTCAACAAGACAACGACCCAAAACACTGCTCAAAATCTACTCTGGCATTTATGCAGAGGAACAAGTACAATGTTCTGGAATGGCCATCCCAGTCCCCAGACCTGAATATCATTGAAAATCTGTGGGGTGATTTGAAGCAGGCTGTCCATGCTCGGAAACCATCAAACCTAACTAAACTGGAGATGTTTTGCAAGGAGGAATGGTCCAAAATACCTTCATCCAGAATCCAGACACTCATTACAGGCTATAGGAAGTGTCTAAAGGCTGTTATTTCTGCTAAAGGAGGCTCTACTAAATATTGATGCAATATTTCTGTTGGGGTGCCCAAATTTATGCATATTGCATATTTTCTGTTAATCCAATAAACCTCATTTCACTACTGAAATATTACTGTGTCCTTCAGTTATTTGATAGCTCAAAATGAAATTGCTGATCCAAACACCCACTTATTTATAAATGAAAATCATGAAACATTGTCAGGAGTGCCTAAACGTTTGCCTACAACTGTGTATATATATATATATATATATATATATATATATATATATATATATATATATATATATATATGTCAAGTGCAAACAAGAGAAGATTCCAGGAACGAAATCCTGGTAGAAAAGACAGGGATTTCAGCACTCTTTTTACAAAAACTCACAAACACTTTGCAACATTAATTTGTAATTTTAATCGTGAAAGGTAGCAACTCTACACCAGGAGGGCAAAGTCATGCAAGAGGTCAAGGTAATGATATTCATAAGCATTAATATATCCAGTTCAAACCCATTGATGACTTAGTTATAAAACCTGACCGGTCAGGGGTACACACAAATACGGCTATGGTAATAAGAGAGAAAACCTCAAATATTTCACAAAAGTCACAGAAGTATATATTAGCCTACTACACCCTGCTGCACACAGAACCCCCTATCAAGGAAGCTAGGAGTTATATCCTGGGCAGGTAGTAAGTGGGATCTAAGAGGCTAAAATTATAAAATCTGTGAAGTAATTAGCAGATGGTCATATACTCATAAATACAGTATATTATAAATTGTTGGTACAAAGTATTTCTTATATCAAGGGAGACCACCTCTAGTCCTACTACACCCTGCTGCTCTCAGCACCCCTAAATAAAGGGGTATGACGCTGTGCAGGTACGTATATGGGATCTAAGTGGGCCCCCTGAATATGTACATAGCGAGACAAGAATGTACAGATTTACAAGTACTAAGTGTATATACTAGTTGTTTTCTATAGCAACATTGTATCATATATGCATAGCTAAAAAAGAAAGCTTGTAAACAGGATGCAAGATTGTTAGAGCAAAAGTACAGGCAGCATGTCAGTATTGCAAGGTTTGAGCGAGCATAAGCCAAAGCAAGTTCGTTAGTGCATAGTCTTAGCCAGAAATGTATGATCCCAAGCAGAGACTTATTCATCCAAGATTCAAGTAATTGTGTCAGGAACTGCGCACTTAACCATGTCAGTACAAATTGTGACTCAGATACCAGAAATTCCCTCAATAGGGACACCCATCCAGAGCGGGTATTGCCAAGTATAGTAATTTTCGAGTGTCAACAATTGTATGTTAATACGACCTTGCTTAGGGAAACTTTATTCCAAATGTCCACGTAGCTCCGTGCTTGTCTCTCTCTTTAAGGTTCCATACACACAGTGATCTCCATCACCGGGACCAAACAGTAGCGGTATTTTGCGTGCATCACATGACCTGGTCGGCCTAGCCAATGCCGACGCGCGTTTCACCCGCTCGTCTGAAGTTCAGACCGGGCTTCGTCAGGGCGTTATATCGTCCTCACCATATTGTTCTTGATTATATATATATATATATATATATATATATATATATATATATAAATATATATATATATATATATATATATATATATAGATAGAATAGTCTTGTTGTTGGAGGGCACTCACAGGACTTATTGAGAACATGAATATACAATTTTTATTTTCAAAGTTAATTTCACATTAATAACATGTCGACGTTTCGACCCATTTAGGGGCCTTCTTCAAGACAATTTTCATCGTTATTAGTGCAAGCAGCACATCGTACATCAACGTACAATGCCGGGCTCCCAATCAAGAGATCGGAGATATACATACATATATATATATATATATATATATATAGCATTGGAGCCCTTTGCAGTTAAGTAGATAAATACATATACAAACATATTTATGCAATATTCATATTTAATAAAGTGTTATACTGCGTATTTGCTGTAAATATTTCACATTCCAATGTTATGCACATAGCAGAGTATGTTATATTTATTTATAAATAGATATTCCTATATATATCTCTGTATATATATATATATATATATATATATATATATATACTGTATATAGATATAGATATTGTACCAAAATACCATCAGATATATGTAGAAATATTTATTTATAAATAAAAATTACATATTCTGCTATGTGAAGAACATTGGAATGTGAAATATTCATATTGCCATGTTGGGTTAGTGCACTTGAGAATATGCGATCGGGTTTGTGTGCGAGTAGGGTGTTTTTCCCACTTTTTTGCTCCATTGACTTCTATGGGGATAGGTTCTTGCGCACATGCAATATTCTAAGTTTGACTTATTATGCCCGTCGGGTTAGCATGCAAGTGAAAACGGTTTACTTTTAACTTGTAATACGCGTGCTACCTTACGCGTGTAAAAAGCTTACTTCTAGTGGAGTTAAAGCTAGAGTGGTAGTGTTAAATACCACTCCACTTGTAATCTTGCACACTATCAGTTACATACATATAAATAATGAAACTCAGAACAGATAGAAAACCGTAACCATAACTGTCAGCCTCAGATGGACAACTGCCCCTTAAATATCAGAAATGAAGATAAGGAACAGAATAATTTTGTTGATCTAGATGGGGATGAAATAACATCAGTCAAAAAATGCTGACTGATTTTTTTCCCTTTCTTATAGTTAGATTATTTATAGGCAAACAGATTAATTCAAACAGTCACATGTGGGAACCCCAAGTCCTCAAAAAGATAGTACTGTACAATTGTATAAAGAATAAACAACAAAAAAACAAACAATACATATTGTTTGAGAGTGCGTTTGGGATCAAATTAGGAGTATCGAGAAAAAACACTTTTTTTTTGGGTGGGGGATTGGACCATTTTACCAATTACCCACCACTGACTTACACTGTATAAGAAATGACAAGTTATTTTATATTGCTATAAAATATTTTTTTTATTATATTATGATACCTTATAAAAAAAGTTAAATATGAGTTTTATCTGATTAATCTTTCGTGGTGGCTTAGCTTAATGTATCTTCATTTGTTACAAGGATTTTTTTCAGTATTTTCCACATTTATGCAGCATGATAATTGCATAAATTATGGTCTTCCTTGAAACTTTCATATATAATTATGTGATAAATATTGTAATTAGACTTGCTTGAAAATAAAATAGTTTGACTACAGTCTCATGTTTCTTTTATGGTTAGGATATTGCCTTTATGGAGTGTGCTCAATATATAAGCCCCTCTGTGACAAGTGTTGTTGCTAGGCAACACTAGCCAGGCAGTCTGAACCAACTTTGTATGCACAGAAGGGATAGCGTATCAAACACTGCTCTGACACATTTGTACACACAGCATCTATAGTTTAAATTAATAAACATTTTAACCTTTTCAGTCCCAAGTGGTTTTTCGCTATGGTGATCATACTGCTCCTTTAGGGGTAGTTACCTATGAAAAATATGTGTAATCAGCAATATAGTAGCCCCACAGTGTGTGTTTTTCATAATCTAAAAAAGGGTCACGCTTAAGTTATATCTGAGTAAAGAACAACATTACATATAAAGTCAATATGGTTGAAATAAATGTCTACTGCACAATCATTCTGCTTGGAGGGGATACACAGTGGATTTAGCTACATATAGACACTGGGTTATTGTTTTACATAATGAGTCATGTTCTTTCAGAACATATTTGGGGTCATGTACTACTATTTTTATGTCATTTTTATTCTCTCTCAGATATGTTTTCACAGACCACCTAGGGATTTTTCCACTGATTTTTATACAATACTTTTATCAAGTAATGATATCTGCTTCTGTCAGCAACAATGCAGGTCATGATGCTGACATATTTACTGAAAGAAAAAAAGCACAATAGATGCTGTGCATAATTATATATTTTTTTCCTTTTTCATACATCAGGAATGTTGTTCTTCTAATTACATATTTGTTCATAGAATGTCAAAGGAACAAACAATAATCTATGTTAAGCTTAGCCTTTTATAATATGTTATAAAAGAATATATAGTTACATTTAGCTTTAGTATCTTCTAAACATAGTTGTCTCTATTTATGTGTATACTCACACTTAAAAAAATTCAAATATAAATGTTGATCCAAACCCTGCTAATAATACGACCTCTGCTCCCTGTGTCACAGGGACAATTTAATATAATTTTGTTTTGTAATTTTCCCTAGGGGCTTTGCACCCAGGCATGTCTGGGATTAACTGCCTAGGTTACTGAAAGCTGTGCAGCTGTCTGAGTGCTGGTGAGCACCCACGGCTGTGAGTTTTGCAAGGTCATGGGATGTGTATCCAGTCTGGTTTGAGAGTGCAATCCATTTTGGTGTTTTGTATGTGTCTAGGGAAATTACAAAAGGCCTGTATCACCCTTGTTTGTATCTTATTATGTTTTGGTTTTGTGGTTATAGGTTAGGGACCCAGGGAGGAAGAGACCTTGACATGGTCCGGGTCTATCATCATTTGGCCAAATTATGTAACTAACTTTTCCATTTTGTTTTTAATCTAGCTGTGTGCTTGCAAGAGGGTGCCAGACTTTGTATGTGTTGTGCTAATAATTTTGTCTGGGTGTTAACTTCCTGAGTTACTGAAAGCTGTGCAGCCGTATGTGAGTGCTGGTGAGCACCCAGGGCTGTGGGTTTTGCAGTGTCATGGAATGTGAACCCAGTCCAGTTTGAGACTGCAGTCAATTTTCGAGTTTTTTATGCGTCACACTCAGGACATCACATACCTTATACAGAGAAGGCCTCCCACAGCTACCATAGGTACAGGTCAAATGTGTAACTTGGTGGTAGAGGGACTGAGAATACTTTCCAGTGAAATAAAGATGCGTTATTGGGAATAAAACTCTTGCAGCATACAAGCATGGTCAAATCAAACCAATGTGCAGTGCTATAACTTCTTTCACTTGAAATTATCCTCAACTCAACTGCTACATGTTGCATGTTTGATGTGAGGGTATCACATAGGTGAAGGGGCTACTAAGAGTTAGATTTAGTGGAAATGGATTATTAACAAGGACTCATGTAGGGGGCTTTATGATGGGGTGGTTTAGAAATGGGGTTCAGTTGTTAATGGGTAGATGTGGTGGGGGAGATTGTGGTACTGGGGGTAGGTCTGTGCAGTTAGGATAAAATATGATGGTGGAGGTTGAGTTTGACCTTTTAACTGCATTTCAGTGAGAAACCCACACATATTATATTTAGTTTTGTGCAGCAGACCATGCAGAGTCACATATTACACTTTATTTGAAAGGCCAGGTGATTGCCTTTCAAATGGTGGGTCTTGAGTGTTTCTATGATTTAAGGGAGCTGAGATTAAGAGGCTTAAATAATTACTCCCATTCAGTTCCCATATGTCCTATTGAGCTACCTATTCATTTCCTGTTTCCGAGGCTTGGTTGGCATCTCCAGATATCCCTGGTGATGCCGGTCCACTGGGCCACCAGGGATTTGGGGGTAAGTGTATGGGTGGCACGATGAACTCCAAAAGTGCCCCCCAGATGAAGACATGTTGAGATTAAAGAAATGTGAAACCCAATATGTTTCTTTTATGATTTAGATACATTTTCTTCTGTTATCAAAAGTGCTCCATTCTCATGGTATCCCTTGTTGAAGGAGAAGCAATGCACTACTGGGAGCTAGATTAACATTTCAGGTGAGCCAATGACAAGAGGCATATATGTGAAACCACCAATCAGCAGCTAGTTCTCAGTAGTGTATTGCTGCTCTTGAGTCTATGTTAGTGTGCTTTTAAAACAAAAGAAAAAAAAAGATAATTTAAAAAAAAAAAAGCGAATTAGATAATATAAGTAAACTGGAAAGTCCTTTAAAATTGCATGCACTTTCTGAATCAGGAAAATTTAATTTTGACCATTTAAGATTATGAAGAAATTGAGAAAGTGCAGTTAGGGTTAAAGGGCTATAATACTATTACCTATGTAATATAACAGGGGTGCCCAGACTTTACTGAGTTGTGATCTACTTTTTTGTTAAATTTTTCACTGAGATCTACTTATGCCAGATTTAGGAACATTGTGCATATAGCATGCTCTAAATGTTAAGGGTGTTCTTGTTTTTTTCACATAAATAGTACACAGAGTTAATGATTTCCCACATTAGCAGTTACAAAGTCCAAAGCTATGGACAAAACACATCTTCTGTGGGGCTTTTAACTCACTTACGGCTAGATTTAGAGTTCTGCGTTAGGGTTAAAAAGCAGCGTTAAGGGGTCCTAACGCTGCTTTTTAACGCCCGCTGGTATTTAGAGTCAGGCAGGAAAGGGTCTACCGCTCACTTTCTTTCCGCGACTCGAGGCTACCGCAAATCCCCTTACGTCAATTGCGTATCCTATCTTTTCTATGGGATTTGCCTAACGCTGGTATTACGAGTCTTGGAAGAAGTGAGCAGTACAGCCTCTACCACCAAGACTCCAACCGCAAAAAAAAGTCAGTAGTTAAGAGTTTTAGGGGTTAATAGTTTTATTTAGGGTTGGCAATGTGGGGGTGGTGGTGGTTTAGCTGTTAATAGTTTTATTTAGGGTTGGTGATGTTGGGGGGTGGCGGTTCAGGTGTTAATAGTTTTATTTAGAGTTGGCGTTGTGGGGGGTGGCGGTTTAGGGGGTAATAGTGCAGTTTATGGGTGTAAGTATACTTTGCAATGTATTTTTGTTGTAATATCAGTGGGAGAAAAATGGATAGCGAAATCGCAATTGCGCTAGCGCAAAATCCTTTGCGCCGCACTTGTAATCTAGCCCTTTTTATATAAACTTCCATTGAGAGAGGAAGAAAACAAATCTGTCATTTAATAAAATTTACGTTTTCTTCCTACAGGCCTAAGGAATTTAAACAGCAAGCAAATTAACATTTATTGGTTACATTTTACTATCTCTTAAATTACATATAATAAACATGGAAGCAAATTGTTCCCTATAGATAGACAGTCATGTCTTTCTTTAGAGAAATCCCAAATAGCAAGCAAACCAGTCTGCTTTGAAATGCTTTATGTCATGTCTGTATATGCTACAAATTAATTAAATGAGTAAATGAAAGTGAAAAGTGTAAAGGTTAAAAAAGCTACTCAGGAATTGCTGAATAACCTAAAGAAATGACTGTCACTGGTCAATAGAGAAGGATAGCTTATTTATGTGTCATTAATAAACATATCTGTAGGTCTTATGGTGTCATTTCTCTTTTTTTTTTTAGGTACATAACAACATGAATTATTATGTTTCGAAAAATTACTGTGGTAAACAGTGTGCACTGAATAAGCTTTAACAAGCTCAATATAAGCAAGTACATGCTGCATTACTTTAAATAAAATGTACTAAATGTTCTGATCTGGAATAATATTAATGATTGCCGTTCTGTCATTACCCTATTAAAATAGCACTCAAAGTATTTTTGAATAACATAAAAATGCCTAGAGTATATGAAATGAAATAGTTGCATAGCTTTCAGCGAGATCTCGGTTTCAGCCAATTTTATATGTAATTTCAAACCCATGTCCTTGAATATTTGACCTCTAATGAAAGGAGACCAAAAAACATATTAGTGTTCTGAAATAATATGTATCCTGGTGACATAATATGTATGGGCTAAAAAGGTTTGGTTTCTGTTGTCTTACATACACAATATAATGTTTTGATACATTTTTGAAGAAAAATGTATGTGTAAATAGAAGCAATTTTTCCCCCAAAGGTTTTTAGTATATGTGTATATATATATATATATATATATATATATATATATATATATATATATAATGATGTACAAAGCTACAAAATATATCCACTATACTCCAGGGAATACTGAACCAGACTAAACCTGCATTTCATTTATTGTGTATTGTTATATGTGTCAACCGCACACAAAAAAAAAGTATATATATACAGTATGTCTTTTCTATTTTTGTAACAGTACAAGGTTGAAATATTTGTCAAAAACATAAACATAATGGCAAACATACACCTTCATAACACTAACCCCCCCCCCCCCCCCAGCAATACATTAAAATGAGAAAATGTAAGTTATCATAACTCATAATGGTACTGAAAACCCCTATATATGTATAAAAAAAAGAAAAACAAAGTATTTAGTATTTATATATAGAATTTGCTGTTGAACTTTTAATGGGAGAAACTGGGTTGCCACAGCGGCAATGTTTTCCTGGACACTTATGAGTTACACATGCTGTCGGGTGTGCAGAGGGGAGCATGAATTGCACACCTGGACAGCACACGATTAGTTATTATTGGAGGATCTAACACATGTGACCGCCGAATGCGGAAGTGGAACCTAAAGCTGGATGATCTAAGAGTCACGGGGTTTACCGCCTAAGGATACAAGTGCAAGACGGAGTGGAACCACATCTGAATTGATTGCAGAGTGGTAAAGTATACCGGGTGACCCGAACAACAAGAGATAAGGTAGCGGTTTGAAGGTATTTAAAGTGCTCCGTAAACCAGTATTTGTGATCAGGGCCGCCATCAGGGGGTGACAGGGATGACTCCTGTCAGGGGCCAGAAGGGCCAGGGGGACCTGATGAGGCAAGAACTAAAAAAAAATTAAAAAAATGTTTATTTTTTATTTTTGCAGCCACCGGTGGGTACTACAGCAGAGTGCTAATTGAGCATGGGAAATGTTATTACAAGGAGTAAAGTATTAGCATTTGAGAGGATTTCTGAGTGTGCACTAAACCACTATGCATAGTGTGAGACAGACTTGGCACTTTGTTTGTACAGTGTGTGCCTGAGTCAGACGGCAGATCACTTTCATTTGCAGAGGAGGTAGGACCTACTTAGCAAAGGTTTTTTATTTCTTTGTGCAATTTCGGATTGTTACTTCAGTGTGGTAGTAGTTGTATGGTGGGGTCAGGGGTCTATAAAAACACATTTTTTTTAGCAGCAGTGTATTTATGATTATTTTACAATGCTGTAGAAATTCTATATTTAAAACCATGCAGAAATGTTTCCTCCTCAATACACATTCCAGTTTACTGCCCCTTTATGCAAGGACTTTCCAGATGCAAGTAGGCATTTTATCTAAGATTTTTACATCTGCATAACATGTTATACTCTCAGACTAAGATTGCTCAGTGTTTGAAATGAGACAGGTTAACTTAAAGCTGTTCAGTTTACACTACAGCTGACTTAATTTTGAAATACATACCAACAAGCCTAAATCATGCATTTAACTAGATCTAATGGTATGAGTACCACAGCTTATGGTTCCACCAAGACCATATAGAGTACAGCATTTTCAAAATCCATAAGTACAGCTGACAGATGGGAACATTTGTACACTATATTTGAAGTGGTGCTCTTGCTTGGGGAAAATGGGGAAAAATCAAACAAACAAATGTCAACCTTTTAAAAGTAATTTTCTTCATCTAGCCATCTACCCAGATCATTAATGTACAATTTTTAATTAACAGAATTATTTTTGTTTTAACATTTACAAATATGATTCTTTAAAAAGTGATCTCTTAATTTCTGCATTTTTTTTTTATCATGCATGTCACACACTGTTGATTTAGGAGATGCAAGGTGCATACATTTTCCTCCTGTGAGTGTTTCTGTGGGTGTCTGTGTTTATGTCTTTGTGCTTTGGTTTGTGTCTCTATGAGTGTGCATGTTTTTTTTTCTGTGGGTCTCTCTGTGAGGGTGGGTGTGTATGTCTTTGTGCATTTTCTGTGGATGTCTGTGAGTGTGTGTGCATATGTCTGAGCTTTTTCTATGGGTGTCTCTGTGAGAGTGTGTGTATGTTTGTCTTTTTGTATTTTCTCTGGATGCCTCTGTGAGGGTGGGTGTGCATGTCTGTGTTTTCTGTGGATGTCTCTCTGAGGGTGTGTCTATGTCTTTGTGTGTTTTCTGTGAATATCTCAGTGAGGGTGTGTGTATGTATGTCTTTCTGTGTTTTATGTGGTTGTCTCTATGTGTGTGTATGTCTTTGTGTGTTTTCTGAGGCTGTCTCTGTCAGTGTTTCCTTGGGTGTATGTGCAAGTTTGAGTTTGTTATGTGTGCGCGTGTCCATTGTCTGTTCCTTTTTAGGACATTTTGACCTTACTACTGATTATTTACATCTTTCTACAGACTTTGAGACTAATGAGACCTTTCCGGAAGTCACCAATCTACCATTTAACCTTTAAATTATTGTTTAGGCAGTTCAGGGTCCTTCCTTTCAGCCACTGCATGCTGTTGTCTTCATTTAGTTGGCATCTTCCTTTACAAAAAGATAATCAGAACTCCATATTTTGTTTTCTAAATCTACTTTTATTTTCAAAACTGTAGTTTACCTCCTCATTACTTGCCAGGTCAATGTAAACAAGTGCTTAGTGTCTCTTTGGGTGTCTGTGTCTGAGTGTGTTTCTTTGCGTGTCTGCTAGAGTGTCTATATGTGAATCCTTATGTGTGAGTGTGTGTGTTTCAGTGTATGAGTGTGTCTGTGTGTCTGTATGTTACTACCTTTACAACATTTGCAAGTTTAAATAGACACTTAAGAATAAAGTGCATATATACGTTTTAGTCACTTGGTCAAAAATTGCACATGTCAAAGGGGGGGGGGGGGGCTGATCAATGGTTAAGTGAGGGGCCCCAAAATTTCTAGTGGCGGCCCTGTTTGTGATTGTCATAGTAGAAAGCATCATCTTATTTTGGAAGTTTAATTCAGCACACATTTGTAGTGCATAGTCGCAGATTGATTCAGAACTGTTTGTGATCTCCATATAGCAAAAACAATTATCTAGTGTAAACCTTCAGCACATAGCTGTTGACTGTCTCAGATCGTAATCGGACTATTATGTATTATTAATTTCTGCCTATTGTTTTTAAATATTTTAATGTGTTTCCATTTTAACCACCGGTTTTTTTACATGTATGTTTTTATATATATATATATATATATATAAATATATATATATATATATATATATATATATATATATATATATATATATATATATATATATATACTGCTTAGGTGTTTCTTGATCTTGATCTTGATATGTTGCAAATGGTTATTTTGCTCTAATTAGTTCCTCCTGATATATTTCAATGGCAGCTAGTTTCTGAATATTCCACTATCATCAAATAGAATGTGAAGGAAAAAGGTATGGAGTTGAGTTTCAGAGTTCAGCGCACATAGAATGGAGAAAAACAAAACAAAACCAAATTATGGTGCAGTATGTCAGTACTGGGCAATCAAAAACTAAAAGTGAGATTTAAATGTGCTCACCTTGTTTGACCTCAAACATGTGAGGTATGTTGGAAGCATGGAGGGGATGTAATCCCTATCTGTGGTAAAGATGTTTCCAGCTGGTATGCAGATACTTTTGGCAGGTGGAAATCTTGATATCCCTGGAGTAGAAATGTGTTGGTATTTCAGACAAACTTCTCCTCTCTGGAGTAAGGTAGAGAAACTTTATTTCTTGTTGCTGAATTTCTTTCCTTGTTGCTGTTTATTTCTTTTCACCTTCTTTATACTTGAAAGGCTTCTCCTCTCTGGAGTATGGTATAAACTTTATGTATGCAAACCGATTAGTGCTCAGTTTACATACTATGAGATCAATTGTGGATATTAATTGCAGCACTCATGAGATGTGTATAAATGATGCTTGCAAGGACACAAAGTGAAATTTAAAATAAAAACACCTTTATTCCAATGTCCAATAAAAAATGATAAACAGAAATCCTCTTTAATAATAGTCCAGATCAGGGACAGAATAGGTGAGCAGATGAAATATAGTATATTTCTTTAAATCCAGTAGTGAGTTTCTTATCAGGGGTGATGCAAAAACAGCTGGCTGATAAAAGTTGGTGATATGGTGGTAAAGGATGCAGTAAGTACAGCTGAAAGTAGATTCCTTGTGGTGGTTTTGAGCTCTGAAAAGCTCACAATGTTCAGGTAGATAAGTTTGCTGTAAGTACAGCTGAAAGTAGATTCCTTGTGGTGGTTTTGAGCTCTGAAAAGCTCACAATGTTCAGGTAGATAAGTTTGCTGTAAGTACAGCTGAAAGTAGATTCCTTGTGGTGGTTTTGAGCTCTGAATAGCTCATAGTGTTCAGGTAGATAAGTTGGTGTTTATGGTAGAAAACCGTAATAATTAGTTACATGAACTGCTGTAAATACAGCTGGATGATGATTCCTTGTGGTTTTTTGAGCTCTAGTTGGCTCAAAATTTCCGGATGGATGTGGATTCTTAAGCCTGTCAGTGACAGGGTCCGTTGCTGAAGTGTTTGAAGCTCGGTCTCGCCGGACAGGAAGTGACGTCAGATGTGGGCGTGCCCTTACGCGTTTCATGAATTACATTCACTTCATCAGAGGGTATAAGAGCTGTACTTACAGCAAACTTATCTACCTAAACACTGTGAGCTTTTCAAAGCTCAAAACCACCACAAAGAATCTACTTTCAGCTGTACTTACAGCATCCTATACCACCATATCACCAACTTTTATCAGCTAGCTGTTTTTGCATCAGCCCTGATAAGAAACTCACTACCGGATTTAAAGAAATATAGTATATTTCATCTGCTCACCTATTCTGTCCCTGATCTGGACTATTATTAAAGAGGATTTCTGTTTATCCTTTTTTATTGGACTTTGGAAAATAAAAGTGTTTTTATTTTAAATTTCACTTTGTGTCCTTGCAAGCATCATTTATACACATCTCATGAGTGCTGCAATTAATATCCACAATTGATCTCATAGTATGTAAACTGAGCACTAATTGGTTTGCATACATAAAGTTTATACCATACTCCAGAGAGGAGAAGCCTTTCAAGTATAAAGAAGGTGAAAAGAAATAAACAGCAACAAGGAAAGAAATTCAGCAACAAGAAATAAAGTTTCTCTACCTTACTCCAGAGAGGAGAAGTTTGTCTGAAATACCAACACATTTCTACTCCAGGGATATCAAGATTTCCACCTGCCAAAAGTATCTGCATACCAGCTGGAAACATCTTTACCACAGATAGGGATTACATCCCCTCCACGCTTCCAACATACCTCACATGTTTGAGGTCAAACAAGGTGAGCACATTTAAATCTCACTTTTAGTTTTTGATTGCCCAGTACTGACATACTGCACCATAATTTGGTTTTGTTGTGTTTTTCTCCATTCTATGTGCGCTGAACTCTGAAACTCAACTCTCTCTCTCTCTCTCTCTCTCTCTCTCTCTCTCTCTCTCTCTCTCTCTCTCTCTCTCTCTCTCTCTCTCTCTCTCTCTCTCTCTCTCTCTCTCTCTCTCTCTCTCTCTCTCTCTCTCTCTCTCTCTCTCTCTCTCTCTCTCTCTCTCTCTCTCTCTCTCTCTCTCTCTCTCTCTCTCTCTCTCTCTCTCTCTCTCTCTCTCTCTATATATATATATATATATATATATATATATATATATATATATACACACACATATTTTCTCTTTGAAGATAAACATTATATTTAAACATACTGATTGCGGTTTAGCTGTTTAGGGCATCTTCTTTAAATACATAGATAAACTTACTTTTTGCCCTACTGTCCCAAGCTTACTAACAATTAAGAGCTTGACACTTTTGAATCAGAATTTTCCTTTAGCCTTAAGGACGGAGACAATTATGCAAATTCTGAAGGTAAACTAAACCTAGAATTTGAGCTATATGTTTATTGAACCATAATTTACCTCTTTCAAATAAAGAGCCAGATTACAAGTGGATTGCTAAATTATTGTGCAAATTTGCCCGTTTACGGGACCGCAATAATTACAAGTGGCTGGTTATTGCTACTGTGAGCTTACGGTAGCAATTAGCACTCCGAAAATTAACCAGAGATTAAATATCTGGTTCATTTTCTAAAAGTGCCCCAAATAAATAAAAAAACTAAACTAGGCAGTTTTGGGGCTTTAAAATTGGTGGGTGTACACTGAAAAGTGTCTTTACATTGCGGTCTATGGGAACTGTGTATTCCAATAGACCGCAGAGTAAATATATATGTATATGATTATATACATATATATTTAGGTGTTAATATGTGTATATACACATATTGACACATACATATATATGTATATATGTATACACATATATAGTAAAAAATGCTGCCCATCGCTGCACAAGGTTCTGATGCCGCAATGCTTCCTTTCAACTGCGATTAACTTGTTATACCAGTGCACATTATCATGCGCTGGTATTACAAATTGGAGCGCTAATATCGCTTGCATGCAAGCAATATTTAGCGCTCCACTTGTAATCTGGCCCGAAGTGCATACACACTTATTATATGTCGTTTCTAGAAGACAAACAGGGCTTTTCTTAACATCAAATATTTATATATAAACTATAATTTAATATGAATAAAATCGAAGTGCGAGAAATTAAGAAATGTTATCTTTCCAAACACACATTTTTATTGTGAAAATCATAATCCTTATAGTTTTTACTGCAGTAAAACACCCATATTTGTATTCTGCAATGTCCCACAAACATAACATAATGCCCACATCTTAAGACCGCTGCTCCTTAACTCGTCCGCCTCCTCTGAGGCTGCGGACATCAATCCGCCCGATCTCATACGATCGGGTTGATTGACACCCCTGCTAGCGGCCGATTCACCAGAACTGCTTGTGCAATGTTAAATGCCGACAGCGTATGCTGTAGGCATTCAGCGATGTTGGACGGACATGATCCGCTACAGCGGATCCTGTCCGTCCGACTGTTAATAAATCGGTCCCTTAGTCACAAAACCTGGCCAAATTTAGTGGTCAGGATTTTCACACAAACACTGCACTTCACTATTTATATCATTATTCTGATATGTATTACTGCTATAAAACACCCATATTAGTGTTCAGTGAAGTACCATGGGTAAAACAATACCCCCATGAACAGGTTTTATGGGGTTTCAGAAAGTTACAGGGCCAAATATGAGGCCTGCCCATTTTAGTCTTTGCTGAAGTGTGGTGATCAGAAACAGCAGATTAAATATTCGGCGGCGGCGCCCGCAAAAGCAGGCAACACCAGTTTTTATGTGGTTTTGCTATCACATATACAGCACTGTATTATAAATGTGTCGCATATATTTCACCCGTCCCCCGCAATTTTTACTCCCATAAGCTAACATAGAACCGCGTCACAAATCGGTATCACATATTCAGCGCAAGTATTTACGAGGCAAAAATTTAGAAATTTTACTCCATTTTCACCTCGCCACACATAGGCAGGCGCAGCCCAAACCCCATGGCAATAACTAATACAAAATATTAACCCCTAATCTACCATGAACCTGCATCGCAATAAGTCTAATAAAACTATTAACCCCTAATCCGCCATTAACCCACAACGCAATAAACCTAATAAAACTATTAACCCCTAATCCGCCATTAACCCACAACACAATAAACCTAATAAAACTATTAACCCCTAAACCACCAACCCCCCACAAATAACTAATTAAATTACTAAGCCCCCTAACCTTACACCCCCTAACCTAACACCCCTTAAATTAACCCCAATTATCTAAATTAAAAAATACTAAGTTACAATTAAAATAAAAAAGCTAACATTACTTTAAAATAAAAAAATAAAACATTAAATGGATCTAAGTTTACAAAAAAATAAAAAGTCTAACATTACATAAAATAATAAACCAAATTATCAAAAATAAAAAAAAATAAACCTAATCCCTTGGAAAATAACCCCCCCCCCCCCAAAATAAAAACACCCTCTAATCTAAACTAAACTACCAATAGCTCTAAAAAATCCTAAACTACCCATTGCCCCTAAAGGGGCATTTGTATTGGTTTTGCCTTTAAAAGGGCATTCAGCTCTTTTACTGCCCTCAAAAGGGCATTCAGCTATTTTACACTGCCCCATCCCTATTCTAAAAAAAAAAAAAAATTCTAACTCTAACCCCCAAACAGGTACTCACCATTCCTGAAGTCCGTCGGAGAAGGTCCTATTCCAAGCGGTGAAGTCTTCTTCCATTGCGGCAACGTCTTCTATCTTCATCCAGGACCAAGCCGACGCGGAGCGGAGATGAGCGCGGAACAGAAAACCGGCGACCATTTAAATATGGGGTACCTTGCATTCCTATTGGCTGATTTGATTCTTATAATTCAAATCAGCCAATAGGATGAGAGCTACAGAAACCCTATTGGCTGATTTAAATTTGAAAAATCAAATCAGCCAATAGGAATGCAAAGCACCCCATATTTAAACCCCTACCTTGAATTCAATCCTTAGTGTGCGGCAGTGATCGTACAAAGAGGATCTCCTCGATCGATGGCTCCGCGGTCGCCGGTCTTTCTGTTCCGTGCTCATCTCATCTCTGCGTCGGCTTGGTCCTGGATGAAGATAGAAGATGTCGCTGTGATGGAAGAAGACTTCACCAATTGGAAGAGACCTTCTCCACTGGACTTCAGGAACGGTGAGTACCTATTTGGGGGTTAGAGTTAGGATTTTTTTTTAATTTTATTTTTAATAGGGATTTTGGGCAATGTAAACGAGCTGAATACCCGTTTAGGAGCAGTAAAAGAGCTGAATGCCATTTTAAGGGCAATGCCCATACAAATGCCCCTTTAGGGGCAATGGGTAGTTTAGGATTTTTTAGTATTAGTTTTTTTATTTTGGGGGTTTTGTGGGTGGGTGGTTTTAATGTTAGAAGGGGGACTATTTTTTAAGGTAAAATAGCAGGTTAACTTAGAGCAATGCCCTACAAAAGGCCCTTTTAAGGGCTATTGGTAGTTAAGTATTAGATTAGGGGGTGTTTTTATTTTGGGAGGCTTTTTTATTTTCATAGGGATTAGGTTTAATCTTTTTATTTTTGATAATTTGTTTTATTATTTTATGTAATGTTAGACTTTTTTATTTTTGTAATCTTAGATTAATTTAATTTTAGTTTTTTTAAGTAATGTTAGCTTTTTTATTTTATTTTAATTGTAACTTAGTATTTTTTAATTTAGGGGGTGTTAGGTTAGGGGGCTTAGTAATTGAATTAGTTATTTGCGTTGTGGGGGTTTAGCGGATTAGGGGTTAATGGATTTATAAAGTTTGTTGCGATGTGGGTTAATGGAAGATTAGGGGTTAATAGTTTTAATAGATACTTTGCGTTGTGGGGGGGGTTGGCGGATTAGGGGTTAATACTTTTATTAGGTAGTTGGCGATGTTGGGGTTAGCAGATTTAGGGGTTAATACATATATTAGGTAGTTTGCGATGTGGGTGAATGGCAGATTTTTTATTTTCTTAGGCGCTGGCAGTTTCTAACGTGCCATAAGTCACTGTCGACTCCAGAAATCTGTATTTATGCACATTTCTGGACATCGCTAGTTTATCCAATTTACGGCACTTTATGAACTGCCGATGCCGTATATGTGATTCCCCGATGTGCAAGGTGAAATTATGGGCGACGCGGGTTTCAGCAGTTACGCTGAAGCCTGCGTCGTATATGTAATCTTGCCCTAAAAGGATCAAATTTTAATTAAAAAAAAAAAACCATCACACAGCAAAAAGACTGATCAGCACCTAAAGGATTATTTTTTTTTTATTTGTTGTTGTTTTTATTTTGTTACAACTGAAAGAAAACTTTGTTGGACACCTTGTAGCACTGATCTTTTTGCCTCTCTCGCCTTAGATCAAACTGAGGAAAGACAGACAATTATTCCAATCACTGGCTGTCACATTGTATCACTGCTTGTCACTGCAATCCAACACTCCGATTGGCTCCTGGGGGACTGCCTAAGTTGCCAGGTAAATCCCAGCTTCGGTTCCATCGTGGTAAGAATAACGGGCAGGGGGGGTCATAGATGTTAGGACGTTCCATGGCTGTTAAAGCCCAGCGTTTTCAGGATGAAATGGAACTTCCTAACAGCGAGAAGGGGTTAATTGTATTTATGTAACAATGTGTATGTAGTGTTTTCCTCGATTTTCCCTCGTGTTTGCCTCGATTTTTTGCTTTCAACTATTCTTTTAAATTTTTCTTTTGTGCACATGTTAAGGTTTCATCAAGTGTGTTTTTTTACCATTTTAATTGGTTTGTTTTGTAAGGTTTGGAAAGCATTTTCATGTTGCTGGAGTGGGTTCTAGAGATGGGAACCGTTACGAGATAGATGCGGCTTCATTGCTTACAATGGAGAGTTACTAGCGGATGTGATGGGGTGGGTACAAAGTATGTACAGTATATGCAAAATCGGTTATTCGTATATTTGTTTCTCAAACAAATTCCAAATATGACCACGGTTAGCAGCATTTTGCTATTTTTGACACTGGATATGTTAGTGCTAAAGTGCAGATTTGTGCAAATTCATAGTAATATAACTGCACCGAAAATAGCCAAATGCTGCTACCATCAGCCATATTTTTAATTTGTTTGGCAAACGAAAATCCAAATAATTTTTTGCACATACCCAGTATAAGACTCTTTGAACTTTGCAATATTCAAGCTGCAATGTTTAAGCAAGTTTCCGCCCAAAAGTTATTAGTTTGATAACGTTTTATTGAATCTAGGCATGATGTGACCCTGTGAAAAAAAGAAATACAAAGAGAAAAAACAGACTTAACAAAACAAATGGATACAAAGAGAAGAAGGGCTCTGCTCCAAAGAGCTTACAATCTGCAGAATATATAACATATTTGGACTATGCAAAAATAAAACAGGTCTTTAAGAAACAGGAAACTTCATAGACTTTTTTTAGCAAACTAATATAAAAGCCAGAAATAAAAGTATTCAATTGGAAAGAATATCTTACAGAAAATTATTCATTACCAGTGACTGCCCTGTGTATTTGATTGTAGGTTATGTGATGTTCCTAACAAGCTCAATGTATGACATTTTTACAGTTAATCTTTTTCTATAGTTATTAAACATAGTTTAGTAAAACCAAAAAACAATTTGGATTTGTTAAAGGGACACTGTACCCAAAAATTTTCTTTTGTGATTCACATTGAGCATGAAATTTTAAGAAACTTTCTAATTTACTCCTATTATCAAATTTTCTTCATTCTCTTGGTATCTTTATTTGAAATGCAAGAATGTAAGTTTAGATGCCGGCCCATTTTTGTTGAACAACCTGGGTTGTCCTTGCTGATTGGTGGATAAATTCATCCACCAATAAAAATGTGCTGTGCACAGTACTGAAACCAAAAAAAAAGCTTAGATGCCTTCTTTTTCAAATAATGATAGTAAGAGAACGAAGAAAAATTGATAATAGGAGTAAATTAGAAAGTTGCTTAAAATTGTATGCTCTTTCTGAATTACTAAAGAAATTTTTTGTGTACAGTGTCCCTTTAAATGTGAACTGGCCATGGGCAAGACTGACATACCCCACCTGACATGCCCCCCCCCCCCCCACACACACACACAAATATACAAAAGCATAAGCTGTGTGAAGAGCTAATTAATTTAAATCTTGAACATTTAATTTAAATCATTACAAATCAAACTAAAAAAAAAAGGAGAGGGGAGGGGGAAACAGTAAACTTATTTTCTGGTGGATTGTTATAGTGCAGATGAGGGTTCTAAAAGCAACAGGGGGTTTCCACAGAGCAGAGCTAATCTTGGAATGGAATTTGGAGATATTTCTAAAATCTCTATCACCTGCCGGCACCACCTCACAAAAATATTCACAGTGCTACAAATCTTCCTCCCACGTTTTCTCACTCTCCATCTTCTTTCTCCAAGCATCAGGTGACATCTCTCCTAACTAACCCAGGACCAATCTTCATCCTTACCAACTCATGCACAATTTACAAAATCTATAATAGAAGAAATACACCCAACCGTATTCCTATCTCTTGTCTCTCAAAAGCTTACAACCCTTTCACTATGTAACTCTCGCTCTATCTGCCACAAAAGCACCTCTGTCCATGACCTTTTGGGGGCTTCACTTCAGCCACACACCCAGGCCTAGTGACAATCAAAGAGGGTGTTGTTTGTGTCTTTCTATCTCCCTGCTGTACTTAATCAAACAGAACTACTTGTCCTGCTCCAAAGACTCGTCTCTAGTTATAAGAACTTCAAATATCTGTTTAGGGATGCATACAATCTATTTTAAGATGCCCTGCTTGTGAACCCTCACCTTCAAACATCTCATTCATTTCCTTTAGAATGTAAGCTCACAAGCCCATCTTTACTGTCCATCATATTATGTAAAGGTGGTTTACAGCTAACAGTGACTTATGGGCATGGTCCTTTACCCTTAAAGGGACATTGTACACTAGATTTTTCTTTGCATAGATGTTTTGTAGATGATCCATTTATATAGCCCATCTGGGAGTATAGTATGTATAGTTTTGCTTATTTTTAAATAACACTGTGCTGATTTTCAGACTCCTAACCTAACTGATGTATACAGACTTCAGATTGTGACTGTTTGTATAATGGGCCTTTTCATATGCAGGGGATAGGAGGAGGGAGGAAGTTTGTGCTCTCAGCCCCTTTCAGTGGATGTCCCAGCCTAATCTCATCAACAGTGCTAAATTGGGAGCTTCTGAGTAAGTATTTAAAAAGGTTTTATACTGGATTTTTATATCAGTATCTGTTCCTAGTAGTGTATATCACATGCAGTTAAATGAAAATTGGTGTATACTGCTCCTTTAACGATTTATGTTAGTCTTTTGCTAACTGTACTCCGCCAATCGGTATACTTAATGTTATGGCGCTGCTTAATATGTTGGCGCTTTATAAATAAATGATAATAATATTAATTTCTAGAAATGTGAAGCCTCTTGTCTCTCAACATCCTATTCAAAGTTTTCTCTGTGAATACCACAACACGTTTGGAGAGTACCTCTAAGCCACATCTCAGCAAAGACAGTAAATATATAAGAAATACCCATAACTATTGCTGTTTGCTGGTGTACACCTCTTTATGTAGCATCATTATTTTAAATACTCTGCTATTTGACAGTCCATTACACAAATTTTCTGTATGATTCTCAGCTCTAGGCAAACTGATACTGAACAGAAATGAGCTGCAATTTATCAACGAACACCTGCAGATCGCAGCTGGAGGTCTAAGAGTAACCTAGTAAAGCTAGAACTGTTATATCAGTTGTCCACCTCTCAGCAGGAGAGTTAGACTAGCAGATCAGCTTTATTACAGCAGAAATATATTCAGAAGTGTCCTCCCTCTAGCTGGAAATGGTGAGGCATTGTCATTGCAGATGTGACAGATATATCTTCTTAAATTGCATCTCATTATTTTGATATATGGGCCTGTCCGTTTGCAGTGGGAAATCATTTTTGTACAGCTTCTTGACTTGGGTAAATTTAGAAACTTTGGAACACAAATGTGATAGCAAAATATAAAATATGCTTTCTGAATTTGACTGTCAAGCTCTGTCACTTATGTCTTAACATAAATAATATATATATATATATATATATATACACATACACACACACACCATATATATATATATATATATATATATATATATATATATACACACACACCATATATATATGTATATATATATATATATATACACATACACACAACATATATATATATAATTGCTGCACCCTGTTACCTTGTCTCTACAGTTTGTGAGAGTGCATGTGTCTACTGCTTTAGCATTTTTCAATACTGATCCAACAGTACAATTGTTCTTTGCTCAACTATAATGTTAACGCTGTGATTTATTTGCATAAACTAAAATATCATTTATATCCAAGAAAACAACTCATTTGTTGCCTTTATTAGCCCTGTTAGTGCATGAGGTGTCTCCATTTTATATATATATATATATATATATATATATATATATACACGTGTGTGTGTGTGTGTGTGTGTGTGTGTGTGTGAATCTAATGTGGCACAAAGACAGTGGAATTACCACCTGTTCATGTTGGTTCTTAATCTTTGGAATAATAATTAAAGAACATGTTAAAGTTCCATATTTTTAAACACATACCTAAATGACGGAGTTTTGTATATTTTAATTGTGCCAGCAGTTATGATATTAATTATGTGGTATATGTTATAATCTGTGATATCACTGAATATCACCGATGATTACAATCTTAGAGGGCTGTGGAGATTTAGCATTTCCAGGCTTTAGTATGTAAACTCTGCAATGTATTTTTTGCAATGGAGTCACAATGTTTTGTTTTTTTAGCAAATTATTTTACAGTGGTACTGTTGGATTTCTCATAAGACTTGCAGAAGAACCTGAGCAAAATTCATTTTTAAAGATCATTTGCCCCTTCCACCTATAAAGGCCATACCCATATGTCACATTCACCTGCAGGTACAGTTTAGACTTTCTCAGAAGTTACTCTCCAAGCAGGTGCTAGCTGTAAACCCAAGTGTAGCAGGCTCCATAGGTCCCATCCACCGTAAAAAAGCTGTCAGTGAAATAGTGAGAGGGTTTACTAGAATCATTAATACTAACAGAAGTATTTTCTTTCAGAAGAACAATATGCGAAAGTGACTGACATTTAGGGGTAGATTTATCAAGCAGCGGATGCTGCAATCTACCCCCGAAGTTTCAGGTCCACCTGAAACTTAAGTTAAGAAGCAGCGGTCGCTGCTCCTTAACTCATCCGCCAACTCATGATCCGCCACCTCTACAGAGGATCATGTCCACCTGACATTTGGTAAATCTACCCCATAGACTCTAAGGGGCCGATTTATCATGCCCCGTATGCACCTGTTTCCCCGTGAGCCTTCAGGCTCGCCGGAAACAGGAGTTAAGAAGCAGCGGTCTTAAGACTGCTGTTGCTTAACTCGTCCGCCACCTCGGAGGCGGCGGACAGCAATTCACCCGATTGGATACGATCGGGTTGATTGACACCCCCTGTTAGTGGCCGATTGGTCGCAAATGTGCAGGGGATGGCATTGCACAAGCATTTCACTAGAAATGCTTGTGCAATGATAAATGCTGACAGCGTATGCTGTCCACATTAAATCAATGTGCAGTATGATAAATCGGCCCCTTAGACTGGGGTCATATGGCATTTTAGTATTTAACTGCATTGTGACTGTAAATTTGATATTTGACTTTTCAAATCTCATTTGTTAAACTAAACGCCCGGTGTGAGTTTGTCTCCTTCGATTAAAACGTCAAAATGTACACAAATATTACTTAAAAGTAGATAAATGATACAAACATATCCAGTGACCTATCCAAGACCCTTATTAATCCATCTATGATGACCCTCCATAAAAGAACTAGTCTCAAGTGTGCAGTCAAATGCCATGTTCCCAATGACACACTAAAATTCCAAGTAACAGTGACCATGACATTTGACAACTCAAATCTCAAACCCACTGTCACACGTTTTTTTTAAAAGACATATTAAACCTCCAAATGTGACAACCACTGTAACCCTTAGTTCCTGAAAGTCCTAAATCAGTGTCACAGAATAATTCTGAAATCTGCAATCGTTCTAATAACAGAATCAGAGATTCAACAATGTCCCAATATGGACAATGCAAATTTACTGCTAGTTTCTGTGGAATATATACCAATAACTTAATGGACAGGCTTTTTCTTTAATGTCCAAATTATATGTGTGTATATACTGTATATATATATATATATATATATATATATATATATATATATCATGCAATATTCACTCCTCTTGTTTCTAGTATTCAAGAGAATGGGATGCCCAGGCGCCAACTAACGGAGGCTAGGTGTTAATATCAGAAATGGTATAAAATTAATTTGTTACTACATAAAAATAAAAACAATAAAACTTCTAAAACAATATACAATGCAATATCATGGATCCACGATAATCAATTTTACAGTGCAAAAATTGGTCTAATCAAACATATGTAAACAATTGTATAAACCATTAATACAATATTAAAATAGCAGTGAATAAACTGGATTCAGCTGATTCTGCAAGAGCAAGTGGAATTCATATGTTATGCTTTGACAGAGTATCCACGGGGCAATGTCCTGGTTAAGTATCCAGAAAAGTATAATTGGCCACTCTAAATAGACCGTGGCGAAGTTGAATCCAAAAAGAACAAAAAAAAATGTGTGTCCAAAAAAATGTGTCCCAAATATTAATCCAAATACAACAAAAGTGAAGAAAAATTTGAAGAAAAATCAACTGGGTTGTAAAAAATTGTAAAAAGATGAAAAAATCCAACAAAGGGAATAGTGCCCAGTGTATATACTTATATAGAAAAGTTGTATAAAATTGTAAACCAAAATGAAGAAAAAAAGCAAAAAGGAAAATCTGTGAAATGTCAATTAGTGAAAGTCTGTACACAAAATTGGTGTGATGCAATGTGCAGATAGATAGATTTATTGGTGACAGCTAGGGTTCACCTTTCCCGGGCCAACAGGTGACAGCTGGCGCTGAAGTAGATATTTTACCTATCATTATTTCTAGTATTCCGTTAACTAAGCTCTAATAGGAGCAGACCCGTTAAATATGCCATAATCATTCAATGTACCCATTTATAGTTTTGGGGACTAACAGCTAGATTACGAGTTTTTAGCACTATAGGGAAATTAACAACCACCACAAAATCAGCGGTATTTCACCTCCCTATAGCGCTGCTATTACAGGTTTTGTAAAACCCGGCTTGTACGGGCGATATGGTGGCGTTGAGCTCCATACCTCACCCAAATACAAGCAGTGTTTTGAAGTGCTCGTGTACAATTTCCCCATAGACATCAATGGGGAGAGTCGGCTAAAAAAAAAGCCGAACACCTGTGATTGCCCTTAACATCGCCACCACCTACATAAAATCCTGTTGCAATCAGCCAATAGGATTGAGCTTTCATCCTATTGGCTGATCCAATCAGTCAATAGGATTGAGCTCGCATTCTATTGGCTATTCCAATCAATAGCCAATAGGATTTTTTCACCTTTAATTCCTATTGGCTGATAGATGGATGAAGATAGAAGATGCCGTCTGGATGAAGACTTCTGCCCACTTGGATAAGGACTTCTGCCGGCTTCGATGAGGACTTCTGCCGGCTTCGATGAGGACTTCTGCCGGCTTCGATGAGGACTTCTGCCGGCTTCGATGAGGACTTCTGCCGGCTTCGATGAGGACTTCTGCCGGCTTCGATGAGGACTTCTGCCGGCTTCGATGAGGACTTCTGCCGGCTTCGATGAGGACTTCTGCCGCCTGCATGAGGATGGATGTCCGGTCATCGAAAAATCTAAGTGGATCGTCGGGGGTTAGTGTTAGTTTTTTTTAAGGGTTTATTGGGTGGGTTTGATTTTTAGAGTAGGGTTTGGGCAATGTAAAAGAGCTAAATGCCCTTTTAAGGGTAATGCCCATCCAAATGCCCTTTTCAGGGCAATGGTTAGCTTAGGTTTATTTAGATAGGTTTTTATTTTGGGGGTTTGGTTGTGTGGGTGGTGGGTTTTAATGCTTGTATTTTTTTTTTTTACAGGTAAAAGCTGATTTCTTTGCGGCAATGCCCTGCAAAAAGGCCCTTTTAAGGGCTATTGGCAGTTTAGTGTAGGCTAGGTTTTTTTTTATTTTGGGGGGCTTTTGTATTTTCATAGGGCTATTAGATTAGGAGTAACTCGTTTTTTATTTTGGATAATTTCGTTTTTTATTTTGTGTAATTTAGTGTTTATTTTTTTTTTGTAATTTAGATAATTGTATTTGATTAATTTAAGTTTTTTATTTTATTGTAATGTTAGTTTTTAGTGTAAGGCAGGTTAGGTTTTATTTTACAGGTAACTTTGTATTTAACTAGGTAGTTGGTAAATAGTTAATAACTATTTACTAACTAGTCTACATAAATAAATACAAACTTACCTGTGAAATAAAACCTAAGCTTGCTACAATATAACTATTAGTTATATTGTAGCTAGCTTAGGTTTTATTTCACAGGTAAGTATGTATTTAGTTTTAAATAGGTTATTTAGGTAATAATTGTAAGGTTTATTTAGATTTATTTTAATTATATTTAAGTTAGGGGGTGTTAGGGTTACGTTAGGGTTAGGTTTAGGGGTTAATCTATTTATGTAGTGATGCGGGAGGGCGGCAGTTTAGGGGTTAATAGGTTTAATATAGCGGCGGTGTGGGAGGACGGCAGATTAGGGGTTAATAATCTTCAAACAGTGTTTGCAATGCGGGAGGGCAGCGGTTTAGGGGTTAATAAGTTTATTATAGTGGTGATGATGTGGGGGAGCGGCGGATTAGGGGTTAATACATTTTTAAGTGGCGGCGATGTCCATAGCGGCAGATTAGAGGTTAATAATTTTATTTTAGTGTTTGCGATGTGGGAGGGCCTCGGTTTAGGGGTTAAGAGATAGTTTATGGGTGTTTGTGTACTCTTTAACACTTTAGTTATGAGTTTTACGCTACAGCTTTGTAACGTAAAACTCATAACTACTGACTTTAGATGGCGGTATG
Source organism: Bombina bombina (assembly GCF_027579735.1). Taxonomy (NCBI): domain Eukaryota; kingdom Metazoa; phylum Chordata; class Amphibia; order Anura; family Bombinatoridae; genus Bombina; species Bombina bombina. Next base: position 754,680,951 of record NC_069502.1, read on the forward strand.
GATCTTGTGGTTATAGAGTGTACCGCTCACTTTTTGGGCTCCCAGGCAAACTCGTAATACCGGTGCTATGAAAGTCCCATTGAAAAAAAGGACTTTTTTCAAAGTGCGGTACTGTCGTTACGTGACGGCCAAAAAGGTGTGCGGTACACCTATACCTGCAAGACTTGTAATAGCGCCGTTAAGAAAAAAGGATTGTTATGAATGCTTTTTCATTCATAACGCAAAACTCGTAATCTAGCTGTAAGTTAGTACATGATACATAAAATATGTTAATAATAAACTAGGGTAAAGTGCTTCTGGGAGTTTGCATATAATTTAATGAAAAAAGGGGTCTGCCAGTAGTAGATGAAGGTTAATATGTACTGCAGATGATTACATTTATGTGGTTAGCAGAATAAAATGGCTTTGTTTGTTGTGAAAACCAAATACTTGTAGTATTGATGCAATCATCCTGTTGTTAATTAGAAAAATATGAGGCATGGAAATACAGCATGTTGTTGTTTTTTTCTTTTAGTAAGAATGTGGATTTAATTTTACAGTATATAAAACAATGGTTGATATAATGGTATAAAAATGGTTATCTATGCAATGAAGATTAAATGCCTTTGTTTCATACATAGTTACATATATCCTTATAAGCGTTTATCCCAGTCATTCATGTTTAGCAAATCAAATAAACCCCTTTTAAAATAATTTATAACAGCATTCCAATCCTGCCATAATATGCTGCCCCATCCAACATATGTCATCAAAAAGTTACAAAACATCTGGATGTCCTATTGTTAACAGTTGAATTCAGTTTAAAGGGCCACTGTAAGTAAATATTTTCTATGCCTGTTACTAACTAACTACCCCAAATACGCTTTTTATCAATAGCATTTCATTAACATATCTCTACCGTATATCAGAAATCTTGTCTGCAAATTTAATTGTTTTCCAAACCCACTCCATGGGTATCCTTTGCTCTGTACCAATCCGCTTACAATACCTAGGTTTCAAAATGGCGCTTTAAACACAAAGTTATTGGTTTAAGTATTTTGAACACGCAGTGCTGAAAATAGTGGGCAGGATAACGTGACATCATCGGCGAATAAAAGATATAACTTTTAGAACGCTATGAAACTTAGTTTTGGAGAAAATATAGGTCAGTAGGTTTTAATTAATGTTTATTAACTTTAATATGTTAGTTGTTTAGCTTAAAAATTATAACAGAAAGTAATCCTTTAAGAGGCCATCCAATTCCTATGCCTTAAAGGGACAGTACACTGTAAAATCGTTTTTCCATTAATGTATTTTAAATGACTTGTTATACCAACTGCAGAGTATAAAATATTTGAGAAATAGCATTTTCATGCTTATTTGTGTATATGAAATAGCTGATTTTGTGCTTTGAAACCACAGCCTATAACAATGGGTTGGACTTAAAGGTAATATCAGATCTCATTATGTTATAACTTTGTGTACACAGTCTTGCTTCCTTATCTTTTATTTGGCTGGAACACCAAATCTCAATACATAGAGAGAACAATGGAAAATTATCATTTTATTACTTAACTATCCTGTATCCCACTGAGAGTGTAATCTCTTCTGCTGGCTGTGTTTACTTAGGCTATTAAATAGAATATACCCCAGTATAGAAACTTTCAGTATAGGTGGCTATACCACAGGCTAAATCGGCTATTTCAAATGCTGAAATAGGAGTAAAGGAGCTACTTGTAACCAATTTAATACACTCAAGCAGATAAAAAGGATCATTGGGAATAATTTAAAGGGGAGAACATTTTGGGCTGAACTGTCCCTTTAATCATGACATGTAGTTACAGTATATGTTCTACCTCCTTTGCTGAACCCTAATAGCCTCAGACACTATCACCCCCCCCACACACACACACAAAGGCGCACACACATACAAACACACACACACAAAAAAAATGCACACACACATACGAACGTGCACACACACACACACACATATGCACACAAATGCACCAACACATACAAACGCACACACACATACAAAAGGACACACACACTCATACAAACACACACACACACCCTTTAGCTCACTGAACACTTATGTAAACAATCAAATTAGTTTTAAATAAAAGCTCAATTAGTTGTGTGTGTGCAATCATCTCTTTCTCAATTTGTGTCAATATACACCCACAATTGAGAACATCCTAATAGCAATACTTTTGAGCACACATAGTTTGAAAAGTGTTTTGTTAGCAATTTCAAAGAGTAAAGGAACAGTAAACACCTTTTGTGCAGAAAAATAACTTTGAAATATACTTTCATTAGTTTGCCCCCTTTCCTGTCATTTGACTAACCGGGCTATATATATTTCCCTAATTAGATGTAATAGGTAACAACTCCAAAACAATGCACTTTGCACAAACATAACTATGCATCATGTTTGGTTCCTCCACATAAGGCAAGTGGTAGGAGGAGTTTGGCTATTGAAAAACAATTGCAGCAAACAAAATTAATTTGCTTTAAAAATGTTTGGACTTGGCTAATTTGTCATTCTATAGCAACACAAAAGAAAAGTCTTGTGATTCCAAGGTGAATCATGAAATTTTAATTTTGACTTGAGTGTCTCTTTAAAGGGACAGTCTACACCAGAATTTTTATTGTTTAAAAAGATAATCTCTTTATTACCCATTCCCAAGTTTTTCACAACCAACACAGTTATATAAATACACTTTTTACCTCTGTGATTACCTTGTATCTAAGCCTCTGCAAACTGCCCCCTTATTTCAGTTCTTTTGACAGACATCCATTTTAGCCAGAGTTGGCTCACCTGAACTCCACGTGCATGAGCACAGTGTTATCTATATGACACACGTGAACTAACACCCTCTAGTGGTGAAAAACTGTCAAAATGCCCTGAGAGAAGAGGAGGACTTCAAGGGGTCGATCCGATATAAATCGTCGCCCGCAAAAGCCGGCGACGCCAATATTTACGCTGATTTGGAATCCTATATACGGCGTAACCTAGAAGTTACGCGCGTATATTTCTGCCGTCGCCCGTAGTTTTTTGGGCCATAGGCAGGTATACCAAACCAGCGCAGTTTGGTATCCAATATGCAGCGTAAGGACTTACGTGGCGAAAATGGAGAAAACTTACTCCATTTTCACCTCGCCACAAAAAGCAGCCGTAAGAAGCCTTACGCTGACTATTGGAGCCCCGTAACTCCCTAAACTAACTAGAAAATAAACCTAACACCTAACGCATGCGCAATGTCTATCTCCCTGTCAACCGCGATCTTCTAAAATAAACCTAACACCTAACGCATGCGCAATGTCTATCTACCTGTCAACCGCGATCCCCCCCCCCCCCCGAAATCCCTAATAAAGTTATTAACCCCTAAACCGCCGCTCCCGGACCCCGCCGCCATCTACATAAACTAACCCCCTACTGTGAGCCCCTAAAACCGCCGCCATCTACCTTATCTATCCCCTAATCTGACCCCTTACACCGCCGCCACCTATATAAAAATTATTAACCCCTAATCTAATCCCCCTATACCGCCGCCAGCTATATTAATATTATTAACCCCTAATGTAAGCCCCTTACACCGCCGCCATCTCTATTAAAATGATTAACCCCTAATTGAATCTACCTACCCCGCCGCCAGCTATATTATCTATATTAACCCTAAGTATATTATAGTTAATATAGGTATTACATTATATATATTAACTATATTAACCCTAATTATATTAGGGTTAATATAGTTAATATAGTTACTATAGTATTTATATTAACTATATTAACTCTATCTAACCCTAACACCCCTAACTAAATTTATATTAAATTAATCTAATTAATTTATAAACTAAAATATTCATATTTAAATCTAAATACTTACCTATAAAATAAACCCTAAGATAGCTACAATATAATTAATAATTACATTGTAGCTATGTTAGGGTTAATATTTATTTTACAGGTAAATTGTTAATTATTTTAACTAGGTATAATAGATATTAAATAGTTATTAACTATTTAATATCTACCTAGTTAAAATAATTACCCAATTACCTGTAAAATAAATCCTAACCTAAGTTACAAATACACCTACACTATCAATAAATTTAATAAACTACAAACATCTATCTAAAAATACAATTAAATTAACTAAACTAAATTACAAAACAAAACAAACACTAAATTACAAAAAATAAAAAAAAGATTACAAGATATTTAAGCTAATTACACCTATTCTAAGCCCCCTAATAAAATAATAAACCCCCAAAATAAAAAAAATTCCCTGCCCTATTCTAAATTAAACAAATTTCAAAGCTCTTTACCTTACCAGCCCTTAAAAGGGCCTTTTGTGGGGCATGCCCCAAAGAATTCAGCTCTTTTGCATACAACAAATACAATCCCCCCCCCCCCCATTACAACCCACCACCCACATACCCCTATTCTAAAACCACCCAAACCCCCCTTAAAAAAGCCTAACACTACCCCCCTGAAGATCTCCCTACCTTGTCTTCACCACACCGGGCCGAACTCCTGATCCGATCCGGGCGATGTCTTCCTCCAAGCGGCAAAGAAGAATTCTTCCTCCGGCGATGTCTTCCTCCAAGCGGCAAAGAAGAATTCTTCCTCCGGCGACGTCTTCCTCCAAGCGGCAGCAAAGTCTTCATTCTTCCGGCGGCATCTTCAATCTTCTTTCTTCGCTCCGCCGCCGCGGAGCATCCATCCTGGCCGACTGCTGTACTTGGAATGAGGTACCTTTAAATGACGTCATCCAAGATGGCGTCCGCCGAATTCCGATTGGCTGATAGGATTCTATCAGCCAATCGGAATTAAGTTAGAAAAATCTGATTGGCTGATTGAATCAGCCAATCAGATTCAAGTTCAATCCGATTGGCTGATCCGAACAGCCAATCAGATTGAGCTCGCATTCTATTGGCTGATCGGAACAGCCAATAGAATGCGAGCTCAATCTGATTGGCTGATTGGATCAGCCAATCGGATTGAACTTGAATCTGATTGGCTGATTCAATCAGCCAATCAGATTTTTCTAACTTAATTCCGATTGGCTGATAGAATCCTATCAGCCAATCGGAATTCGGCGGACGCCATCTTGGATGACGTCATTTAAAGGTACCTCATTCCAAGTACAGCAGTCGGCCAGGATGGATGCTCCGCGGCGGCGGAGCGAAGAAAGAAGATTGAAGATGCCGCCGGAAGAATGAAGACTTTGCTGCCGCTTGGAGGAAGACGTCGCCGGAGGAAGAATTCTTCTTTGCCGCTTGGAGGAAGACATCGCCGGAGGAAGAATTCTTCTTTGCCGCTTGGAGGAAGACATCGCCCGGATCGGATCAGGAGTTCGGCCCGGTGTGGTGAAGACAAGGTAGGGAGATCTTCAGGGGGGTAGTGTTAGGCTTTTTTAAGGGGGGTTTGGGTGGTTTTAGAATAGGGGTATGTGGGTGGTGGGTTGTAATGGGGGGGGGATTGTATTTGTTGTATGCAAAAGAGCTGAATTCTTTGGGGCATGCCCCACAAAAGGCCCTTTTAAGGGCTGGTAAGGTAAAGAGCTTTGAAATTTGTTTAATTTAGAATAGGGCAGGGAATTTTTTTTATTTTGGGGGTTTATTATTTTATTAGGGGGCTTAGAATAGGTGTAATTAGCTTAAATATCTTGTAATCTTTTTTTTATTTTTTGTAATTTAGTGTTTGTTTTTTTTTGTAATTTAGTTTAGTTAATTTAATTGTATTTTTAGATAGATGTTTGTAGTTTATTAAATTTATTGATAGTGTAGGTGTATTTGTAACTTAGGTTAGGATTTATTTTACAGGTAATTGGGTAATTATTTTAACTAGGTAGATATTAAATAGTTAATAACTATTTAATATCTATTATACCTAGTTAAAATAATTAACAATTTACCTGTAAAATAAATATTAACCCTAACATAGCTACAATGTAATTATTAATTATATTGTAGCTATCTTAGGGTTTATTTTATAGGTAAGTATTTAGATTTAAATAGGAATATTTTAGTTTATAAATGAATTAGATTAATTTTATATAAATTTAGTTAGGGGTGTTAGGGTTAGATAGAGTTAATATAGTTAATATAAATACTATAGTAACTATATTAACTATATTAACCCTAATATAATTAGGGTTAATATAGTTAATATATATAATGTAATACCTATATTAACTATAATATACTTAGGGTTAATATAGATAATATAGCTGGCGGCGGGGTAGGTAGATTAAATTAGGGGTTAATCATTTTAATAGAGATGGCGGCGGTGTAAGGGGCTTACATTAGGGGTTAATAATTTTAATATAGATGGCGTCGGTGTTAGGGGCTCACTTTAGGGGGTTATAGATATAATATAGCTGGCGGCGGGGTACGGGAGCGGCGGTTTAGGGGTTAATAACTTTATTAGGTTGCGGCGGGGTACGGGAGCGGCGGTTTAGGGGTTAATAGCTTTTTTATTGTTAGGCTAGTGAGGGGGGATAGCGGATAGAGGGTTAGACAGTGCGGGCTATGTTAGGGAGGCGTGTTAGACAGTGCGGGTGTTTTAGACTTTAGTCAGGTTTTATAGGCGCCGGCAGTTTCTAACGTGGCGCAAGTCACTGGCGACGCCAGAAATTTGTACTTACGCAGATTTCTGGACATCGCTGGTTTGTCAGACTTACGGCACGTTAGCATCTGACGGCGACCTATATGGGATAGCTCGAGTTGCGAGCTGAAACTGCGGGCGACGCCGGTTCCCTCGCTTGCGCAGCAAACTGCGATCTATATCGGATCGCGCCCCAAGGGCTTAGAAATTAGCATTTGAACCTCCTAGGTTTAGCTTTCAACTAAGAATACCAAGCGAACAAAACAAAATTGGTGATAAAAGTAAATTGGAAAATTGTTTAAAATGACATTCTCTATCTGAATCATGAAAGTTTATTTTGGACTAGACTGTCCATTTAAGTGTTACTACTTTCCATTAGATTCTCTATGAGAACAATAATGTATTTGCATATAAAAGTGAACATTTCAGGCAAATATTCAGACACATAGATATCATGTTAGTGGTTAAATTATTATTATTATCGGTTATTTGTAGAGCGCCAACAGATTCCGCAGCGCTATAAACAAAGGGGGAGTACAACAAAACAATTATAGGGATCAAATGGGTAGAGGTCCCTGCCAAGAGTTGCACTGTTGTAGTCAGCTCTTAAGAAGGTGATCAACAAACAGCTGGACTCTTAGGCTTACATGCTAAGGGGGTTCAGGGGATAGCAATGGAGGAGAGGAACGGGTATTAGGAAAGGTTAGTGTAGGTTGTATGCATCCCTGAACAGTAGAGTCTTTAGGGAGCACTTGAAGCTTTTAAAACTAGAAGAGAGTCTTGTGGAGCAAGGCAGAGAGTTCCACAAGATGGGAGCCAGTCTGGAGAAGTCCTGTAAACGGGAGTGTGATGAGGTGACAAGAGAGGAGGAGAGTAGGAGGTCGTGAGCAGAGCGAAGGGAACGGGAGGGAGAGTATCTGGAGACAAGGTCTGAGATATAGGGGAGAGCACAGTGCAGTTGAGGGCTTTGTATGTCAGAATGAGAATTTTGTGTTTGATCCTAGAGGAAAGAGGAAGCCAGTTAAGGGATTGGCAGAGAGGTGCAGCAGATGAAGAGCGATGTGTAAGGAAGATGAGTCTGGCAGAGGCATTCATTATGGATTGTAAAGGAGCTAGGCGGCAGGTGGGGAGACCAGAGAGGACAGACTTGCAGTAATCGAGGCGGGAGAGAATGAGAGAGTGGATTAAAATCTTACTTGTGTCTTGTGTAAGGAAGTGTCTAATTTTAGAGATGTTTCTAAGGTGGAAGCGGCATGCTTTAGCCAATGACTGCATGTGAGGAGTGAAAGAAAGATCTGAGTCAAATGTGACCCCGAGACATCAGGCATGCAGGGTAGGGGTAATGATGGAGTTGTCGACAGTTATAGAGAGATTGGGGGTGGAGAGTTTAGAAGAAGGGGGGGAAATAAGGAGCTCAGTTTTGGAGAGATTTAGCTTGAGGTAGTGAGAGGACATCCAGTTGGAGATGTGAGAAAGACAGTGACATGGGTTAGCAAGGAGGGAGAAAGGTCTGGTGCAGAGAAGTAGATTTGGGTGTCATTGGCATACAAATGATATTGTAAACCGTGGGACTTTATTAGGGAACCTAGTGATGATGTGTAGATTGAGAAGAGAAGGGGACCGAGGACAGAGCCTTGCGGTACTCCGACAGAAAGTGATGACGGGGCAGAGGAGGCCCCAGAGAAGGCTACACTAAAGGTACGGTTTGACAGGTAGGAAGAGAGCCACGAGAGGGCTGTGTCACATATGTCGAAGGATTGGAGGGTTTAGAGAAAAAGAGGGTGGTCAACAGAGAGAAGTGGCCTTTTGATTTTGCTGTAAGTAGGTCGTTGGTAACCTTAACAATTGCTGTCTCTGTGGAGTGATGGGGACGAAATCCAGATTGCAATGGGTCAAGGAGGGAATTTATTGTAAGGAAATGGGATAGGCGTGCATAAGCTAGTTTTTCGAGAAGCTTTGAGGCAAGAGGGAGGAGGGAAATAGGGCGGTAGTTGGATGGGGAGGTAGGATCAAGGGAAGGTTTTTTGAGGATAGGTGTGACCAGTGCATGTTTCAGCGATGAGGGAAATATACCGGTGCTGAGGGAGAGGTTGAAAGTGTGTGTGAGTATAGGGGTAAGGGTGGCAGAGAGGGAGGGGAGTAGCTGTGAGGGGATAGGGTCAAGGGGACAGGTAGTGAGGTGAGAGCGCAGTATAAGTGCCGAAACTTCTTCCTCAGTGACAGGGGAGAATGAGCTAAGTTTAAGGTTATATGGGTTGTGGTTGATTGAGAGCATTTGAGGGGGTGAGAGAATGGAATTATGTTGAGAGCTGATTTCATTTCTGATGGAGTCGATTTTGTTATTGAAGTGGTTGGCAAAGTCTTGAGCTGACAGAGAAGTTGTATTAGGAGGTGGGGGAGGGCGGAGAAGAGTATTGAAAGTGGAGAACAAACGTTTTGGGTTTGAAGAAAGATTAGAGATAAGAGTAGAGAAGTAGTGTTGCTTATGGAAATTAAGGGCAGAGTAGTTGGAGTTCAAGATAAATTTGTAAAGTTGAAAATCAGCTGAACTCCTAGATTTTCTCCAGTGCCGCTCAGCAGTACGGCAACACCTGCGTAGGTATCGTGTCAGAGGAGTATGCCAGGGCTGAGGATGAGTGTTTGATTTCCGAGCTATGGTAAGAAGGGTGAGATTGTCAAGGACGGATGTAAGGGTGGAATTATAGTGGCAGATAGATTGCTCAGGGCAGGAAAAGGAGGAGAAGGATGAGAGGAGAGGTTTGAAGGAATTAGAAAGCTGTTGTTGATCTAATGACATAATGCTTCTGTGAAGTTTGGTGTGAGGAGCAGAAGGAGGGAGAGTTGTAGGGAGGGATGATATGTTGCAAGTAAGGAGATGGTGGTCAGAAAGAGGAAAGGGGGAGTTTGTGAAGTTTGAGAGGGTGCATCGATAGCTAAAGATCAGGTCAAGGGAGTGACCATCTTTGTGAGTGGGAGAATCAGTCCATTGTGACAAACCGAAAGAGGAAGTGAGTTGCAGAAGTTGTTTTGCAGAGGAGGCAGTGGGATTGTCAAGAGGGATGTTGAAGTCACCAAGAATGAGGGAAGGGGTGTCTGAGGAAAGGAAATAAGGTAGCCAGGCAGCCAAGTGATCTAGAAATTGAGTTGAGGAGCCAGGAGGACGGTATATGACTGCAATACGTATAGAAAGAGGAGAGAATAAGCGAATCATGTGGGTTTTGAATGAGGAAAATGTGAGGGAAGAGATGGGATGTATTTGTTGAAAGGTGCAACGAGAGGAAAGTAAAATACCTACACCACCTCCTTGTCTATTACCAGACCTAGGAGTGTGGCTGAAGTGGAGACCCCCATGTGACAGAGCAGCAGTGGATGCTGTGTCTAGGGGAGAGAGCAAGGTTTCTGTTAGGGCCAGAAGGTTGAGGGAGTGGGAGATAAAGAGGTCATGTATAGAAGTGAGTTTGTTGCAAACAGAGCGAGAGTTCCAAAGTGCACAAGTGAAAGGGGAAGTGGCTTTTGATGCAAGAGGAATGTGAGTAAGGTTGTCAGAGTTTTGTTTTTTGAGTCTGTGGGATGGTATACATGGATGTGCACGGCTAGGCAGTTGTTGGGGACCAGGATTAGGGGAGATGTCACCAGCAGTTAGTAAAAGCAAGAGGGAGAGTGATATGAGATGAGATACAGATTTGCAGTAGTGAGACTGCTTTTTAGACAAGGTGCAGGGGGGAGAGAGAGTGTTTAGGAATAGGTAAAGTTCATGAGTACAAAAGTAAGGTGAGTTTAAGAGAGATGGGCTAATGAACAGTGCAGGTGGAGAGGGAGAAGGAGTAATTGAATAATGTAGTTTGTTATAGAGACAGAAGGCAGCAAAAAGGAATAAGAAGATATTAGGCATTTTTACAAAAGAGGGAACCAGTTAAACACATAAGACACAGTATTACAGTAGCAATTGAAGCAATAAGAAAACAGTAAGGTATATCAAACATAATATTACAAAAGTACCTGCCTTTTTCTTGCCCCTTGCCCAATCCTTGTTCAATTCTTGTATAATTCTATTGCTAGTGCCTCACTTAGTCTCAATCTCAATTCACATTTCTGGTTTGAGATTTTCTCAGATTCGAAGCCAGGGTAGTATTTTCAGCAAGTTGTAAACTCTTATCATATTTTACTGACCCTTTTGTCATATTTACTGTAATGTCACATTGCAATATTCTGTGAAACTGATTAGCTAGATTACCTATATTTTCATTAATACTCTTTTTAATAAATGCTGATTCAAAAAAAATAATTTATATTTTCTACTTATTTTTTTACAAGCTTTGTTTTTTTGTGTGTTTTTTTTTAATGGGTCCGGACTGGGCAAAGAAAAAAGTAAAGCTAACATTCTTATTGGCTGACACCGGAATCAATCAACTAATCAGGGCACTGCTAAATCCTTATTGGCTAATGTAAACAGTGAAAACTTAAAACTTTTTGAAGACTTTCCTGTTAGGAATATGACTTTTCAACCTTCAGAGTAATAGTTTTAACTGCATGAAGGAATCAACTAAATTTTTTCTTGCATGCTTTCTATTTATTCATTTTTTTGGGGATGTTTGTCATTTTCAGACAGATGTAACAAACATGGAAATATTTGTTGTTGGTTTTTTAACATTTATTTGTGCGTCGTGAATGCTACCTATCTAAATATCTCTTCAACAAAGAATAACATGAGAATGATGCAAATTTCATAATAGAAGTAAATTGGAAACTTTTTTTAAAATTGTATATTCCATCTAAATCATTCAAGAAAAATGTTGGGTTTCATGTCCCTTTAATAAAAAAGTTCTGCCATTCAAGGTTTTGAATACAAAATAGTTATACAATATTAACTGTTTCTTAAGAATTTAACAATGCACACAAGCGCTCCTCTGCGCTCACATGCAACCCCGCCCCATGCCCGCACACAGCCAATCATGTGCGGGTAGGAGCTGTCAATCTCCCCACTCAGAACTTGCAGTCGAAGGGAGGAGAAGGGCTTGACAAATCTAGCCCTAACTGACACATCCACTTTCATCTACAGTATTCCTATTCACACACAGTCTACCATTTCTTCTGTAACTATCTGCATTTCTTTACAACACCTTAAAGTGAATGAAAATTTTCATGAATCAGTGCCCGTTTTTTAAAAACAGAATTTATGCTTACCTGATAAATTACTTTCTCCAACGGTGTGTCCAGTCCACGGCGTCATCCTTACTTGTGGGATATTCTCTTCCCCAACAGGAAATGGCAAAGAGTCCCAGCAAAGCTGGTCACATGATCCCTCCTAGGCTCCGTCCACCCCAGTCATTCGACCGACGGACAGGAGGAAATATATATAGGAGAAACCATATGATACCGTGGTGACTGTAGTTAGAGAAAATAATTCATCAGACCTGATTAAAAAACCAGGGAGGGCCGTGGACCGGACACACCGTTGGAGAAAGTAATTTATCAGGTAAGCATAAATTCTGTTTTCTCCAACATTGGTGTGTCCGGTCCACGGCATCATCCTTACTTGTGGGAACCAATACCAAAGCTTTAGGACACGGATGAAGGGAGGGAGCAAATCAGGTCACCTAAACGGAAGGAACCACAGCTTGCAAAACCTTTCTCCCAAAAATAGCCTTCGAAGAAGCAAAAGTATCAAATTTGTAAAATTTGGCAAAAGTGTGCAGTGAAGACCAAGTCGCTGCCTTACATATCTGGTCAACAGAAGCCTCGTTCTTGAAGGCCCATGTGGAAGCCACAGCCCTAGTGGAGTGAGCTGTGATTCTTTCAGGAGGCTGCCGTCCGGCAGTCTCATAAGCCAATCGGATGATGCTTTTAAGCCAAAAGGAAAGAGAGGTAGAAGTCGCTTTTTGACCTCTCCTTTTACCAGAATAAACAACAAACAAGGAAGATGTTTGTCTGAAATCTTTAGTAGCCTCTAAATAGAACTTTAGAGCACGGACAACGTCCAAATTGTGTAACAAACGTTCCTTCTTTGAAACTGGATTCGGACACAAAGAAGGTACAACTATCTCCTGGTTAATATTTTTGTTAGAAACAACTTTAGGAAGAAAACCAGGCTTAGTACGCAAAACCACCTTATCTGCATGGAACACCAGATAAGGAGGAGAACACTGCAGAGCAGATAACTCTGAAACTCTTCTAGCAGAAGAAATTGCAACCAAAAACAAAACTTTCCAAGATAGTAACTTAATATCTATGGAATGTAAGGGTTCAAACGGAACCCCTTGAAGAACTGAAAGAACTAGATTTAGACTCCAGGGAGGAGTCAAAGGTCTGTAAACAGGCTTGATCCTAACCAGAGCCTGAACAAATGCTTGAACATCTGGCACAGCTGCCAGTCTTTTGTGTAGTAAGACAGATAAAGCAGAGATCTGTCCCTTTAGGGAACTTGCAGATAATCCTTTCTCCAAACCTTCTTGAAGAAAGGAGAGAATCTTAGGAATTTTTATCTTATTCCATGGGAATCCTTTGGATTCACAACAACAGATATATTTTTTCCATATTTTATGGTAAATTTTTCTAGTTACAGGTTTTCTGGCCTGAACCAGAGTATCTATCACCGAATCTGAAAACCCACGCTTTGATAGAATCAAGCGTTCAATCTCCAAGCCGTCAGTTGGAGGGAGACCAGATTTGGGTGTTCGAATGGACCTTGAACAAGAAGGTCCTGTCTCAAAGGTAGCTTCCATGGTGGAGCCGATGACATATTCACCAGGTCTGCATACCAAGTCCTGCGTGGCCACGCAGGAGCTATCAAGATCACCGAGGCCCTCTCCTGATTGATCCTGGCTACCAGCCTGGGAATGAGAGGAAACGGTGGGAATACATAAGCTAGGTTGAAAGTCCAAGGTGCTACTAGTGCATCTACTAGAGTCGCCTTGGGATCCCTGGATCTGGACCCGTAGCAAGGAACCTTGAAGTTCTGACGAGACGCCATCAGATCCATGTCTGGAATGCCCCATAATTGAGTTATTTGGGCAAAGATTTCCGGATGGAGTTCCCACTCCCCCGGATGAAATGTCTGACGACTCAGAAAATCTGCTTCCCAATTTTCCACTCCTGGGATGTGGATCGCAGACAAGTGGCAGGAGTGATCCTCCGCCCATTGAATTATTTTGGTCACTTCTTTCATCGCCAGGGAACTCTTTGTTCCCCCTTGATGATTGATATAAGCTACAGTCGTCATGTTGTCTGATTGGAACCTTATGAATTTGGCCTTTGCTAGTTGAGGCCAAGCTCTGAGAGCATTGAATATCGCTCTCAGTTCCAGAATGTTTATCGGGAGAAGAGACTCTTCCCGAGACCATAGACCCTGAGCTTTCAGGGATTCCCAGACCGCACCCCAGCCCACTAGACTGGCGTCGGTCGTGACAATGACCCACTCTGGCCTGCGGAAGCTCATTCCCTGGGACAGATGGTCCAGGGTCAGCCACCAACGGAGTGAATCTCTGGTCTTTTGATCTACTTGAATCATTGGAGACAAGTCTGTATAATCCCCATTCCACTGTTTGAGCATGCACAGTTGTAATGGTCTTAGATGAATTTGTGCAAAAGGAACTATGTCCATTGTTGCAACCATCAATCCTATTACTTCCATGCACTGCGCTATGGAAGGACGAGGAACAGAATGAAGCACTTGACAAGAGCTTAGAAGTTTTGATTTTCTGACCTCTGTCAGAAAAATCCTCATTTCTAAGGAATCTATTATTGTTCCCAAGAAGGGAACTCTTGTTGACGGGGACAGAGAACTCTTTTCTTTGTTCACTTTCCATCCGTGAGAAAGGCTAGAACGATGTCCGTATGAGCCTTTGCCTTTGACAGGGACGACGCTTGTATTAGAATGTCGTCCAAGTAAGGTACTACTGCAATGCCCCTTGGTCTTAGAACCGCTAGAAGGGACCCTAGCACCTTTGTGAAAATCCTTGGAGCAGTGGCTAATCCGAATGGAAGAGCCACAAACTGGTAATGTTTGTCCAGAAAAGCGAACCTTAGGAACTGATGATGTTCCTTGTGGATAGGGATATGTAGGTACACATCCTTTAGATCCACGGTAGTCATAAATTGACTTTCCTGGATGGTGGGTAGAATCGTTCGAATAGTTTCCATTTTGAACGATGGTACCCTGAGAAATTTGTTTAGGATCTTCAAATCCAAAATTGGTCTGAACATTCCCTCTTTTTTGGGAACTACGAACAGATTGGATTAAAATCCCATTCCTTGTTCCTTTATTGGAACTGGGTGTATCACTCCCATCTTTAACAGGTCTTCTACACAATGTAAGAATGCCTGTCTCTTTATTTGGTTTGAGGATAAGTGAGACTTGTGGAACCTTCCCCTTGGGGGTAGTTCCTTGAATTCCAGGAGATAACCTTGAGAAACTATTTCTAGCGCCCAAGGATCCTGAACATCTCTTGCCCAAGCCTGAGCAAAGAGAGAGAGTCTGCCCCCCACCAGATCCGGTCCCGGATCGGGGGCTACTCCTTCATGCTGTCTTGTTAGCAGTGGCAGACTTCTTGGCCTGCTTACCTTTGTTCCAGCCTTGCATTGGTTTCCAGGCTGGTTTGGGTTGTGAGGCATTACCCTCTTGCTTAGAGGATGCAGAATTAGAGGCTGGTCCATTTCTGCGAAAGGGACAAAAATTAGGCTTATTTTTAGCCTTAAAAGACCTATCCTGTGGAAGGGCGTGGCCCTTTCCCCCAGTGATGTCTGAAATAATCTCTTTCAAATCAGGTCCAAATAAAGTTTTACCTTTGAAAGGAATGTTAAGTAATTTTGTCTTGGATGACACATCCGCTGACCAAGACTTTAGCCAAAGCGCTCTGCGCGCCACAATAGCAAACCCTGAATTTTTCGCCGCTAATTTTGCTAATTGCAAAGCGGCATCTAAAATAAAAGAGTTAGCCAATTTAAGTGCGTGAACTCTGTCCATAACCTCCTCATATGGAGTTTCTCTACTGAGCGACTTTTCTAGTTCCTCGAACCAGAACCACGCTGCCGTAGTGACAGGAACAATGCATGAAATTGGTTGTAGAAGGTAGCCTTGCTGTACAAAAATCTTTTTAAGCAAACCTTCCAATTTTTTATCCATAGGATCTTTGAAAGCACAACTATCTTCGATAGGAATAGTAGTGCATTTGTTTAGAGTAGAAACTGCCCCTTCGACCTTGGGGACTGTCTGCCATAAGTCCTTTCTGGGGTCGACCATAGGAAATAATTTCTTAAATATAGGGGGAGGAACAAAAGGTATGCCGGGCTTTTCCCACTCTTTATTTACTATGTCCGCCACCCGCTTGGGTATAGGAAAAGCGTCGGGGGACACCGGAACCTCTAGGAACCTGTCCATCTTGCATAATTTCTCTGGAATGACCAAATTGTCACAATCATCCAGAGTAGATAACACCTCCTTAAGCAGTGCGCGGAGATGTTCTAATTTAAATTTAAATGTCACAACATCAGGTTCAGCTTGATGAGAAATTTTTCCTGAATCTGAAATTTCTCCCTCAGACAAAACCTCCCTCATGGCCCCTTCAGATTGGTGTGAGGGTATGACAGAACAATTATCATCAGCGTCCTCTTGCTCTTCAGTGTTTAAAACAGAG
The DNA here is from genome assembly GCF_027579735.1 of Bombina bombina. NCBI lineage: Eukaryota > Metazoa > Chordata > Amphibia > Anura > Bombinatoridae > Bombina > Bombina bombina. Next base: position 754,697,184 of record NC_069502.1, read on the forward strand.
CAATCGCGCTTTCTCTGATAAGTAGGCATTTTGGATAAAAGATTTGCTATGGAGTTATCCATTACAGCCGTTAATTGTTGCATGGTAATAAGTATTGGCGCACTAGATGTACTAGGGGCCTCCTGCATGGGCAAAACTGGTGTAGACACAGTAGGAGATGATGTAGTATCATGTTTACTCCCCTCATTTGAGGAATCATCTTGGGCAATATCATTATTTGTGGCAGTACTGTCCTTACTTTGTTTGGACACTATGGCACAGTTATCACATAAATTTAAATGGGGAGACACATTGGCTTTCATACATATAGAACATAGCTTATCTGAAGGTATAGACATGTTAAACAGGCTTAAACTTGTCAACAATGCACAAAAAACGTTTTAAAATAAAACCGTTACTGTCACTTTAAATTTCAAACAGAAAACACTTTATTACTGAAAATGTGAAAAAGTATGAAGGAATTGTTCAAAAATTACCAAATTTTCACCACAGGGTTAAAGCTCTGAAATTTGGTGTGCAATACTTTTAAGTATTGCACACCAAATTTCAGAGCTTTAACCCTTAAAATAACGGAACCGGAGCCGTTTTTCAATTTAACCCCTATACAGTCCCAGATACAGTCTTTGCTAAGACCCAACCAAGCCCTGAGGGGAATACGATACCAAATGACGCCTTCTAAAAGCTTTTTCAGAGATTCTTAGATCCACACACATGCATCTGCATGCCCTGTTCTCAAAAAACAACTGCGCATTAATGGCGCGAAAATGAGGCTCAGTCTATGACTAGAAAAGGCCCCCTGACTGAAAAAGGTGTCCAATACAGTGCCTGCCGTTTTATAAACATTCCCCAAGATTATAAATGTCAATTGTTAGCCTAAATTTGAATAATATGCACAAATAAAGCAATCGATTTAGCCCATAATAATGTCTACCAGTTTTTTAGCCCATAATAAGCCCTATATTCTGTTTGTTTTTGAATAAGAAAATGGCTTACCGGTCCCCATGAGGGGAAATGACAGCCTTCCAGCATTACACAGTCTTGTTAGAAATATGACTAGTCATACCGTAAGCAGAAAAGTCTGCTAACTGTTTCCCCCAACTGAAGTTACTTCATCTCAACAGTCCTATGTGGAAACAGCAACCGATTTTAGTTACTGTCTGCTAAAATCATCTTCCTCTTACAAACAGAAATCTTCATCCTTTTCTGTTTCAGAGTAAATAGTACATACCAGCACTATTTTAAAATAACAAACACTTGATAGAAGAATAAAACTACATTTAAACATCAAAAAACTCTTAACCATCTCCGTGGAGATGTTGCCTGTGCAACGGCAAAGAGAATGACTGGGGTGGGCGGAGCCTAGGAGGGATCATGTGACCAGCTTTGCTGGGACTCTTTGCCATTTCCTGTTGGGGAAGAGAATATCCCACAAGTAAGGATGACGCCGTGGACCGGACACACCAATGTTGTAGAAAATACTATTAAAAACAGGGGCACTTTCATTCATGAAAGCTTACATTGCAGCGTATTTTAGATATACTTAACTTTTTCTTCAGTAAAGCAGGATCGTCGATCCCTCGCTTGAAGTTCTTCTGTCCTTACGTCACCAATGACGAAACCGCCCTCCTCTTCAAATCATGGCTTCTCCCCAGAGCGTTCATCTCGTGAGGCCACGCCGTGATTGTAGGAAGCCGGTTTCGCCATTGCTGTGTAAGTACAGCAGGAAGAAGTGGGCGGGGAATCGCGGATCCGGCTTTGGTGAAGAAAAAGGTATTTCTAAAATACGCTGCAATGTAAACTTGTATGAATGAAAGTGCCCCTGTTTTTAATAGTATTTTTAAAAATCGGGCACTAATTCATGAAAATTTACATTTCCTTTGAAGCAGACATCCTCAAACTAGGCCCTCCAGAGGTTTTGGAACTACATTTCCCATGATGCTCAGCCAGCTGATATGCTGGCTGAGCATCATGGGAAATGTTGTCTCAACTGTGACTGGGCCCACACCTCTAAGGGGCCATCTGACCCTGCAATCAGTAGTGGAATTGCTACAAGTCATGTTTTAAGAAATATTTAAAGATTTGCCTTTACAATATGGTGGCCGATCTTCCAAGATGGCCACCACAGTGTTACTATATGAAAAAACCTGCCATCATATTTGCAGAAATAGGCTGTAAAATTGCATATTCTCTGGTACAGACTAACCAAAGGGGAAGGATGACCCTCAGTCTGAGTAATAATAATAATAATGTATTGTATAAATCTGTTGGTTTACTTAAAAAATTATTTTGTCAATTTAATTTACTCAGCTTTACATATATTATTAAATAACAGCTAGATTACGAATTGTGCGTTCATCTTTTAATGCTGAAAATATGGTCACTGGATACTTAGCCCCTCGCATTTGTTTTCATTAAGTTTATAGCCTGATATTATCCCAAAATTGGTTAAAATTTGATAAAGGGTGGGCATTGATATCAACAGTTTCGTATTAGTTAATATCACGTCATCCGCAAATAGTGCAATTTTATATGTGGACTGGCCTACTGTGATCCCAGAAATATCTGGATTGTTGCGTATTTTGGCCGCTAAAGGTTCTATACAAAGTGCAAATAAAAGGGGTGACAACGGGGACCCCTGTCTTGTACCATTTCTAATTAAGATCTCTTTCGACTGATATCCTGCAATCTTGATGAATGCTCTAGGATCAGTATAAAGGGTCTGTATTGTTTTAAGAAACTTGCCCCCCAGCCCATAATTCTTTAAGATAGTGAAGAGATAATTCCAATTGACTCTATCAAAGGCCTTCTCCGCATCTAACTATAAGAGCAGAGAGGGCACTTTGTGTATTGATGCATAATTGATAAGATCTATTGTTCTCTGTATGTTATCAGGTGCTTCGCGCGATTTAATGAATCCAACCTGATCTGGATGGACTAACTGCATCATAAGGGGGTTAAGTCTGTCAGCAAGAATCTTCGTTAGTAATTTTATGTCTTGATTGATCAATGATATGGGTCTATAATTTTTGCAATGCTGTATGTTTTTCCCAGGCTTAGGTATGACAGAAATCCTGGCCAATAGTAATTCTGTTGGTATCCTATTTCCTGTCATAATGGAGTTGAAGATTCCTACGAGTTGTGGTGCCAATATGTCTAAGTTTGTATTTATTTTAGCTAGGTAGTTATTAAATAGTTAATAACTATTTACTAACTAGTCTACCTAGTTAAAATAAATACAAACCTGTGAAATAAAAATAAAACTTAAGCTTGCTACAATATAACTATTAGTTATATTGTAGCTAGCTTAGGTTTTATTTCACAGGTAAGTATGTATTTAGTTTTAAATAGGTATTATTTAGTTAATAATTGTAGATCTATTTTAATTATGTTAAAGTTAGGGGGGTGTTAGGGTTATGTTAGGTTTAGGGTTAGGTTTAGGTGTAGGAGTAGGGGTTAATAGTTTAATTTAGGCTGTTGCGATGTGGGGGGTTGGTGGCTTAGGGGTTAATAGCTTTATTTAGTGGTAGTGATGTGGGAGGCCAGAGGTTTAGGGGTTAATAACTTTATTTATTTGTGGTGATGTCGGGGAGCAGCGGAATAGAGGTTAATAACTTTAATATAGTGGCGGCGATGTTGGGGTGTGGCAGAATAGGGGTTAATAACTATTATAGTGGTGGCGATATCGGGAGCAGCAGATTAGGGGTTAATAACTGTAGGAAGGCGTCGGTGATGTCGGGGGCAGCAGATTAGTGGTGTTCAGACGTAGAGTTTATGTTAGGTTAAAACGTTATTTTCTTTTCCCCCATAGACATCAATGGGGCTGCGTTACGGAGCTTTTCTTTCCGCGATCGCAGGTGTTAGACTTTTTTTCTAACCCGCTCTCCTCATTGATGTCTATGGGGAAAGCGTGCAAGAGCACGTCAAAACAGTGCTTGTTTTTGGTGCGGTATGGAGCTTAAAAACACCATATTGCACGCACAAGCCGGGTTTTGAAAAACTTGTAATGGCAGCGCTATAGGGGGTTAAATAACGCAACTTTTCTTGCGTTTGTTAATTTCTCTATAGCGCTCATCTAATCAGCTAATCTAGCTGTAACTGACTTAAAACTTTAAAATATCCATTTAAAGATATAGTAAAGTCAAAATTAAACTTTCATGATTCAGATAGGGCATGTAGATTTAAAAAAACTTTCTAATTTACTTTTATCATTAAATTTACTTTGTTCTCTTGTTATTCTCAATTGAAAGCTAAAACTAGGTAGGCTAATATGCTAAATTCTAAGCCCTTAAAGGCCGCCTCTAATCTAAATGCACTTGACAGTTTTTCACAGCTAGATGGCGTTAGTTCATGTGTTTCATATAGATAAAACTGTGCTCATGCGCAAGAATTAAGTTAATAGACATCACTAATTGCCTGAAATGCAAGTCTGTTAAAAATTCTGAGATAAGGAGGCAGTCAGCAGAAGCTTAGGTACAAGCTAATTACAGAGGTAAAAAGTATATTTCTATAACAGTGTTGGTTATGCAAAACTGGGGAATGGTAACTAAAGGGATTATCTATCTTTTCAAACAATAACATTTTTGGTGTTTACTATCCCTTTAACAAGGGTGTGTATCTCACAGGAAGACAATGTTAGCTTAGAAAAGTAGTCAGTCAGATCTAATATAAAGGGGCTGAGTATAGTTTTTGAATGGTGTTTCAAAATAAATTGTAAGAATCACATTATTCTAAAATGGTTGACATTTGTTAGATAAACATTTATAACCCAGGTTAAAATGTATCTAAAAAAAAACCTGAACATGAATGTAATTAAATTTCACCAATGAAATGGCATTGATAAAAAAAAGGTGTATTTCAAATGCATTGTTGGTTAGATGTTAGAGTAATGCAACGGTTAAGGTTACAAAAAACTAGAATCTGTGGAGGACATTTCAAATAATTCACAATCCAGCTGTGCCAAATTGGCGCACGTAACATTTTGGTGCACCATTTTAAAAAACAAAATTTCAAGTAGCAAATATCAAAAGCATAAGACCATGATTGTGTGCAAAAGCTCTTATGAAGAACAATTTTGGCAATGAGTATCGGTTGGAGTGTAATTTTCTGTAACTGTTCAGCATGAGCAGTAGGAACATTGAAAAATAATTTTATGGGTTTTTTTTAAAGCTCATCCTGATATCTCAAGGATATTTTAGGTCATACAATAACTAATTATTATTTATCTCAGTTAAGCAAACATTTACACACATTGTCTATATTCACTAGGAATAAAAAACATTTAAAACATACTTTGGTTAATTGTTAAAAAAAAAAAAAAAGAACAAGAAATTGAATAATTATACTTAGTGACATAATAGGAAGTACTACGATTGATTTAAAGGAAATTCTAAAACATATGCAAATTGCAAATGGAGACTATGCATAGTTCCAGCTATGGCTTGTGAAAAGAACTTCCCTTCCTGACAATTAATAAAGGGACAAAAAGGGACATGAAAGCCAAGTTTTTTCTTTCATGATTTAGAAAGAGCATGCATTTTTAAACAACTTTCCCATTTACTTCTATTATCTAATTTGCTTCATTCTCTTGATATACTTTGTTGAAAAGCATATTTAAATAGGCCCATTAGCTGCTGATTGGTGGATGCACATAGATGCCTTGTGTGATTGGCTCGCCCATGTGCATTGCTATTTCTTCAACAAAAGATATCTAAAGAAGAAAGCAAATTAGATAATATAAGGAAATGGGAATGTTGTATTCTCTATCTGAATCATGAAAGAGATTTTTTAAACAACTTTCCAGTTTACTTCCATTAACAAAATGTACACAGTCTTTTTATAGTTACACTTTTTGAGTCACCAGCTCCTACTGAGCATGTGCAAGAATTCACAGACTATACGTATATGCATTTGTGATTGGCTGATGGCTGTCATAACTTTATAATTTGTCAGGAAAAAAAATCTACTACTCATATGAAGTTCTGAATTGCACCAAATGCAAAGCATACAGTTGCTTTGTTGCAATGGAAGACTTCCTAAAATAAATGAAGGAAAGGGTAAATGTAACATGTCAGTGCATTAGATCTGTTAAAAATATTCCTTTATAAATTAAAGGAAAGTATAATCAATTTATATTTGAAATTGTTAAAGGGACATAAAACCCACATTTTCTCTTTCATGATTCAGATAGAGAACACAATTTTAAACAACTTTCTAATTTACTTCTATTATCTAATTTGTTTCATTCTCTTGGTATCATTTATTGAAGGAGCAGCAATGCACTAATAGCTTATAACTGAACACATTGGTGAGCCAATCACAATCAATATATATATATATATATATATATATATATATATATATATGCAGCCACCAATCAACATCTAGAACCTAGGTTCTCTGCTGCTTCTGAGCTTGCCTAGATAAACCTTTCAGCAAAGGATAACAAGAAAAGGAAGCAAATTAAATGATAGAAGTAAATTGGAAAGTTGTTTAAAATTGTATACTCTATCTGAATCATGAATGAAAAATATTTCATGTCCCTTTAAGTTTAAGGAGATGCAGATCATTGCTAATAAATGAGTCATTTATGCATCTCTTACCATCATAAGGTGTATTGCCACACTGCAAAATGTTCAGGGGCTTTAACCCATGAATGGTCCACCCTCCCAAAATGCCCTTCTTGGCTTTGCCCCAAATTAATCAAAGACCCTTCGCCAATCCCATCAGAGATATTTTTCTATATCAAGCACTGATTCATCAATAATGCAAAAAGTAGTGATTTACCCCCCCCCCCCCCCACACACACACACACACACCTTGACTGCCTGAGGCAAACACTGAACAATAATTTCAAACCTTTATGACTACACCTTGCACAAATCTATAAATGTGACCTTCATTGGCTGCTAATAATATTCATAGTTTAAAAAACAAACAAAAAAAAAAAACAATCATAAATTCTAAACACATATTAAAATACTGCGAATTAGAGATTAATAATCTAAGATGTCTATTTAAATTTTATCATTAAATAATGGGTATAAATAAGGTCTACAATTCTGCTTTTTGCTGTGTGTGCCCTTAGTCTGTACATTATAATGGATAATCATTATAACTTCATTTTGCAATGAATGCTAGCAGGGTTGGTTTTTCATGTTCTCCCTGGTTTTTAAGTTGTTTATGGTGTGGTGCTATTTTTAATAATTATTTTCAATACTTTGAATAATTCAGTTTTCTTGAATGCATACAATGGAATACACCCTTCTGGTGTCTGATGGGAATTTCAATCATATCTTCAAAACCAGATTCCTTCGCATTCAATTTTAATTGAGATGTAGGAGCGGACAGAAGCAATATTAACATAAAACACAATAATGTTTTCTCCCTTAAGAAAGATAAGAGACTCCAAGAAAATCATTGACAACAGATTTGCAAGTGTGCATTCCCATAATATTTTTTCTATCAGCTCTGCAGTGTAGAGCTAATTTAAGGAGTACACAAATATATTTGGTGATTATAGTCGTGGCCCAGTTATTTGATTTAACAAGGGAAATGATGCGTGTAAATATTTACTAAGATGGTGCAGCTTTGTCATTAGAAATCCTTTAGTTTGTAAGTGGTATATAGATCAACGTATTTCATGGTGTGCAATTGATTTGCATATCTGATGATGTCACCAGAAATTCCATCACAGAAAAAAAATTATAACAATAATATAGAAATATTTACAATATTTTTTTCACAATAATATTTACAATAATATGCAAATTAGTTCCTACCTACCATTTTTTTATATTTGTGTCTTAAAGGAAATTTATTTTGATTTAGCATATTCTGATCGGTTGCACAATATTTTATGAATAAGGTGTTCAAAGGAGCGTTTAAAATGTAAATATTTTTATTACTACATAAACCTTTCTGTTATCAATATTTCTGTTTGTTTTTCTTTAGAATAACTTTAATGCTCACTATGAAAAAAAATTAATTGGGAGGTCTGCAAATTTCACCTCTATTAAGTATATATATATATATTTTATTTTTTTTGTTATACAAGGAAGAAACATAGAGCCCTTATTAGTTCCAGCAACAAACTATATCTCACAACATTAAAGTATTAAACCTTAGTTCTGACACCAAATAACCAGTTCATACAGCTTATTCATTCAATTCAATGTATTTACTTAGTTACACAATTCAATTCTCTGCATTAAAATGATCCAGAAAAACAAATCATCCCAGGTTAACATTAAAGAGACTAAAAGTCCAGAGTATAATATTATTGTCCCGGTTATAAATCCAGCATATCATAGATTTGTTATTGTAATCCACTTGTAATGCAGGCCCATTGGGCCTGCATTAACGCTTTCATTCATTACACAAGTAATTCCTCACTATGTTCCCCACAGTGGACACTGACAGCTTTAATCTCTGCGATAGATTTTTGTAGCCTTCCCCTAAACCATAATGTTGAACAATCTTTGTTTTCAGGTCATTTGAGAGTTGTTTTGAGGCCCCCATGTTGCCACTCTTCAGAGGAGAGTCAAAGTGAACAACAACGTGCAATTGGCCACCTTAAATACCTTTTCTCATGATTGGATGCACCTGTCTGAAGTCCAAGGCTTAATGGGCTCACCAAACCAATTGTGTATTCCAATTAATCAGTGCTAGGTAGTTACAGGTATTCAAATCAACAAAATGACAAGGGTGCCCAAATGTATGCACCTGTCTAATTTCATTTTGATGCATATTGCACATTTTCTGTTAATCCAATAAACCTCATTTCACTACTGAAATATTACTGTGTCCTTCAGTTATGTGATAGATCAAAATGAAATTGATGATCCAAACACACACTTATTTATAAATGAAAATCATGGTAATTGTCAGGGGTGCCTAAACTTTTGCATACAACTGTATATATATATATATATATATATATATATATATATAATCTGAATAGGAATAAGCACTCACTGGATTTCAAAACAACAAATATTTATTTGGCAGTGACGTTTCGGGGCATTCACCCCTTCCTCAGACAACCCAAAATGTGAAACAAACAAAGTTAAATAGTAACTCAAGCCCCTCCCCCATCAATTTTCAGCCAATCAAAATACATCCAATGCAATCAATAGGGGATGTATATTACACAACCACAATTACATTTCTGTACAAAATCAATAAAGTGTATGCTTGTACAAAGCACATGTGTGATATAACCATATAAAGTGTATTATGTTACAGTGTCAGTGACAGTGAAGTGGATGGCTATGGAGTGTGCCAATAGATAATGAAAATGCATCTGCCTTCTTATAATACATTCTATGAACAAAACTTAAGGAGTATATTAGACATGCTGTTACCAAGAGCCGTAACTTATTTATACCACCTATACACTACTTAGAAACATTTATTCACTTAGCTGTAAGGCAACTTACTGTGTATCAAACAGCATATGAGTCATCATAAGCAATGTATACTCCGCCATCAGTTAACACGCTAGCTACCGCATGGTCGGAGGGGGCGTGTCAGCATCCGGGTTAGTATCTTGGCTCGCTGCTGAAGATCCAAACACTGAGCGGTGTTATGTGTTGCCATAGCAACCTGTCCAGGCGTCATCAGCCACACCAGATCGAGGCTGTACTGCGTAAGTCTATACCAGGTCACCATGGCAACCATAAACAATGCCATAATTTACACACAGCTGCTGTCATAATAGGATCGCATATCACTACGTGTTGATGTGACAACTAGATATGTAATTAGTTATAAACTAGCGCATTGAGGATTGTCAAGTGAATAAATCTATACTACCAACGGTGGTGGGGATTAAGGCTCACTGTTGTATAATATATTAAAAGAAATCTCTAAGATTATACTCGGTGTGATCAAATTCTTCCTAAGGGAATCAAAGGTTAAGGGAACTATAGCCATCAATTAGTCAAACAAACTCTAACTCAAATCTAAAAGAGTCATGTATTCTAATGTTACACAAACTAGAATATGGATAAACAAAAAGGTCCAGTTCTGGATCTACCGACTTGGTCACAGTATCGTGGCTGGGTCTAAGATTATTGGTCTAGAATCACCCCGAAATAGACATTTATGAAGTGTATTGGGGATACTCTAAATCCTATAGTAACTATAGTATTTTGGTGGGGGTCTATGCCTATAGATTAGTGAGATATCCAGATCACAACATAAATCTAAATAATCTCAAGGCCAAATTAACTAACTTGGTGCATTCATTGTTAAAAGCCTGATAGTATGGAAATATATTATTAAAGTCCTACCTGAGAGTGGAGCTTCGTGTCTCCCAGAGTATGGTCTTACAAATGGTGTTTAGTAGGTAGGTACATGGACTCTCACTAATACATGGGATGTTTATAAACATCCTGCCCGTAGTATCCCTAAGGGGGTACTACAGGAAACAATGCCAGTCCACATTTGTGTTCAATCCTCCTGGATGTACTGTTCCAAGTTTATGAATCCACTTGGCCTCAATTTGTAGGAGTTTCTTCTTTCTGTTGCCTCCCCGTATAAAAAGGTGGTACATGATCAATAAGTACGAAGCGCAAGTCTTTCACAGTGTGGTTCTTCTGTAGAAAGTGGCGTGCCACCGGTTGTTCTGATGTACCATCCTTAAGTGCAATCCTGATGGCACTCCGATGGTTAGCCATCCTCTTCTTAATGTCGTCATCCGTCTTACCGACGTAATACATCCCACATGTGCAATTCAACAGGTAAACTACGAATGGGGTAGAGCAAGTTAGATGGTGTTGAATCTTAAAGCTCTGGTTTGTGTGCGGATGATGGAAGGTTTTGCTCTGAATCATCGAGTTGCACGTTGTGCATCCAAGGCACTTGAAGCACCCCTGTTTCTTAGATTTTAGCCAGGTATCCTTGATGTAGGCATGTCTTGGATCCGTGATCATCAACATATCTTGGAGGTTGCGCCCTCTTTTATATCCCAGTCTTGGTGGGGAGAATTCTTTGAAAGGTAATTGTTGGTCTGTGGTTAGTAGATCCCAGTGTACCCTCACTGCTTGTGCTACAATCCCAATATTGGGTGAATATGTCATAGTGCAAGTCATCCGTTTTTCAACAGGTTTCCTTCTTCCTGAGTTTAGCAGGGTACTCCTTTCAGTATCCTTAGCTATTTTGTAAGCTTTCTGAATGGTTGGATAGGAGTATCCCCTCTGAAGGAATTTGTTTGACATTTCTTCTAGCTGTCTTTCGCCTTTGTTCCTTATAGAGTTGTTCCTCACCACTCGGTAGAGTTGTGCCAGTGGAATGGCTCTAATGAGAGATCTAGGATGGCTACTGCTTGCTAGCAATAGGGAGTTCCTGTCTGTAGGTTTGTGGTACATGGTGGTTTCTAATTGCCCATTCTCCTTGAGTATTCTTAGGTCTAAGAAGTCAATGGCTTCTTTGCTGGCCACCATCTTAAACTTCACAGGATGTGGTAGGTCATTGAGATCTTGTATCCACCTCTGTAGATGCTCTTCTGTGCCTCTCCACACCAGTAGCACATCATCGATGTATCTCATGTACTTGATAATTTCAGGGATCCCATAGACCTTCATGGTATTAGATTCATAGTCCTCCATGTATAAGTTCGCATAAGATGGGGCCATATTTGACCCCATCGCGGTCCCCGTGATCTGTTGGAAGTACTTTAATTCAAACCTGAAGAAGTTTAAAGTCAAGCATATTTCAAGGATCTTGATGATGTAGGTGCTACTAGGTCCAACGTAGGGATATCTAGAGAGAGCCTTTGTGACTGCCCTCATTCCATCTTGATGTGGGATGATGGTATATAGGCTTGTGACATCCATAGACACCAAGTAGTCATCTGTAGAAAGATCTTGAACCTGCGAGAGATGACCCAATACATCACTCGAGTCTTTAACATATGATTTCATGTGTCTCACCAGTGGTTGGAGAAATGAATCAATCCACTTTGCCAGCGGGCTCAGCAAGGAACCCCTTGCAGACACGATCGGGCACCCAGGGGGTTTCTCCAGGCTCTTGTGCACTTTGGGCAGGGTATAAAGAATAGGGCAAATCGGATATGCCACCCTCAACCAATCATATGTATCTTTACTGATCCAACCTTCTGCTATCCCTTCAAGCAGTAGATTATCAATTCGTTCTTGGAAGAGCTTGGTAGGGTCCCTTTTGAGAGGTAAGTATACCTGCTCATCATTTAGTTGTGAGAGTATCTCTTCTTTATAATCCTTATAGTTCAGGACTACAATGGCCCCACCTTTGTCCGCATTGCGGATCACAATGTTGGGGTCCCGGGCCAGACTTTCAATTGCCACACGTTCCTCTTTGGAGATGTTGTGTGAATAGTTCTTTCGGCATTGTTGCAGCCTCCTGTAGAACCAATCTGGTGTAAGTTTGTATACTGGCAGCCGTATGTTGGGGGTCAAATGTGCTCTTATTTCTGAAGATGGTCCCCATTTCTTGCTGTTCTATCATTTTGAAATGATCTTTAAGCTTGAGGTTTCTTTTAAACTTCTGGATGTCCAACCACGTCTCAAATTCATCTGGTCTCTGTGTAGGGACAAATGTCAAACCTCTGTTGAGGAGTGTTAATTCTGCTTTATTAAGCAAACGATCAGATAGATTCAGCACTATATTCTCCTGGATCGTCCACGTCGTGGTGGTCTTCCGGTGAGTCCCACTCCTTCTTGGATGTGGTCTCCTTCCTTTTTTCGGTGGCTTGACCTTGTAGTCACCCCTAAAAAATGCACCTGGGAAGTTGAGGGACTTGCATATTCATGTAGTCCTGGAGTATCTGTATCGGAACCTGAGCTTGTATCGACAGTGTTCAATTGTCTTCTGGTATATGCCCTCTGGCGGCGGGGTCGCCTAGGTCTATAATTCTGCCTCTCCTCAGGGCTCAAGAGCCACTTGTATACCTGTCTCTCCCTGTAATCCTCAATTACTTGTTGTAATTTCTTGTTTTTAAAGGTTATCAGGGAGTCCTTATATTCTTTAACCTGGTTTGTAAGTTTATTCAACCAGTTGTCACTCTGGTCCTGTATCAAGATGGGGCCTTTCATGGTATCAAATATCCCAATTTCTTCCTTGGTTTTATTAAGAAGGGTTCTAACTTCTTCCACCACCAACAACAATAGATCCAAGGAACATTTATTTAACACTGCACACCATTTTTTGCAGAATTCACTGTTATTTCTCCCAATCGTGGGTACGCTGTGTATCCTGAACCCCTTAGGAATCATTTTCTTTTTGTAATATTCCGATAAGTAGACTCCATGTAAATGTAGGTCTACCTCTCTTTTCTTGAGTTTTAATAGATTCAAATATAGTGTTTGAATAGATTCAGTATCTGTAGTGATTTCCTCATGTTCAAATAGAATTCTTGCTGCATCCACCTCAGTCAGGGAGAGTGTATCAGCCCCCTCTACATCTGATGGTGCTATAGCAGGCAGGCCCTGTGAGGCACTAATCAGTACAGGTGTATCCATAGTCCATAAATGAGTGCAGGTGTCACCCAGGTGTATCCAAAAGTGATGATGGCTGAAGATAGGGAGGGTAGCAAGGCAGTGGGTGCTACACGTATTAACAGAAGCTTCGATTAAGTGCACTCTCACTGGCCAACCCAGACACAGACCAGGGTGCTTAATGGGCTGAACAATCTGAATAGGAATAAGCACTCACTGGATTTCAAAACAACAAATATTTATTTGGCAGTGACGTTTCGGGGCATTCACCCCTTCCTCAGACAACCCAAAATGTGAAACAAACAAAGTTAAATAGTAACTCAAGCCCCTCCCCCATCAATTTTCAGCCAATCAAAATACAATTAGAAACCACCATGTACCACAAACCTACAGACAGGAACTCCCTATTGCTAGCAAGCAGTAGCCATCCTAGATCTCTCATTAGAGCCATTCCACTGGCACAACTCTACCGAGTGGTGAGGAACAACTCTATAAGGAACAAAGGCGAAAGACAGCTAGAAGAAATGTCAAACAAATTCCTTCAGAGGGGATACTCCTATCCAACCATTCAGAAAGCTTACAAAATAGCTAAGGATACTGAAAGGAGTACCCTGCTAAACTCAGGAAGAAGGAAACCTGTTGAAAAACGGATGACTTGCACTATGACATATTCACCCAATATTGGGATTGTAGCACAAGCAGTGAGGGTACACTGGGATCTACTAACCACAGACCAACAATTACCTTTCAAAGAATTCTCCCCACCAAGACTGGGATATAAAAGAGGGCGCAACCTCCAAGATATGTTGATGATCACGGATCCAAGACATGCCTACATCAAGGATACCTGGCTAAAATCTAAGAAACAGGGGTGCTTCAAGTGCCTTGGATGCACAACGTGCAACTCGATGATTCAGAGCAAAACCTTCCATCATCCGCACACAAACCAGAGCTTTAAGATTCAACACCATCTAACTTGCTCTACCCCATTCGTAGTTTACCTGTTGAATTGCACATGTGGGATGTATTACGTCGGTAAGACGGATGACGACATTAAGAAGAGGATGGCTAACCATCGGAGTGCCATCAGGATTGCACTTAAGGATGGTACATCAGAACAACCGGTGGCACGCCACTTTCTACAGAAGAACCACACTGTGAAAGACTTGCGCTTCGTACTTATTGATCATGTACCACCTTTTTATACGGGGAGGCAACAGAAAGAAGAAACTCCTACAAATTGAGGCCAAGTGGATTCATAAACTTGGAACAGTACATCCAGGAGGATTGAACACAAATGTGGACTGGCATTGTTTCCTGTAGTACCCCCTTAGGGATACTACGGGCAGGATGTTTATAAACATCCCATGTATTAGTGAGAGTCCATGTACCTACCTACTAAACACCATTTGTAAGACCATACTCTGGGAGACACGAAGCTCCACTCTCAGGTAGGACTTTAATAATATATTTCCATACTATCAGGCTTTTAACAATGAATGCACCAAGTTAGTTAATTTGGCCTTGAGATTATTTAGATTTATGTTGTGATCTGGATATCTCACTAATCTATAGGCATAGACCCCCACCAAAATACTATAGTTACTATAGGATTTAGAGTATCCCCAATACACTTCATAAATGTCTATTTCGGGGTGATTCTAGACCAATAATCTTAGACCCAGCCACGATACTGTGACCAAGTCGGTAGATCCAGAACTGGACCTTTTTGTTTATCCATATTCTAGTTTGTGTAACATTAGAATACATGACTCTTTTAGATTTGAGTTAGAGTTTGTTTGACTAATTGATGGCTATAGTTCCCTTAACCTTTGATTCCCTTAGGAAGAATTTGATCACACCGAGTATAATCTTAGAGATTTCTTTTAATATATTATACAACAGTGAGCCTTAATCCCCACCACCGTTGGTAGTATAGATTTATTCACTTGACAATCCTCAATGCGCTAGTTTATAACTAATTACATATCTAGTTGTCACATCAACACGTAGTGATATGCGATCCTATTATGACAGCAGCTGTGTGTAAATTATGGCATTGTTTATGGTTGCCATGGTGACCTGGTATAGACTTACGCAGTACAGCCTCGATCTGGTGTGGCTGATGACCCCTGGACAGGTTGCTATGGCAACACATAACACCGCTCAGTGTTTGGATCTTCAGCAGCGAGCCAAGATACTAACCCGGATGCTGACACGCCCCCTCCGACCATGCGGTAGCTAGCGTGTTAACTGATGGCGGAGTATACATTGCTTATGATGACTCATATGCTGTTTGATACACAGTAAGTTGCCTTACAGCTAAGTGAATAAATGTTTCTAAGTAGTGTATAGGTGGTATAAATAAGTTACGGCTCTTGGTAACAGCATGTCTAATATACTCCTTAAGTTTTGTTCATAGAATGTATTATAAGAAGGCAGATGCATTTTCATTATCTATTGGCACACTCCATAGCCATCCACTTCACTGTCACTGACACTGTAACATAATACACTTTATATGGTTATATCACACATGTGCTTTGTACAAGCATACACTTTATTGATTTTGTACAGAAATGTAATTGTGGTTGTGTAATATACATCCCCTATTGATTGCATTGGATGTATTTTGATTGGCTGAAAATTGATGGGGGAGGGGCTTGAGTTACTATTTAACTTTGTTTGTTTCACATTTTGGGTTGTCTGAGGAAGGGGTGAATGCCCCGAAACGTCACTGCCAAATAAATATTTGTTGTTTTGAAATCCAGTGAGTGCTTATTCCTATTCAGATTGTTCAGCCCATTAAGCACCCTGGTCTGTGTCGGCCAGTGAGAGTGCACTTAATCGAAGCTTCTATATATATATATATATATATATATATATATATATATATATATATATATATATATATATATATATATATATATATATATATATATATATATATATATATATATTAGACATGTGCAATGCTAAAAAATTGTTTTGTTTTCATTAGTTAAGGAAATAATTTTGTTTTGGCAAATTAGTTTAGTTTAAAAAAAAAAATAGTTTTGGCAAATTAGTTATGTTAAGTGAAATTGTTTTTTCGGATCCGTTCGTTTTTTTCGGATCCATTCTTTATTCATAGGCATTATTCTATTCTGAAGTTTAGCATAGAATAATGCATATGAATAAAGAATGGATCCGAAAAAACGATTTACAATAACATAACTAATATGCCGACACTAAATAAAGCTATTTACCCCTAAACCGCCCCCCCCATCGCCAACACTACCTAAACCTATTAAACCCTAAACTGCTGCCCCCCACATCGCCGACACTAAATAAACCTTTTGACCCCTAAACCGCCGTTCCCCGACACTAACTAAACCTATTAACCCCTAAACCGCAGTTCTCCGACATCGCCGACACTAACAATCTATTAACCCCTAAACTGCAGTTCCCCGACATCGCTGACACTAACTAAAACACTAAATAAACCTATTAACCCCTAAACCGTCCTTTCCAAACATCGGCAACACTAACTAAACCTATTAACCCCTAAACCGCAGTTCCCCAACATCGCTGACACTAACTAAACCTATTAACCCCTAAATTGCAGTTCTCCGACATCGCCAACACTAATGAAACCTATTAACCCCTAAACTGCCATACACCCAAGTCGCCAACACTAACTAAAATACTAAATAAACCTATTAACCTAAACCGCCATACACCCACAAGGCCAACACTAACTAAAACTATTAACCCCTAAACCGCTGCCCCCCCACATCGCAACAACCTAAATTAAGCTATATTAACCCCTAAACCTAACACCCCCTAACTTTAACATAATTAAAATAGACCTAATTTAAAGTTACAATTATTAACTACCTATTTAAAAATTAATACAAACTTACCTGTAAAAATAAAACTTAAGCTAGCTACAATATAACTATTTACTAACTACCTAGTTAAAATAAATACAAACTTACCTGTGAAATAAAAATAAAACCTAAGCTTACACTAATAAAACGTAACATTACTAAAAATAAAAAACCTAACATTACTAAAAATAACAAAAACTAAGATTACTAAAAAATTTAAAACTACAATTACAAAAAATAACAAACGAAATTATCCAAAAAAAATAAAAATTATTCCTATTCTAATACCCCATTTAAAAAAAAAAAAACCCTACCCCAAAATAAAAAAAAAACTAATATATAATAAACAACCAAGGGCCCTTAATAGGGCCTTTTGCAGGGCATTGCCCTAAAGTTAACAGCTCTTTTGCGAAAAAATAAAATCAAACCCACAAAATAAAAATTAACCTAATCTACCCATTACCCCGAAAATGCCATTTGTATGGGCATTGCCCTTAAAAGGGCATCCAGTTCTTTTTTGGCCCATTAAAAATATAAAATAAAATAAAAAACACCCCAAAAATAAAAAAAATCCCATTAAAAAAATAACAAACGAAATTATCCAAAATAATACAAATTATTCCTATTCTAATACCCAGTTTAAAAAAAAAAAAAAAACACCCCAAGATAAAAAAACCTAATCTATAATAAACTACCAGTAGCTATTAAAAGGGACTTTTGTAGGGAATTGGCCTAAAGTTAACAGCTCTTTTGCTAAAACATTACAACAAACACCCTCTAACATTACAAACCCCCACCCCCCAAACCCACAAAATAAAATAACCTAACTAAAAACAACCTAATCTACCCATTGCCCTGAAAAGGGCATTTGTATTGGCATTGCTCTTAAAAGTGCATTCAGCTCTTTTACTGCCCTTAAAATGGCATTCAGCTCTTTTTCTCCCCATTAAAAGAAAAAAAAAACCTAATCTAAAAAAAAAACACTTAACCCCAAAATCGGTACTCACAGTTGCTGAAGTCCGGCAAAAGAGCTTTATCCCAGCTGCGAAGCATCTTCATCCAGGCGGCTCCATCTTCATCCATCGCGGGACCGGCATCTTCTTCCTCCCTGCGGAGGCGGAGCAGTTGATGCGCAGAGGCGGAGGTTCAGGCGGAGGTCCATCGGTCTGACGTGGAGGTCCTCTTCATGCTATCGTCCGCCGCACACTAAGGATTCAATGCAAGGTACCCCTTTTATATTGGGGTTTCGTTGCATTCCTATCGGCTGATAAATTAAAATCAGCCAATAGGCATTAGAGCTGTTTAAATCTAACTAAAAAAAACTAATCCACCCATTGCCCTGAAATGGGCATTTGTATGGGCATTGCGGCGATGTCGGGGAACTGCGGTTTAGGGGTTAATAGATTTAGTTAGTGTTGGCGTTGTTTGGGAAGGTGGTTTAGGGGTTAATAGGTTTAGTTAGTGTCAGCGATGTTGGGGAACTGCGGTTTAGGGGTTAATAGGTTTAGTTAGTGTTGGTGATGTCAGGTAACCGCAGTTTAGGGGTTAATAGCTTTATTTATTGATTTAGTTAGTGTCAGCGATGTCGGGGAACTGCAGTTTAGATTAGAACAATGAAAAATTGCTAATAAGAATAAAGAATGGATCCGAAACATCAGAAACTGATGAATTAATTTTCAGAATTTTATTTATGGTGCCGATTCGGAAATTCTGATTTATTCGAATCTTCGAACCAGCCGAAATTCATCTGAAACTAATTGCACATGTTAAATATATATATATACATACATACACACACACACACACACAGACACACGTTTGCAAGATACAACAGTTTAGGACTCTACACCAATGTTGTCCAATAAAAATCAGTAAATGAAAAGAAGAAGCTATTAAGACATGGAACCCAAAAGTTTTCTTTCATGATTCAGATAGAGAATACAGTTTTAAAAAAAAATTCCAATTTACTTCAATTATAAAATTTGCTTTGTTGTCTTGTTATTCTTTGTTGAAGAGATATCTAGATAGGTAGCGTGCACATGTCTGAAGCACTACATGACAGGAAATAGTGCTGCCATCTAGTGTTCTTGCTAATGTATAACTTTGTTGCAAAACTGCTGCCATATAATGCTGCAGACACGTGCACACTCCTTTACCTTCCTGCTTTTCAAAAAAACAAAAAAACTATCGCCTAGATTTAGAGTTCTGCGTTAGCCGTCAAAACCAGCGTTAGGGGCTCCTAACACTGGTTTTGGGCTACCGCTGGTATTTAGAGTCATGTAGGTAAGTGTCTAACGCTCACTTTCCACCCGTGACTTTTCCATACCGCAGATCCCCCTACGCCATTTGCGTATCCTATCTTTTCAATGGGATCTTTCTAACGCCGGTATTTAGAGTCTTGGCTGAAGTGAGCGTTAGAAATCTAACGACCAAACTCCAGCCGCAGAGAAAAGCCAGGAGTTAAGAGCTATCTGGGCTAACGCCGGTTCATAAAGCTCTTAACTACTGTGCTCTAAAGTACACTAACACCCATAAACTACCTATGTATCCCTAAACCGAGGCCCCCCCACATCGCCGCCACTATAATAAATGTTTTTAACCCCTAATCTGCCGACCGCACACCGCCGCAACCTACATTATCCCTATGTACCCCTAATCTGCTGCCCCTAACACCTCCGACCCCTATATTATATTTATTAACCCCTAATCTGCCGCCCCCAACGTCGCCGCCACCTACCTACAATTATTAACCCCTAATCTGCCGACCGGACCTCACCGCTACTATAATAAAGTTATTAACCCCTAATCCGCCTCACTCCCGCCTCAAAAACCCTATAATAAATAGTATTAACCCCTAATCTGCCCTCCCTAACATCGCCGACACCTAACTTCAAGTATTAACCCCTAATCTGCCGACCGGACCTCGCCGCTACTCTAATAAATGTATTAACCCCTAAAGCTAAGTCTAACCCTAACACCCCCCTAAGTTAAATATAATTTAAATCTAACAAAATAAATTATTTCTTATTAAATAAATTATTCCTATTTAAAGCTAAATACTTACCTGTAAAATAAACCCTAACATAGCTACAATATAAATAATAATTATATAGTAGCTATTTTAGGATTAATATTTATTTTACAGGCAACTTTGTATTTATTTTAACCAGGACAATAGCTATTAAATAGTTAATAACTATTTAATAGCTACCTAGTTAAAATAATTACAATTAAACCTAACACTACACTATCAATAAATAAATTTAATAAACAACATACAATTAAACCTAACACTACACTATCAATAAATTAATTACATACAAATACCTAAAAATAAATACAAATAAATAAACTAACTAAAGTACAAAAAATAAAAAAAGAACGAAGTTACAAAAAATAATAAAATAATTTACAAACATTATAAAAATATTACAACAATTTTAAGCTAATTACACCTACTCTAAGCCCCCTAATAAAATAACAAAGCCCCCCAAAATAAAAAAATGCCCTACCCTATTCTAAAATAAAAATTGAAAAGCTGAATCAGCCAATCAGATTGAGCTTGCATTCTATTGGCTGATCGGAACAGCCAATAGAATGCAAGCTCAATCTGATTGGCTGATCCAATCGGATTGAACTTGAATCTGATTGGCTGATTACATCAGCCAATCAGAATTTTCCTACCTTAATTCCGATTGGCTGATAGAATCCTATCAGCCAATCGGAATTCGAGGGACACCATCTTGGATGACGTCCCTTAAAGGAACTGTCATTCGTCGGGAAGTCGTCGGCCAGGATGGATGTTCCGCGTCGGCGGGATGAAGATGGAGCCGGAAGAAAGAAGATTGAAGATGCCGCTTGATAGAAGACTTCAGCCGGATGATGGACCTCTTCAGCCCCCGCTTGGATCAAGACTTCAGCCAGATGATGGACCTCTTCAGCCCCCGCTTGGATCAAGACTTCAGCCGGATCATGGACCTCTTCAGCCCCCGCTTGGGCTTGGATGAAGACTTCGGAGCCTCTTGTGGACAGATCGGTGATACCCGGCGTGGTGAAGACAAGGTAGGGAGATCTTCAGGGGCTTAGTGTTAAGTTTATTTAAGGGGCGTTTGGGTTAGATTAGGGGTATGTGGGTGGTGGGTTGTAATGTTGGGGGGGTATTGTATGTTTTTTTTACAGGCAAAAGAGTAGAATTCTTTGGGGCATGCCCCGCAAAAGGCTCTTTTAAGGGCTGGTAAGGTAAAAGAGCTTTTCAATTTTTATTTTAGAATAGGGTAGGGCATTTTTTTTATTTTGGGGGGCTTTGTTATTTTATTAGGGGGCTTAGAGTAGGTGTAATTAGCTTAAAATTGTTGTAATATTTTTATAATGTTTGTAAATTATTTTTTTATTTTTTGTAACTTAGTTCTTTTTTTATTTTTTGTACTTTAATTAGTTTATTTAATTGTATTTATTTGTAGGTATTTGTATGTAATTAATTTATTGATAGTGTAGTGTTAGGTTTAATTGTAACTTAGGTTAGGATTTATTTTACAGGTAATTTTGTAATTATTTTAACTAGGTAGCTATTAAATAGTTATTAACTATTTAATAGCTATTGTACCTGGTTAAAATAAATACAAAGTTGCCTGTAAAATAAATATTAATCCTAAAATAGCTACAATATAATTATTATTTATATTGTAGCTATATTAGGGTTTATTTTACAGGTAAGTATTTAGCTTTAAATAGGAATAATTTATTTAATAAAATTTAATTTATTTCGTTAGATTTAAATTATATTTAACTTAGGGGGGTGTTAGGGTTAGGTTTAGACTTAGCTTTAGGGGTTAATACATTTATTAGAGTAGCGGCGAGGTCCGGTCGGCAGATAAGGGGTTAATAATTGAAGTTAGGTGTCGGCGATGTTAGGGAGGGCAGATTAGGGGTTAATACTATTTATTATAGAGTTTTTGAGGCGGGAGTGAGGCGGATTAGGGGTTAATAACTTTATTATAGTAGCGGTGAAATCCGGTCGGCAGATCAGGGGTTAATAATTGTAGGTAGGTGGGGGCGGCGACGTTGGGGGCAGCAGATTAGGGGTTAATAAATATAATATAGGGGTCGGCGGTGTTAGGGGCAGCAGATTAGGGGTACATAGGTATAATGTAGGTTGCGGCGGTGTACGGAGCGGCAGATTAGAGGTTAAAAGTGTAATGCAGGGGTCAGCGATAGCGGGGGCGGCAGATTAGGGGTTAATAAGTGTAAGGTTAGGGGTGTTTAGACTCGGGGTACATGTTAGGGTGTTAGGTGCAGATTTAGGAAGTGTTTCCCCATAGGAAGCAATGGGGCTGCGTTAGGAGCTGAACGCTGCTTTTTTGCAGGTGTTAGGTTTTTTTTCAGCTCAAACTGCCCCATTGTTTCCTATGGGGGAATCGTGCACAAGCACGTTTTTGAAGCTGGCCGTGTCCGTAAGCACTGCTGGTATTGAGAGTTGCAGTGGCGGTAAATGATGCTATACGCTCCCTTTTTGGAGCCTAACGCAGCCCTTCTGTGAACTCTAAATACCAGTGGTTTTTAAAAGGTGCGGGGGGAAAAAGGCACGCGTAGCTAACGCACCCCTTTGGCCGCAGAGCTCTAAATCTAGCCGAAAGACAATTTGATAATAGAAGTAAATTGGAAAGTTTTTTAAATTTGCATGTTCTGTATGAATCATGAAAGACAAATTTTGTGTTTTATGTCCCTTTAATGACATTTTATTTGTTGTTCTTTTTGTATCATATTGCATTCTAGGCAAAATGAGTATGAAATAAAATATCTAATTAAACAGTAGGGTAGATTATCTTCAAAATAATTGGAAGCCATTTGTAATATCTTAGTGCAAAGGTTATTCAATATCGGTCAACCAATGTAATAAAAAATGGTATCACACTGTTGCTTCCTTTTCCTGTTTAATAGCAAAGAAATGAGAGAATCTTTAGCTCTGCATGCATACCAGAGAGCATTCCAATTCCAATTTGAGTGTAAAATTATACAAGATTATCACTGACCTATTACTCTTTATCATCTGAGCGTAATTTATTAACTCTCAAATTGTCTACTTAGTTTCTGATTTAAAAGAACAGTCAACACTAGATTTTTTTTTGTTTAAAAAGTTAGATAATCCCTTTATTACATATTCCCCAGTTTTGCATAATCAACACAGTTATACAACTTGCATTTTAGCCAATCAGTGCTGACTCCTAGGTAACTTCACGTGTGTGAACTCAATGTTATTTATATGACACACATAAACCAAACCCTCTAGTGGTGAAAAACTCAGCCTCCGTGTTGTTTGTTCCTCTGCCGTTATGGTCACGTGTGTATATCAGTATGTATGTATGTCAGTGGAATTAAATCTTATTGGTAGATCATATATTTCAAAAGGTACAGCTGATCCGCTTTCTTAAAGGGACACTGAACCCATTTTTTTTCTTTCATGATTCAGACAGAGCATGCAATTTTAAGCAACTTTCTAATTTACTCATATTATCAAATTTTCTTCATTCTCTTGCTATCTTTATTTGCATCTAAGTTATTTTTTTGGTTCAGCGCTTGTTTATTGGTCGGTTAAATCAATCCACCAATCAGCAAGAACAACCCAGGTTGTTCATTAAAAATGGGCCGGCATCTAAACTTACATTCTTGCTTTTCAAATAAAGATACCAAGAGAATGAAGAAAATTTGATAATAGGAGTAAATTAGAAAGTTGCTTAAAATTGCATGCTCTATCTGAATAACGAAAGAAAAATTTTGGGTTCAGTGTCCCTTTAAGTAGAAGGAAAGAAGTCATCCGCTCTTTAAGTGCATAAACGCACGCAGAATGAATCCTCAGTGGTTGGAAATACTGAGACTTTAACACATTTTGCTTTGTCTTTGGCACTTTTCAGTGCAGGCTTTCAGTATATCATACCAAGCTCTCACGTAGGGAGAAACACGATGATGTTTTTGCAGCCAGAATACTCTAACTATTTGTGAAGTACTCCTCCTTAATAACGGAGGATTGTTTGGGACTTTACTCTGGTCTACTATACTAAAGCTTGGTTGTGCTGGAGAATCAATGAGAATGTAGGACCCCCACAGTCATGGTTAGGGGTGCTAATTCGAAATGGATTAAACCTGATCCAAGGAGAGTGCCATCCAGAGTGGTTATTTTTAGACATTGTTTTTTCTGGAGAAGAGGAAATTTCGGCCCCTGAATCAATAAAGGCCTGAGCGTGGACAGAGTTCTGTTCTGGAGAAAGGTGAGGGTAATAGGTACCAAGATCCGAAAAGATTGAGGGGATTAGTAGTGGCCATGCTTAGAGGTACCACACTCTTATCCTCTAAGTGTTGGCTTTTCCCGGTAGTATATCACAATTCTTAAGTTGATGTGCATTAAAACCACAATAGAAGCACAGTCTTAATCTCCTTCTTCACTGTCTTTCAGATTCTGAGGATTTAAGGTAAGAGATCCATAGGTTCCTCTTCAGAGGTAACTGGAGGTGCTGGAAGGGTAGGGGGCGGTCTATTGGCTGGACGGGCAGGAGGGCGAGAGGGGAAGGCTTCTGCAAGTTCTCTCTCAGCTTGTTTTTCCTGAAAGCGAGAACCCAGACTGATGTAGAGTGCTATAAAATCATCCAGGAAAGAGGGAACATCACGATAAGTGAGCTCATCCTTGATGCGTTCATGTAGGCCTCTCCGGAAGGCCGCCTTGAGAGCACTGCTATCCCAACTGGTCTCAAGTGCTAAGGTGCGAAACTCGATGGCGTACTGTGCCACAGATCTATTGCTCTGACGGAGATCCAAGAGAGAGTACTCTGCAGCAGAAGTAAGACCAGAAGTCCCAAATACGGAAGATTAAGGTATTAGCATTGTTCAGGAGTTGAGCACTCTGTTCCAAGAGGGTAGAGACCCAGGCTAGGGCCTTGACTTTCAACAAAGAAATAATAAAGGTAACCTTTGACTGATGAGACTGGAAGGTATGAGGGTCATTGCGGAAATGCATTCTGCACTGGTTGAGAAAACCCCTGCAGTCGGTAGTGCCATCAAACTTGTCAGGCAATGGTATCCGCAGTATACTACCAGAAGCAGGGGAGGAGGTTGTGGTACTAGCAGCAAGGACAGGCTGTGTGGCAACAGGCACAGGATTCTTCTCTGCAACAAGTGAGGAGAGCATAGTAGTAATAGTCTCCAATTTGGAAACCAGACTTTGCAGGTGTGAGCTCCCAGCATCTGTCCCTGAAGAGAGATTGCTCTAGCTACCTCATTTGGGTCCATGCCCAAGTATAATGTAATGCTCGTGGGATATTTCCCTATCAGACCAAACTTGGCCAGTAGTCTTCTTATCCCGGTGTCAAGTGGAAGGATAAGTAAATATCCCAAAACAAGAGAATAGATAAGTAAACTAGGTAACAGTACTCACAGTAGAGGGGCAATCCTTCTCGGCACTACAGAGAATAACTGGGGAGTAGTCAGTCAAGCAGAGTTCGGCAACAATGAGGTATTCCACAGTAACAGCAGTTCAGGGGTTAAAAAGAAGAGTGGTCAGAGGCAAGCAGAGTTCAGAAACAATTAGGCAATCCAGCAACTCAGGGGTTAAACTAGCAGAGTGGTCAGACAGACAGAGTTCAGTAACAATTAGGCAATCCAGCAATTCAGGGTTAAACAGGCAGAGTGGTCAGACAGGCAGCATTCAATAATGATAAAGCAATGCAACAATTCAGTAGAAATAAGCACCAAGGAGCACACACAGTAACACCTATACTTGGGCACTGGAGGTAAGTAATGCAGGTACTTACATACATGCCAAGAGGACTTACAGGTGATCTGACCGGTATTAGAGGGGAAATGGTGTGCGGCGATGACGTCATCGCCGCACACCCACAGGAACCGCCGCGTCCATGGCAATGGCCATAGCAACTGGACGGAGCTGGGGAGCGGCGTGACAGATATAGACATATATCGTATATACAAATATGTAAATTCAAGTAGATTGTAGTAGCCATAGTAGTCCAATAGTTGAATATCAAAATAACAAGAGTATTGCAGTAAGCAGTAATACCTTTTTGTATTGGACTAACACTACATAGTAAAAGACAAGCTTTTGAGATTTCTCTCTTCCTCTGGTTAGAAGCCCAGC
Organism: Bombina bombina; assembly: GCF_027579735.1. Classification (NCBI taxonomy): domain Eukaryota; kingdom Metazoa; phylum Chordata; class Amphibia; order Anura; family Bombinatoridae; genus Bombina; species Bombina bombina. The sequence goes on from NC_069502.1 coordinate 754,723,670, forward strand.
ATGCTCCAATCATGTGCATAATGAATTTATGTTCATCTACAGGAAGTGGTATGCATCACAACCTCTCCTCACTCACATATCAGTTTTGGAAGAATAAACAAGAATCAGGGGCGGAACTACCATTGGTGCAGCAGGTGCAGTGGCATCAGGGACCAAGTGCTGGAGGGGGCCCATAACTGTCTATACAATAGGAGTGTGCAGAATATGTACAATCCTAAGGCAGGGGAGCCTTTTATTAGTGCAGTTTGCAGGTCTATATATCTATCTATCTATCTATCTATCTATCCTGAAAATCATTATACAGAACAGCATGTATATTATTGCTATTGCTTACTACTGAGTTACCTATGGGGGCCCAAAAAAAAAAAATAGCATCAGGGCCCTCTGTTGATTAGGCCCGCTATTGACAAGAATAACTTTAAAAAATAGAAACTTACTTAAAATGCCACTGACAGAGAACCATACCTATGCAACAGCCTATACTGCCTAATGGAAATCATTCTTGGTGAATACGTCCTATAGAATAGCACATGAACAGGTAAGACTGAAGAGTCTTTTCTAGTCTTAGGTGAGTGTCATGCAGGTCAAAATATCAATAGTAATCTGTAGAAGGGTTATCTTTAAATAAAAGTAAAAAATGATTTGCATTTCAGTCATAATGCTCACTTTCCTTCACACTTTTTTAACTGTAAACTCTCTGCACCCTAAAAAAAAAACATGCATGTGAAATGACACTCATTCGGTTGCAGTTTATAAACCTGAAGTATCAGCTGTGACTTGATTCTCAGTGCAAAGCAAACATGATTTTAGTCACATGCCGTCCTGATAAAATACTTGTGAGGTCTCCTGCAGAGTGACAGGCAGCTTACACTGTAGGTTATTTTAATTATTTTAAACTCACTGTTCAGGAATGACAAAACAGCTTACACAAATTCTTTCTACAAACTATGGAATGGGTATTTTAGAGCAATGAATTATTAATTTAGCCTCCCTAAGTCTTGTAAGATTTATTATATCAAGACAAACATAAACAGCTTTTGGAATTATTAAGGATCTCAGTATTTTCTGCTAAGTATTTCTTTTTTGTATTTAAAAGAAAAGCCAAACACGAAAAGGGTGTAGGGCTACAGTCTAAGAAGGGGACATAGGAATTTATGATGACAGCGTGTGATTTATGATAAGTAATGGCACAGTTATCCCAGCAGCAGGTAGCGACAGATTAATGGATCATCCTCTCCCAATGAGATACAAGAGATAATTTATACCTAAAACTGTAGTTGACACAGCACTTAGGAATGTAAATGGGTGTATGCTGACCACTCCAGGTGTCTGTGATGGAAGAGAGAACAAGTTAATTATCATACCTCTTCACCCTTTGAGATTTCTTTGATTGTTTGAAGGAGAAGGCATTTTCCATCAAATACAATCAAGCAGTTTGGGTCGCAACTGTGGTTTAACAAAGACATGCTGAAACAGAACAAAAATACAAAAAAAACCCATAAGAAGTATTCTTTAGAGACAATTCATATAAAAAGAACTTAAAGTATGAATAGCAATTAACAGCTTGCTGACGCCTTGATGTCCAAAATAATTAAATCACGTAACAACACTTTATTAAACTGCTAAACACTGTAATAAGCTTTTTTTTCTACACCTAAAAGCAATTAATTACAAGTGATACTTGTGATGTGAAAATCTAGGTCCTTTATTTAAAAAAATAAAATGATTTAGAACTTTAAGAAAGAAAGACTAGTGTGTTATAAATATTTATTCTTAATGACTTCTACACCTCTAGTAAAAATTGATCTTTTTTAAAAGCAAAGTTAGCTCATTGGGCTCCATTTATTGAATGTTGAGCGGACATGATTCACTGTCATGAATCACATCTGCTGGACATTGCTGTGCAATGCTGCCCCCTGCTCACTGGCGGCCAATCGGCCACTAAGAGGGACTGTCAATCATCCTGATGGGATCGGGATGATTTACATCCGCCACCTAAAAGTTAAGGAGTGTCTTAACTTTCGTTTCAGGTGATCGGCATCCGCTGCTTGATAAATAGAAACAAATATAAGTAAATGATACATATATAGAAGTGCATTGTAGCCCTTTTGCAGTTAAGTAGATGAAAACTTTAAAAAAACATGTCTATACAATATTCATTTTTAATAAAGTTTTTTAACTATGTGTTTACAATAAATATTTGTCATTCCAATGTTCTGCACATAGCAAAATATGTTCTAAGAATTTTTAAATAGATATTCCCATATACTGTATATCTGTATATGTCTATACCTATACATATATATACAGTATCTCACAAAAGTAAGTACACCCCTAACATTTTTGTAAATATTTTATTATATCTTTTCCTGTGACAACACTGAAGAAATTACACTCTGCTACAATGTACAGACCGTATAACAGTGTAGATTTGCTGTCCCCTCAAGATAACTCAACACACAGCCATTAATGTCTAAACCGTTGGCAACAAAAGTGAGTACACCCCTAAGTGGAAATGTCCAAATTGGGCCCAAAGTGTCAATATTTTGTGTGGCTTACATTATTTTCCAGCACTGCCTTAACCCTCTTGGGCATGGAGTTTACAAGAGCTTCACAGGTTGCCACTGGAGTCCTCTTCCACTTCTCCATGACGACATCACAGAGCTGGTGAATGTTAGAGACCTTGCACTCCCCCACCTTCCATTTGAGGATGCCCCACAGATGCCCAATAGGGTTTAGGTCTTGAGACATGCTTGGCCAGTCCATCACCTTTACCCTCAGCTTCTTTAGCAGTGGTCGTCTTGGAGGAGTGTTTGGGGTTGTTATGTTGGAATATTGCCCTGCAGCCCAGTCTCCGAAGGTACATGTTGGCATTCATGGTTCCCTCGATGAACTGTAGCTCCCCAGTGCCAGCAGCACTCATGTAGGCCCAGACCATGACACTCCCACCACCATGCTTGACTGTAGGCAAGACACACTTGTCTTTGTACTCCTCACCTGGTAGCCGCCACACGCTTGACACAATCTGAACCAAATAAGTTTATCTTGGTCTCATCGGACCACAGGACATGGTTCCAGTTATCCATGTCCTTAGTCTGCTTGTCTTCAGCAAACTGTTTGCGGGCTTTCTTGTGCATCATCTTTAGAAGAGGCTTCCTTCTGGGACGACAGCCATGCAGACCAGTTTGATGCAGTGTGCGGCGTATGGTCTGAGCACTGACAGGCTGACCCCCCACCCCTTCAACCTCTGAAACAATGCTGGCAGCACTCATACGTCTATTTCCCAAAGACAACCTCTGGATATGACACTGAGCACGTGCACTTAACTTCTTTGGTCGACCATGGCGAGGCCTGTTCTAAATGGAACCTATCCTGTGAAACTGCTGTATGGTCTTGCCCACCGTGCTGCAGCTCAGTTTCAGGGTCTTGGCAATCTTCTTAATTCCTAGCCATCTTTATGTAGAGCAACAATTCTTTTTTTCAGATCCTCAGAGAGTTCTTTCCCATGAGGTGCCATGTTGAACTTCCAGTGACCAGTATGAGAGAGTGTGAGAGCGATAACACCAAATTTAACACACCTGCTCCCCATTCACACCTGAGACCTTGTAACACTAACGAGTCACATGACACCGGGGAGGGAAAATGGATATTTGGGCCCAATTTGGACATTTCCACTTAGGGGTGTACTCACTTTTGATGCCAATGGTTTAGACATTAATGGCTGTGTGTTGAGTTATTTTGAGGGGAAACAAATTTACACGGTTATACAGGCTGTACACTCACTACTTTACATTGTAGAAAAGTGTCATTTCTTCAGTGTTGTCACATGAAAAGATATAATAAAATATGTGAGGGTGTACTCACTTTTGTGAGATACTGTATATGTATATATATATATATATATATATATATATATATATATATATATATATATATATATATATAGTAAAAGAAATATGTAGAGCACATGAGAATTTGCAATCGAGTTTGCGTGAGAGTGGGGTGTTTTTTCCACTTTTTTCTCCATTGACTGCTTTGGGGGAATAGATGAATGTGCATGTGATATTCTAAGTTTCGAGTGGGAGCATTAATTAGCACTCACTTGTAATCTGGCCCTATATATTTGCCTTCCTGTTGAGGCCTCCTCCTCCATGAGGGGCTGGAGCAGGAAGTAAAGGACACTGCAGAAATGAAGTTAAAAAAAACATAATTTATGCTTACCTGATAAATTTATTTCTCTTGTAGTGTAGTCAGTCCACGGGTCATCCATTACTTATGGAATATATCTCTTCCTAACAGGAAGCTGCAAGAGGATCACCCAAGCAGAGCTGCTATATAGCTCCTCCCCTCACATGTCATATTCAGTCATTCGACCAAAGCAGACGAGAAAGGAGAAACCATAGGGTGCAGTGGTGACTGGAGTTTAATTAAAATTTAGATCTGCCTTAAAGACAGGGCGGGCCGTGGACTGACTACACTACAAGAGAAATAAATTTATCAGGTAAGCATAAATTATGTTTTCTCTTGTTAAGTGTAGTCAGTCCACGGGTCATCCATTACTTATGGAATACCAATACCAAAGCTAAAGTACACGGATGAAGGGAGGGACAAGGCAGGAACATTAAACAGAAGGAACCACTGCCTGAAGTACCTTTCTCCCAAAAATAGCCTCCGAAGAAGCAAAAGTGTCAAATTTGTAAAATTTTGAAAAGGTGTGAAGCGAAGACCAAGTCGCAGCCTTGCAAATCTGTTCAACAGAGGCCTCATTTTTAAAGGCCCAGGTGGAAGCCACAGCTCTAGTAGAATGAGCTGTAATCCTTTCAGGAGGCTGCTGTCCAGCAGTCTCATAGGCTAAACGTATTATGCTACGAAGCCAAAGAGAGAGAGAGGTAGCCGAAGCCTTTTGACCTCTTCTCTGTCCAGAGTAAACGACAAACAGGGAAGAAGTTTGACGAAAATCTTTAGTTGCCTGCAAATAGAACTTCAGGGCACGCACTACGTCCAGATTATGCAAAAGTCGTTCCTTCTTTGAAGAAGGGTTACGACACAGTGATGGAACAACAATCTCTTGATTGATATTCCTGTTAGTAACTACCTTAGGTAAGAACCCAGGTTTAGTACGCAGAACTACCTTGTCTGAATGAAAAATCAGATAAGGAGAATCACAATGTAAGGCAGATAACTCAGAGACTCTTCGAGCCGAGGAAATAGCCATCAAAAACAAAACCTTCCAGGATAACACCTTGATATCAATGGAATGAAGGGGTTCAAATGGAACGCCTTGAAGAACATTAAGAACTAAGTTTAAGCTCCACGGCGGAGCAACAGTCTTAAACACAGGCTTAATCCTAGTTAAAGCCTGACAAAAAGCCTGAACGTCTGGAACTTCAGCCAGACGTTTGTGTAGAAGAATAGACAGAGCAGAAATCTGTCCCTTTAACGAACTAGCAGATAAGCCCTTTTCTAAACCCTCTTGTAGAAAGGACAATATCCTAGGAATCCTAACCTTACTCCATGAGTAACTCTTGGATTCGCACCAATATAAATATTTACGCCATATCTTATGGTAAATTTTTCTGGTAACAGGCTTCCTAGCCTGTATTAAGGTATCAATAACCGACTCCGAGAAGCCACGCTTTGATAGAATCAAGCGTTCAATCTCCATGCAGTCAGCCTCAGAGAAATTAGATTTGGATGGTTGAAAGGACCCTGAATTAGAAGGTCCTGTCTCAGAGGCAGAGACCACGGTGGACAGGACAACATGTCCACTAGGTCTGCATACCAGGTCCTGCGTGGCCACGCAGGCGCTATCAGAATCACCAAAGCTCTCTCCTGTTTGATCTTGGCAATCAAACGAGGAAGCATCGGGAATGGTGGAAACACATAAGCCATGTTGAAGACCCAAGGGGCTGTTAGAGCATCTATCAGCATCGCTCCCGGGTCCCTGGACCTGGATCCGTAACAAGGAAGCTTGGCGTTCTGACGAGACGCCATGAGATCCAGATCTGGTTTGCCCCAACGATGAATCAGTTGAGCAAAGACCTCCGGATGAAGTTCCCACTCCCCCGGATGAAAAGTCTGGCGACTTAGAAAATCCGCCTCCCAGTTCTCCACGCCTGGGATGTAAATCGCTGACAGGTGGCAAGAGTGAGACTCTGCCCAGCGAATTATCTTTGAGACTTCCAACATCGCTAGGGAACTTCTGGTTCCCCCTTGATGGTTGATGTAAGCCACAGTCGTGATGTTGTCCGACTGAAATCTGATGAACCTCAGAGTTGCTAACTGAGGCCAAGCTAGGAGAGCATTGAATATTGCTCTTAATTCCAGAATATTTATTGGGAGGAGTTTCTCCTCCTGAGTCCATAATCCCTGAGCTTTCAGGGAGTTCCAGACTGCGCCCCAGCCTAGAAGGCTGGCGTCTGTTGTTACAATCGTCCAATCTGGCCTGCGAAAGGTCATCCCCTTGGACAGATGTGGCCGAGAAAGCCACCATAGAAGAGAATCTCTGGTCTCTTGATCCAGATTTAGTAGGGGGGACAAATCTGAGTAATCCCTGTTCCACTGACTTAGCATGCACAACTGCAGCGGTCTGAGATGCAGGCGCGCAAATGGTACTATGTCCATTGCCGCTACCATTAAGCCGATTACTTCCATGCACTGAGCTACTGACGGGTGTGGAATGGAATGAAGGACACGGCAAGCATTTAGAAGTTTTAATAACCTGGCCTCTGTCAGGTAAATTGTCATCTCTACAGAATCTATAAGAGTCCCTAGAAAGGGAACTCTTGTAAGTGGTAATAGAGAACTCTTTTCCACGTTCACCTTCCACCCATGCGACCTCAGAAATGCCAGAACTATCTCTGTATGAGACTTGGCAGTTTGAAAACTTGACGCTTGTATCAGAATGTCGTCTAGGTACGGAGTCACCGCTATGCCTCGCGGTCTTAGTACCGCCAGAAGTGAGCCCAGAACTTTTGTAAAGATTCTTGGAGCCGTAGCTAATCCGAAGGGAAGAGCTACAAACTGGTAATGCCTGTCTAGGAAAGCAAATCTTAGGTACCGATAATGATCCTTGTGAATCGGTATGTGAAGGTAGGCATCCTTTAAGTCCACTGTGGTCATGTACTGACCCTCTTGGATCATGGGAAGGATGGTTCGAATAGTTTCCATTTTGAATGATGGAACTCTTAGAAATTTGTTTAGGATTTTTAAGTCCAAGATTGGTCTGAAGGTTCCCTCTTTCTTGGGAACCACAAATAGATTTGAATAGAATCCCTGCCCGTGTTCCGTCCGCGGAACTGGGTGGATCACCCCCATTAGTAAGAGGTCTTGTACACAGCGTAGAAACGCCTCTTTCTTTATTTGGTTTGCTGATAACCTTGAAAGATGAAATCTCCCTCGTGGAGGAGAAGTTTTGAAGTCCAGGAGATATCCCTGAGATATGATCTCCAATGCCCAGGGATCCTAGACATCTCTTCCCAAGCCTGGGCGAAGAGAGAAAGTCTGCCCCCCACTAGATCCGTTTCCGGATAGGGGGCCCTCTCTTCATGCTGTCTTGGGGGCAGCAGCAGGTTTCTTGGCCTGCTTGCCCTTGTTCCAGGACTGGTTAACTTTCCAGCCCTGCCTGTAACGAGCAACAGCTCCTTCCTGTTTTGGAGCGGAGGAAGTTGATGCTGCTCCTGCCTTGAAGTTACGAAAGGCACGAAAATTAGACTGTTTGGCCTTTGATTTGGCCCTGTCCTGAGGTAGAGCATGGCCCTTACCTCCCGTAATGTCAGCTATAATTTCTTTCAAGCCGGGCCCGAATAAGGTCTGCCCTTTGAAAGGAATATTAAGCAATTTAGATTTAGAAGTCACGTCAGCTGACCAGGATTTAAGCCATAGCGCTCTGCGCGCTTGGATGGCGAATCCGGAGTTCTTAGCCGTAAGTTTGGTTAAATGCATCAGAAACAAATGCGTTAGCTAGCTTAAGTGCTTTAAGCTTGTTCATAATTTCATCCAATGGAGCTGTGCGAATGGCCTCTTCCAGAGACTCAAACCAGAATGCCGCCACAGCAGTGACAGGCGCAATGCATGCAAGGGGCTGTAAGATAAAACCTTGTTGAACACACATTTTCTTAAGGTAACCCTCTAATTTCTTATCCATTGGATCTGAAAAAGCACAACTATCCTCCACCGGGATAGTGGTACGCTTAGCTAAAGTAGAAACTGCTCCCTCCACCTTAGGGACTGTCTGCCATAAGTCTCGTGTGGTGGCGTCTATAGGAAACATTTTCCTAAATATGGGAGGAGGTGAAAAAGGCACACCAGGTCTATCCCACTCCTTGCTAATAATCTCTGTAAGCCTTTTAGGTATAGGAAACACGTCAGTACACAACGGTACCGCATAGTATCTATCCAACCTACATAATTTTTCTGGAATTGCAACCGTGTTACAATCATTCAGAGCCGCTAACACCTCCCCTAGCAATATGCGGAGGTTCTCAAGCTTAAATTTAAAATTAGAAATCTCTGAATCCAGTCTCCCTGGATCAGATCCGTCACCCACAGAATGAAGCTCTCCGTCTTCACGTTCTGCAAACTGTGACGCAGTATCTGACATGGCTCTCACCTCATCCGCGCGCTCTGTCCTTAACCCAGAGCTATCGCGCTTGCCTCTTAATTCTGGCAATTTAGATAATACTTCTGTCATAACAGTAGCCATGTCTTGCAAAGTGATTTGTAAGGGCCTTCCTGATGTACTTGGCGCCACAAAATCACGCACCTCCTGAGCGGGAGGCGAAGGTACTGACACGTGAGGAGAGTTAGTCGGCATAACTTCCCCCTCGTTGTCTGGTGATAATTTCTTTACATGTAAAGATTGACTTTTATTTAAAGTAGCATCAATGCAATTAGTACACAAATTTCTATTGGGCTCCACATTGGCCTTTAAACATAGAGCAATGAGACTAGCAAGCTTGGAAATACTTTTCTAAATAAATTTACAAGCAATATAAAAAAAACGCTACTGTGCCTTTAAGAAGCACAAAAAGCTGTCACAGTTGAAATAACAATGAACCAAAATAGTTATAGCAACCAATTTTTCACAGTAAATGTATTAAGTTAGCAAAGGATTGCACCCACCAGCAAATGGATGATTAACCCCTTAATACCCAAAAACGGATAACAATTTAATAATTAACGTTTTTCTCACAGTCAAAACACACTGTCACAGGTCTGCTGTGACTGATTACCTCCCTCAAAATGAATTTTAAAGACCCCTGAGCTCTCTAGAGACGATCTGGATCATGGAGGATGAAGTAGACAGATTGTGACTGAATTTTTACTGCGCAAAAAAGCGCTAAAATAGGCCCCTCCCACTCATATTACAACAGTGGGGAAGCTCAGAAAACTGTTTCTATGCAGAAAACAAAGATGGCCATGTGGTAAAAATCATGCCCCAATAAGTTTTATCACCAAGTACCTCACAAAAAACGATTAACATGCCAGTAAACGTTTTAAACATACATTTGAAAAGTTATGAATTGTTATTAATAAGCCTGCTACCAGTCGCAGTTAAGGCTCATACATTATTTCAGTATTAACAGTATTTTCAGAGTCAATTCCATTCCTTAGAAAAATACATTCAGTGTACACACACTCATCAGCCTAATACCAGTCGCTATCACTGCATTTAAGGCTGAACTTACTTTACATTGGTATCAGCAGTATTTTCTCAGTCAATTCCATTCCTCAGAAAAATAATTACTGCACATACCTCATTTGCAGGGGGGCCCTGCATGCTATTCCCCTTCTCTGAAGTTACCTCACTCCTCAGATGAGAACAGCCAGTGGATCTTAGTTACGTCTGCTAAGATCATAGAAAACGCAGGCAGATTCTTCTTCTAATGCTGCCTGAGAATAAACAGCACACTCCGGTGCAATTAAAAATAACAAACTTTTGATTGTAGAAATAAACTAAGTTAAAAAACACCACAGACCTCTCACAGCGACCTATCTTTAGTTAGGCTGCAAGAGAATGACTGAATATGACATGTGAGGGGAGGAGCTATATAGCAGCTCTGCTTGGGTGATCCTCTTGCAGCTTCCTGTTAGGAAGAGATATATTCCATAAGTAATGGATGACCCGTGGACTGACTACACTTAACAAGAGAAAAAGGATTTAAAGGTAAAATCCTTTTGATATGATGAATAATACACATTTAGTCAGATTACAAGTTTGGCGTTATGGCAGGCTCGGTAATAACTTGCAAGTTATTTCCACCGCTCAGCTTTAATAGCGCTGCTTTTACAGGTTTTCCAAAAACCTGCATTTGCGGGTAATATGGTTGCGTTGAGCTCCATACCGCACACAAATACAAGCGCTGCTTTGAGCTGGTTTTACGTGCTTGTGCATGATTTCCCCATAGACATCAATGGGGAGAGCCGGCTAAAAAAAAGCCTAACACCTGCAATAAAGGAGCGTAAAGATCCGCAACGCAGCCCCATTGATTCCTATGGGGAAATAAAAGTTATGTTTACACCTAACACCCTAAAATAAACCCTGAGTCTAAACAACCCTAATCTGCCGCCCCCGACATCGCCACCACCTACCTACACTTATTAACCCCTAATTTGCTGCCCCCAATGTCGACGCTACCTAAATTACACTTATTAATCCCTAATCTGCCGCCCCCAATGTTGCCCCAAACCAACATAAATTTATTAACCCCTAATTTGCCGCCCCCAACGTCGCTGCCGCCACTATACTAAAGTTATTAACCCCTATACCTCTGGCCTTCCACATCGCTAACACTAAATAAATATATTAACCCCTAAATCTAACCCTAAGTCTATCCCTAACCTTAATATAATTATTGACGTAAGGGGAATTGCGGTAAGCTCGAGTCGCAGAATAAAAGTGAGCGGTACACCTGTACCTGCCAGACTCGTAATACCAGCGGGCGTTAAAAAGCAGCGTTGAGACCTCTCAGCGCTGCTTTTTAAGGCTAACGCAAGACTCGTAATCTAGCCAAATATGTGTAGTTCCTATTACAAAATATAAAATTTTTGCATTTTTTTAAAAAAAAACATAACTGCACTAGGCAGTTTTTGGGGGCTAAAGTTGGCGGTGTGGGGAAAAAAACAGCATTGAAAAGTGCCTTTACATTGTTGTCTATAGGAACTGTGTGTTTCCTGTAAATATATAGATATTTGCTATTATGCTTATATAGATAATATATATATTTATGTGTTCATTGGAGCATATGGAAGCATGCTCTTGTGAGCGCAACGCTTCTATGAATGCAAACACGAGGTCGCATTCACATTCGCATTGCACCTAACTTGTAATACCAGCACACATTTGTGTGCACTGGTATTACTCAGTGGAGAGCAAATATCGCTTTAGTGAAAGCAATATTTTGCGCTTCACTTGTAATCTAGCCCAGAGTGAAGTTATTTTTAACTTAATCAAAGGCAATAAAGTTAAAGTTCTAAATTGTTTATTTAAAAAAAAAAAAAAAAAAACTTTAGGTATTCTAACGTATGCAAGTCAGTCATTATTATGCAGTGGATTTATTTTTTAATGGTTATTGTTTCATTACAATTTAGATTTAATAGAAAATGTCATTTTTCTGTCTATATATTTTCAGTTTTAGCCATTTAAAGAAAGACATTTAATATAGGTTCTCTCACATCAACTCCAGTTCTTTTAGATCAGTAGGATATCTACTTTAACGAAAAAGCCATCAATCCCGGACCTACATAAATAATTTCTTAATCAGTCAAAAATGAATTTTTAAAAAAACACGTTTCATGTGAATTTGTTGGGGGGGTTTTCACCACCATTTCCATGTAATTTAACAGTGGAAGTGGTTTTTCCTTGTGATAAATCCAGTTAGCTTCCAAAAGATCTTACAACTTATTCTGAAAGGAGTAGTGTGTGCATTACCTGGGATATATGCCAACAGCAACGTCCAGGAGTTCTCCATTACTGATAGTAAAACTGTTACAGGTCACCTGTATAAACAAGGAAAGTAAATACTGGATTAGTACTCAGTTTTGAACTAGAGGTAAGAAAAAATAATAATGTTCAATAGCCAAAATTCTGTTGCATTTCACAGATTGCTCTAGAAGTAAATAAAATACCAGCACCACCAAATATAGTTCCAATTATCACTTCTTCCAGTGCTTACATTTAGTATACTAATAATTAGTTTAAACAAATACAATATGTACAGCACCAATAAGGATAATTAAATACAGTAGAATTGCATAATTAGGTATGCAAAGCTACAACACTTACTTTGAATTTCAAATAAACAGTGGATTTTTTTCTGACCATTTTTTTCACCATTTACCAGCCCCCTGTATCATGTGACAGCCATCAGCCAATCACAAATTAGTATATATATATATATATATATATATATATATATATATATATATATATATATATATATATATATATATATATATATATATATTCACTCGTTTGACTTGGATCTGAGAACACTGCTGTTCGGCAGCTTACAGATTATATTTGTCTTGATGAAGGCCCAACTGAGGGCCGAAACGTCGACCATGTTTTATTGATTCTACTAAGTAAAGAAACTATTCATCTTCTGAACAAACCCTGAGAGTGCCCTTTTTCTATATGGATATCTATATATATATATATATACACATATACACACCGTGAACTTGTGCACATGCTCAGTAGGAATTGGTGCCTCAGAAAGTGCTCATATAAAAAGACTCTGCAACATTTGGTAATGGAAGTAAATTGGGAAGTCTCTTAAAAGTGCATGCTCTTTCTGAATCATAAATGTTTCATTTTGACTTCAGTGTCCTTTTAATTATTTAAAGTGAAATTTAAGTAAAAAAATAAACTTAAGATAGAGCATACCTAGGGAAGCAGCAATTCACTACTGGGAGATTGCTACCAGTGATTGGTGGCTACACAAATATGCCTCTTGTCATTGGTTTATCAGATGTGTTAAGCTAGGTCCCAGTAGTGCATTGCTACTCTGAAGCTGACTTTGCAGGGGGTTGAGTTTACTTTCCAGTTGGGTCCAAAATTGCTTTTAATTTTACAAGCAAAAAAAAATGGATTTGGCAATGGAATGCTCTTTCCACACAGTTTAAACATTTAAAAAATTGACACAGTTTGTAATTGGTTTAATTTACAACAAATTCATTTTTGTTTTTTGATTTGTTAAATAAGTATAAAGTCTGTAAATGTATTGCAAAGACTAAAAAAATGTAAATGGGAAAAAAAAAAGAGAGGTATTTTAGCAAGCTAGTTAAAGAGTAGAATACAAGAAACCTTAATGTGCAATGCAGTTTGAGAGAAATATCTTTAGGACTTTTATAAGTTTCTTTCTTTCAAGTATTAGAAGAAAAGTGCCTATAAAAGTCTCACTATATATAGTCTCACTTTACATGTTTGCTTTGAAAGTACCAAGAACATCAGTAAATTCGTCTTCATTCTTGAAAAATGTATAGACACAATGGTCTTAAAGGGACACTAAATCCAAATTTTTATATTTCACGATTCAGATAGAGCATGCAATTTTACGCTACTTTCTAATTTTCTCCTATTGTCAATTTTTCTTCGTTCTCTTGCTACCTTTATTTAAAAAGCAGTAATTTAAAGCTTAGGAGCTAGCCCATTTTAAGTTCAGCACCCTGGTTAGCGCTTACTGATTGGTGACTACATTTAGTCACCAACAAGCAAGCATAAACCAGGTTCTGAACCAAAAATGGGCCAGCTCCTATGCTTTACATTCCTGCTTTTTAAATGAAGATAGCAAGAGAACGAAAAAAATGTATAATAGGAGTAAATTAGAAAGTTGCTTAAAATTGCACTCGCTATCTGACCCATTAAAGTACAAATTACGGTTTAGTATCCCTTTAAAGTAGAAAATTCCAAGCAACTAATCAGCAAATAGAAAAATTTAACTGTTGCTTTAGAAATACCAAACAATCTTTATTATGCCACTGCTAAACGAGAGATTTAACCCCTTAATAACCAGCAATGTACCCTGTAGCAAGCCTTCCGGAGTGAGGGAGGGTCTAATAGTGTGGCAAGCCCCGTGCTTTTATAGCCACACAATTCCTTAATGACTAGCAAAGTACAGGGTACGTTGCAGTCGTTAAGGGGTTAAAGGTGTCTTTATGCATTATTATTATATTTTCATGCTTTACATAAGGCTTGGTTTGAGGTTTAAAGGGAAGGACTGCTGCTGCTGCTGATTGGATCACCATCCATTTCTGTTCAGGACCACCAGTTCTCTGTAATGGTGAAACGCTAGGATTTACCAGTGCTACAAATAAAAGTAGGAATTTAAGTTACATTTAGCCACCAATCAGCTAGTACTACCCAGGTACTGAACCAAAAATGGGCCAGCTCCTAAGCTTATATTCCTGCTTTTCAAATAAAGATACCAAGTGAACAAAGAAAAATTGATAATAGGAGTAAATGAGAAAGTTGCTTAAAATTGCATGCTCTATCTGAATCACGGAAAAAGAAATTGGGTTTCATATCTCCCCCCCCAATTTACAAATAAGAAGTAATTTTAGAAAAAATAAATTGGTATGGATTACTGAACCTCTGGGTATAGTCCCCTATTGAGAGTATATTAATTTAATTTCGTATTTCTTTTTCAGAATTAGAAAAGTAGGTCACTCTCTACTAGTCAACAGTATAAAGAAAAATATATTGAAAGTTGCCTGACTGCAATTAATGTGTAAGATATTATGCAAAGAAGCTTTATTGTTTGCACTGCATGCTACAAAGTGTATTTGTTAATGACAAATATATTATGTATATTAAAAACGACTACATTTATTAAGTGTAAAAACATCATTTTTGCATCATTCTGCCGAGGGAACAAGGAAAAGTAGGAGAAACATCAGGGTATAAAGGTGCCAAAAGAAATAATATAAAAAGGCAGCTGCCCAACAAACAAAAAAATAAAAATAAGGTGGGGTCGTGGACTCTCCCTACCAGGAAGGAAAGGAATTTATCTGGTAAGCATAAATTATGATTTCCTTCCATAAGGCAGGGAGAGTCCACAACTTCATTCCTTACTGTTGGAAAAACTATACCCAAGCTCCAGAGGACACTGAAGGAATAACGGGAGGGAACAAAAAGGAGGCAGACCCTATTCTGAGGGCACCACAGCCTGCAAAACATTTCTCCCAAAGCAAACACATCAAACTTGTAAAATTTAGAAAAAGTGTGTAAGGAGGACCAGGTAGCCGCCTTACAAATCTGATCCATAGAGGCTTTGTTCTTAAAAGCCCAGGAGGAATGAGCAGTTATCATCTGTCGCTCCCGCTGTCTCATAAGCTAAGCGGATGACACTCCTCAAACAGAAAGATAGGGAAGTCGTAGTAGCCTTCTGCCCCTTACGCTTCCCCATATAGATGACAAACAAGGAGGAAGATTGTCTAAATTCTGAAGATAGAACTTCAAGGCACGAACCACATCTATTTTGTGAAGCAAACATTCCTTCGCTGAAGAAGGATTAGGACACAAAGAAGGAACAACAATTTCTTGATTAATGTTACGATCCGACACCACCTTAGGGAGGAACTTTAATTTAGTATGTTTAACCACCTTATCAGCATGGAAAACAAGATGGGGGGGTCACATTGCAAATCAGAAATCTCAGAAACTCTGCGTGCAGAGGCAATAGCCACCACATGAGAGAGAAGCAGTAATGGAGGAAAAAAGATATGAGTCTTAAACTCCATGGTACTGATAGGGCATCTATCAGTTCTGCCTGAGGATCCCTTGACCTCGACCCACACACAGATACTAGAGTGGGTGGAGACTCACTGTCAGCGATCCACATTCCGGGTGTGGACAACTGGGAAGCGGACTTCCTCAGCAGGCAATTCTTTCACCCAGGGGAATGGTCTTTCCACCCGAGGTGTTTGCAGAGATATGCAGCGAGTGGGGGATACCGGAGATAGATCTCATGGCTTGGTATTGAGGTGGGATGCCATGAGATCTATCTCCGGTATCCCCCACTCGCTGCATATCTCTGCAAACACCTCGGGTGGAAAGACCATTCCCCTGGGTGAAAGAATTGCCTGCTGAGGAAGTCCGCTTCCCAGTTGTCCACACCCGGAATGTGGATCGCTGACAGTGAGTCTCCACCCACTCTAGTATCTGAGATACTTCTCTCATCGCCAGGGGACTTCTCTTTCCCCCCTGATGTTTGATGTAGGCAACCAAGGTTATATTGTCTGATTGGAATCTGATAAACTGGGACGAACCCAGAAGGGGCCAAGCCTGCATGGCATTGAAGATTGCTCGGAGTTCCAATATATTAATCGAAAGGGAGGACGACTCCTGAGTCCACAGCCCTTGTGCCTTTTTGGCACCCCCAAATCTCCCAGGACAGTATCAAGAACATGTTCCTTGGGACAGATGATCTGGACAGAGCCACCAAGAGAGCGAGTTTCTCGACAGGTTGTCCAGCACAATCTGTTGAGACAGATCTGAATGGTCGCTGTTCCATTGTCTCAGCATGCATAGCTGTAAGGGTCTAAGATAGAATCTGTCAAAGGGAATGATGTCCATACAGGACACCATGAGTCCGATCACCTCCATACACTGGGCCACTGAGGGTCTCAAGAAGGCCTGGAAGGCAAGACATGCAGAAGTTAGCTTGCAATGTCTCTGATCTGTGATAAATATTCTCATGGATATGGAGTCTATTATTGTCCCCAGGAAATTCACTCTTGTACTTGGAGTAAGAGAACTCTTTTCCAAGTTTGTCTTCCATCCATGTGATTGAAGAAGACTAAGAAGGGACTTAGACGAAAAGATGGTGCCTGTACCAAGATATCGTCCAGGTAAGGTGCTACTACAATATCTTGTGTTCTGGCAACGGCTAGAATAGCCCCCAGAACCTTTAAAAATATACTTGGAGCAGTAGCTAGGCCAAATGGAAGAGCTATGAACTGGAAGTGCTGGTCCAGAAAAGCAAATTCGAGGAACTAAAAATGTTCCCTGTGTATCGGAATGTGAAGGTATGCATCCTTCAGGTCTATGGTGATCATAAACTGTCCTTCCTAAACCAGAGGAAGGATTAACCGTATTGTTTCCATCTTGAAAGAAGGAAGGAATGCTCAGAAACTTGTTTAGGCACTTTAAATCCACAATTGGACGAAAATGTCCCTCCTTTTTTGGAACCACGAAAATGTTTGAATAAAACCCCAAACCTCTTTCTGCTGTAGGTACCGGGACAGTTACTCCTAGAGAGGAGAGATCCCATACGTGACCTAAAAAGGCAGTCCTCTTTTCTGGTCTTGTAGACAGTCTGGAGAGTAGGAATCTGCCCCTGGGCGGATGAGATTTGATCCCCCTACACCATCGCCACCTATAATAACTACATTAACCCCTAATCTGAGCCCCCTACCCCGCCGCCACCTATTTTAACTACATTAACCCCTAATGTGAGCCCCCTACCCCGCCGCCACCTATATTATACGTACTACCCCCTAATCTGACCCCATTAATCCGTCGCCACCTATATTAAATTTATTAACCCCTAATCTGACCCCCTTACACCGCCGGTCTTCAGTTCCAGAGAGGACGGTCTTCAGACTTTTCCGCCTGGAACAGGACCTTCTCCGCCGGTCTTCAGGACAGGTAAGGACCACTTGGGAGTTAGACTTAGGTTTTTTTAAGGGGGGATCAGGTGGGTTTTAGAGTAGGGGTGTGTGGGTGGTGGGTTGTAATGGGGGAGGTTGTTTTTTTTACAGGTAAAAGAGCTGATTACTTTGGGGCAATGCCCCGCAAAAGGCCCTTTTAAGGGCTGGTAATAGAGCTGATTACTTTTTTAATTTAGTTTAGGGTAGGGAAATTTTATTATTTTGGGGGGCTTTGTTATTTTATTAGGGGGCTTAGATTAGGTGTAATTAGCTTAAAATTCTTGTAATCTTTTATTTTTTGTAATTTAGTGTTTGTTTTTGTAATATAGATTAGTGTATTTAATTGTATTTTAGTTTAGATAATTGTAGTTTATTTAATTCATTTATTGATAGGGTAGTGTTAGGTGTAATGGTAACTTAGGTTAGGATTTATTTTACAGGTAATTTGGTAATTATTTTAACTAGGTACCTATTAAATAGTTATTAACTATTTAATAGCTATTGTACCTAGTTAAAATAAATACCAAGTTACCTGTAAAATAAATATAAACCCTAAAATAGCTACAATGTAATTATTAATTATATTGTAGCTATCTTAGGGTTTATTTTATAGGTAAGTATTTAGATTTAAATAGGAATAATTTAGTTAATATTATTAATATTATTTAGATTTATTTTAATAATAATTAAGTTAGGGGGTGTTAGGGTTAGACTTAGGTTTAGTGGTTAATATATTTAATATAGGTGGCAGCGGTGTAGGGGGATTAGATTAGGGGTAAATAATTTTAATATAGGTGGCGGCGGTGTAGGGGGATTAGATTAGGGGTTAATAAATTTAATATAGGTGGCGGCGGTGTAGGGGGCTCACATTAGGGGTTAATAAATTTAATATAGGTGGCGGCGGTGTAAGGGGGTCAGATTAGGGGGTAGTACATATAATATAGGTGGCGGCGGGGTAGGGGGCTCACATTAGGGGTTAATGTAGTTAAAATAGGTGGCGGCGGGGTAGGGGGCTTAGATAAGGGGTTAATGTAGTTATAGGTGGCGGCGGTGTAGGGGGATCATATTAGGGGGTAATATAGTTAATGTAGGTGGCGGCGGGGTAGGGGGCTCACATTAGGGGGTAATAATTTTAATGTTGCTGGCGGCGGTGTAGGGGGATCACATTAGGGGGTTAGACATTTAATGTAGCTGGCGGCAGTGTAGGGGGGTCAGATGAGGGGGTAAGACATTTAATGTAGCTGGTGGCGGGGTCCGGGAGCAGCGGTTTAGGGGTTAATATATTTATTGTTAGGAGTGAGAGGGGGGATTGCGGAGAGAGGGGTATACGTGTTGGGTTATTTTTGGGAGGTGTGTTAGACAGTAATGGAAGATTTAAGACTTTAGTTAGTTTTTTTATGTGACGGCAGTTTCTAAAGTGCCGTAAGTCACTGGAGACTCCAGAAATTTGTATTTACGATTATTTCTGGACATCGCTAGTTTGTCCGACTTATGGCACTTTAGCAACTGCCGGCGCCGTATATGTGATAGCTCGCTGTGCGAGCTGAAAGTACGGGCGGCGCAGGTTTCCACACTTGTGCCGAAACCTGCGCCGTATATCGGATCGCGCCCTACATGTCTAAAATGTATCTAATGATCTACACTCTTACAACATGAGTTATCCCACTAATCTTTAAACATGCTAAGATGACATGTACTGACTAAGTGCACTGTCATCTTAGTATCCTATACTGCTTGAAAGCTCCAGAAATATCTAGAAACTTAATAAATTATTCCCAAAACTTGCCTATTCCTTATTAACTTGACAAGAATTGAAGCACACTCTAAAGAATCAACTATTGCAACATTGTTCTCTAACTGGACTCCCCCTCATCCACCTTCCAACCATATAATCCCTTCATTAATATGCTCTTGACCTTATTTTACTTGCCAATAACAGACTCATATACATATACAGTATAATGTAAACTCTTGCAAAAGCTTCTTGTCCACTACAGGCTACAATACCTCTATACGAGACCGCAAGGACAGGACCGGCTCAATATATTGTGCTGTCTGGGTCCAAGAATGAAATGATGCCCCCCAGGAGTAACATTACTTACTAGCATATCAACCTACTAGCTTGGCCGCTGGAGGAGATGCACTTATCCCACCTTGAATGTCGCCCCTGACCGGTTCTGTGTCTTTGTGCATTATGAGGTTATGCTACTAGGATCCTGCGACTTCCACCACGGAGACACAGAAGTGGTCTGGGTCTGACAGTGATTGACTCAGTCACTGAAGTGCTGCTCCTTGTCAAGTGCTGCCTGGGTTCATTGAACCCACTTGGTCTCATGGTTGAGCGGCAGGGATCGATCTGAATTCTAGGAAGTTTGGAGTTTGAGACGTATGCTTCTGAATCAACCCAAAGTGCCCGGCTCGCCAGAAATTGAAGTTAAGAAGCCGCGGTCGTAAGATACAATCTGGATGATTGACGCCCCCTGCTAGCAGATTGCCTACGAATGTGCAGGGGGCGGCATTGCACAAGCATTTTACCAGAAATGCTTGTACAATGTTAAATGCCGATAGTGACTGCTGTCGGCATTTAGCGAGGTCGAGCGGACATGATTCACTACAGTGAATCATGTCTGCTCGCCCTTTATTAAATCTACACTGTAGTGTATATTGCTGGTTTCTTGCGTGATGTTTTTATCATTTTTAATCTTACAAGTGCTTGTCTAACTTTGTGCTTGCCTTTTAATTAATTGCATTCACTTAAGTCGCAGTTGCGCTGTCTGTTATATGCTGTATCTTAATTATAAACGTTTAAAGGGACACTCAAGTCAAAAATAAACTTTCATGATTCAGATAGAACATGCAATTTTAAGCAACTTTCTGATTTACACCTATCATCAATTTTTCTTTGTTCTATTGGTATCTTTATTTAAAAAAGCTGGAAAGTAAGCTCAGGAGCCGGCCCATATTTTGTTTAGCACCTGGGTAGCGCTTGCTGATTGGATGGCTACATTAAGACACCAATCAGTAAGGGCTACCCAGGTGCTGATTTAAAAATTGGCCGGCTTCTAAGCTTATATTTTAGCTTTTTAAAATAAAGATACCAAGAGAACAAAGAAATTATTGATACTAGGAGTACATTAGAAGGTTGCTTAAAATTGCATGCTCTGTCTGAATCATGAAAGTTTAATTTTGACTACACTATCCCTTTACTTTTGAATTTAGTGTCCCTTTTCATGTCTCTTTAAAGTTCAAATTTTTTAATGCAATATTAGGCTACTTTTCACTCGGTGTGTAAAACCACTTTTCATACTTACTTGGAATATTACCAGCTCTACATTCCAGTGTTTATGTCTATAGGTTGTACAATAACCACATTTTTTTCTAATATAATACCAGAGGAATTTTAGTTATACTTTTGTCTTAGTGGTGAATTTGAATATGGATGTTGCTAGTTATTTAGGGCTAGATTATGAGTGGAGTGTAAATTTGCGAGTGCTTCTTTATCTGCACTCTTTTTTTACCATTGCGCGCCCAGTTGCACACGTGTTACAGGTCGTAAGTAAAACTTTTGCACTCTCACGGTCGCATCTTTGTGCAGAAAAAAAAACTTTGCGAAGTTGAAATGCAAAATTGTATTCCCCGACAGACTTTAAAGGAGCCTCATTTTGAACAAAAACAATAGCCGCCAAATCGCGCAAACACGAGTGCAGGATTGCAGTGAGATATACAGTATCTCACAAAAGTTTGTACACCCCTCGAATTTGTGTAAATATTTTATTATATCCTTTCATGTGACAACACTGAAGAAATGACACTTTGCTACAATGTAAAGTAGTGAGTGTACACCTGTTTAAGAGTGCAAATTTGCTGTCCCATCAAAATAACTCAACACACAGCCATTGGCAACAAAAGTGAGTACACTCACAGTGCAAATGTCCAAATTGGGCCCAATTAGCCTTTTTCCCTCCCCAGTGTCATGTGACTCATTAGTGTTACCAGGTTTCAGGTGTGAATGGGGAGCAGGTGTTATTTTGATGTTATCGCTCTCACACTCTCTCATACTGGTCACTAGAAGTTCAACATGGCACCTCATGGCAAAGAACTCTCTGAGGATCTGGAAAAAAAAAATGTTGCTCTACATAAAAGATGGCCTAGGCTATAAGAAGATTGCCAAGACTTTGAAACTGAGCTGCAGCTCGGTGGGCAAGACCATACAGTGGTTTCACAGGACAGGTTCCACTCAGAACAGGCCTCGCCATGGTTGACAAAAGAAGTTGGGTGCACGTTCTCAGCGTCATATCCAGAGGTTGTCTTTGGGAAATAGACGTATGAGTGCTGCCAGCATTGCTGCAGAGGTTGAAGGGGTCGGGGTCAGCCTGTCAGTGCTCAGACCATACACCGCACACTGCATCAAATTGGTTTGCATGGCTGTCGTCCCCAAAGGAACCCTTTTCTAAAGATGATGCACAAGAAAGCCCACAAACAGTTTGCTGAAGACAAGCAGACTAAGGAAATGTATTACTGGAACAGATAAACTTATTTGACTCAGAAGGTGTCGAGCGTGTGTGGTGACAACCAGGTGAGGAGTACAAAGACAAGTGTGTCTTGCCTACAGTCAAGCATGGTGGTGGGAGTGTCATGGTCTGGGCCTGCATGAGTGCTGCCGGCACTGGGGAGCTACAGTTCATTGAGGGAACCATGAATGCCAACATGTACTGTGACATACTGAAGCAGAGCATGATCCCCTCCCTTCGGAGATTGAACCACAGAGCAGTAATTCCAACATGATAACGACCCCAAACACAACTCCAAGACGACCACTGCCTTGCTAAAGAAGCTGAGGGTAAAGGTGATGGACTGGTCAAGCATGTCTCCAGACCTAAACCTTATTGAGCATCTCTGGGGCATCCTCAAACAGAAGGTGGGGGAGCGCAAGGTCTCTAACATCCACCAGCTCTGTGATGTCGTCATGGAGGAGTGGAAGAGGACTCCAGTGGCAACCTGTGAAGCTCTGGTGAACCCCATGCCCAAGAGGGTTAAGGCAATGCTGGAAAATAATGGTAGCCACACAAAATATTGACACTTTGGGCCCAATTTGGACATTTCCACTTAGGGGTGTACTCACTTTTGTTGCCAACAGTTTAGACATTAATGGCTGTGTATTGAGTTATTTTAAGGGGACAGCAAAGTAACACTGTTATACAGGCTGTACACTCACTACTTTACATTGTAGCAAAGTGTCATTTCTTCAGTGTTGTCACATGAAAAGATATAATAAAATATTTACAAAAATGTGAGAGGTGTACTCACTTTTGTGAGATACTGTATGTATGTATTTCTATACATATGTATAGCTGTATTTATAGTTGTATATATGTCTGTAAATATATATGTACACATATAAATACATTTATACATATGTATAGAAATACATGCATATATATATGTACATACATATATTTATACATGTGTTCCTAAGGATCCCTATGTAAAAGCACTTTTGGCCCGTTTTGTTTCTAATACCTGACATCTAATATCTTTGAGCCCTTATAACTTTTTATTGCAATATTTTTTTGGAATAATTTTTATTAGTTAGTGTTATTATGAGTATAACTGTACTTTTAAATGTATTTTTGATGTGTTTTGTGTCAACAGTTAACCAGAGCTCTGAAGTTGCGGTAATCATTCTAGTGTAAATTGCGATTGAGCTCACGTGTTTGCATTTACTTTCAACTGGTAATATGGTCAGAATTTAACTTGCGCACAAACGGCCACAAAAATCTGATAACGCTTTTGCTCCACTCATGATCTAGCCCTTAGTTTTTGAAAGAATAAGACCAATGTAATATATAATTGCTTATTAAAACAAATGAGAGCGCCTTATATATATTAACCTTAAAATAAAAAATAATATATAACAGTCCCTGTTTGTTTAAGGCTGCTGTCTTACCTACAAAAAATATTATAGAAAAACACCAAAATAATGGCAGCGCCAATCTCAGGGATTCGTTGAAATATAAAGTTTTCTTTACAAAATTAAAATGTCACAATATACACACATAAAAACAATAATAAAAACGAATAAGCAGTTTGTCACAATACTAAATTGACAAATCAATAGAAAAGCAATAGATTGTAGAGAAACAGTTAAACTGCTTGTCTGGCCAGGTACGTTTAATCATCACAAACGTACCTGGCCAGACAAGCAGTTTAACTGTTTCTCTACAATCTATTGCTTTTCTATTGATTTGTCAATTTAGTATTGTGACAAACTGCTTATTCGTTTTTATAATTGTTTTTGTGTGTACACATATATTGTGACATTTTAATTCTGTAAATGAAAGAATCCATGAGATTGGCACTGTCTATATTTTGGTGTTTTTCAATAATATATAATTATGTACAATTATTTCTCCTATTTGAATTTGTGGTGTGCCAGAATTACAGACGTGTTGCACTGGGGATTTATTTGGGTAGTTATAAGACTATTGTGAATAAAAATGCATCTGTAGTTCCAAATGTGTGTGAGTCTGTATGTGCTACTAGTCAACTCTCATTGAATAAGTGTGTATGTGCTTTTGTTTAGATTCTAAGTAAGATTTTTTAAGCAAACATGCTGGTTAAAGGGACATTGTACACTAGATTTTTCTTTGCATAACTGTTTCGTAGAGTATCCATGTATATAGCCCATCTGAGAGTGTTTTTGTAAAAATGTATAGTTTTGCTTATTTTTAAATAACATTGTGCTGATTTTCAGACTCCTAACCAAGCCCCAAAGTTTTAGAAGTATACTGATGTATACAGACTTCAGACTGCTTCTGTATGTATAATGGTTCTTTTTATATGCAGGGGAGGGGGAGGTTCTGCTATCAGCCCCTTTCAGTGGGTGTCCCAGGATTATCTCAAACAGTGTTAAATTGGGAGCTTCTAAGTAAGTTTTTAAAATATTTTATACTGGATTTTTATATCAGTATCTGTGCATATTCTTCTTTATAGTAGTGTCTATTACATGCAGTTATATGAAAACTGGTGTATTCTGTCCCTTTAAAGATATATGCACTAGAATGTGATTCTAATGAGATCTGTTTTTTCCTCTGTAGGCTGGCAGCTGGATTTCTGTCCCTTTTCAGATTTCATTTATTCAGATGATATTTACATAATGGAAAGGTCACGAAAATGCTAATATAAATCTCAATTGATTTTCTGTTCCTCAATCCAAAATCATTATTGATCTTGTCTTTATTAGTCATTGTTTTGAAATCTTGTTAGATTTTAACAGTTCTATTTGACATACGTGCTCTAGAAGTCAATTGTTTCCCACAGGGCATGGATGTGTTTTGCATGTTACACTGGCGATGAGGTTTAGACAGAGCACCAGGGAGCACACAAACTATACCTATCTATAAAGAAACAAAGTATTCTTCGTAATGCTTAAAGGGACAGTCAGTTTAAAATATTAGATAATCCCTTTATTACCCATATACCAGTTGTGCACAGAAAACATGGTTATATTAATACACTTTACCTCTGTGATTACCTTGTATCTAAGCCTCTGCAGACAGCCCCTGATCACATGACTTTTTATTTATTATCTATTGACTTGCATTTAAGCCAATTAGTGCAGTGTTGTGCACAACCCACGGGCGTGAGCATAATGTTATCTATATGGATCACATGAACTATCATTCCCCTGTTGTGAAAAGTTAATAAAAAAAAGCATGTGTTCAGGGGACTGTCTTTAGAGGCTTGGAAACGGGCAGAAATTTAGAGGTTTAAAGGTTATAAAGTATATTAATATAACAATGTTGGTTGTGCAAAGCTGGGGAATGGGTAGTAAAGGCGTTATCTATCTTTTTAAACAATAACAATTTAGGAGTAGACTGCCCCTTTAAAGGGACTGTAAAGTCAAAATGAAATGTTCATGATTCAGATAGTGAACAATTTTAAACAATTTTCAAATATACTTTTATTATCTAGTTTTGTTTCATTTTCTTGGAATCATTTGTTGTAAAGCATAGGTATGGCTCAGGAGCAGCAATGCACTACTGGAAGTTAGCTACTGATTGGTGGCTGCACATATATGCCTCTTGTCATTGGCTCACCCAATGTGTTCAGCTAGCTCACAGTTTGATAACAGAAGTAAACTGGAAAGTTGTTTGAAAACGTATGCAGGTTTCATATCTCTTTAATGGCCTAGATAACATAAAACCTGTTCATTAAACTAATATCTCACAGAAAAAATTACCATGGCAACACCAACTCAAAATTTGTGGAATTCAAAAAAGATTTATATCAGCCCCTTCCCCCAGAAGCATATGCAAATATGCTTAAAAACCCCCATATTTCAGTCTATAGAAAATGCACTCACCATCCAGATATAGATCAATATTTAAAATAGTAACCGGCACTCACTGGCTTTTCACCAATCAAAAATCATTTAATCCATAATAACAAAAAATCAATGCATGAAGCCACCGATCAGCAAACGATACCCAGGGTTCTGAACCAAAAATGGGCCTGCTCCTAAGCTTACATTCCTGTTTTGTTTTTCAAATAAAGATACCAAGAGAATGTAGAAAAATGGATAATAGGAGTAAATTAGAAAGTTTCTTAAAATAGCGTGTTCTGAATCGCGAAATAAAACATTTGTGTTTCATATCCCTTTAATGTGGTGGCAATATTTGGTTAGCGTGCGTTGGGTTTTGCTCTTGCACTAACTTTTTTACTTTCAACTTGTAATACGAGTGCAACCAGACACGCACAAAAAGTCTCCATCTAGCAAAGTTAATGCGCGAATGTATATATGTGTATAGTAGGAAGAAAAAAAAAAAAAAAAAAAAGGGGGAACACTCCACCCACAGCACCTCAAAATACTGCATCCCATATGGGGATAAGAAATAATTGGATTATTAATAGACTAATCAGATAACCTTATAAGCAATCAAGTAGGAGACGCACCAGCCACAGTGCATTCAATCTACATCGCAAGCACAACGCGATTTTCTGGCTATAACCAATTTTACTGCCATAAATATGTAAATGCATAAATTAAGAATATGCTGAGGCAGTTTACCAGAAAATAAATGAAAGAGTCCAGCTTGGGGACGATCTTCAACAATAGCCCCCAATTTCACATCATAGACGTTGGATTTAAGGGCATCCCCACCATCAATTTGCAGAGTTGCCCACTCAGGCTACATTCTCTTTAACATAATGGTGAATTTATATTTGAAATTTTATAAAGTAAGAGAGGAGTGAGTTTCCATTGGGGTAAAATTTTAAAGAAAAGTTCAAATATGGTTGTACAACAGTGGAAGCACATGATTTTTTTTATTTTTTATTTTTATATTTATAGAAAATTTAATTATTTTTTTTTTAGAACTTTTATTGGAATAAGATAACGATACATTACAACACAAAATCTAGGAGCAATTATATGGCTGTTACCGTCCCCTCACGCTGTAAATGTCCATGGAGTTTGGAAGCACATGATTTTATAGAAGCCCATCTCCCATTGTCTAACAAAAGAGGTCTTAAAGGGATACTAAACCTATATATTATTTTTTTCATGATTCAGACAGAACATGTAATTTTAAGCAACTTTCTAATTTACTCCTATTATCAATTTTCCTTCGTTCTCTTGCTATCTTTATTTGAAATGCAAGAATGTAAGGTTAGATGCCGGCCCATTTTTGGTGAATAACCTGGGTTATTCTTGCTGCTTGGTGGATAAATTCATCCACCAATAAAAAAAAAGTGCTGTCCAGCGTCTGAACCAAAACAAGAAGCTTAGATGCCTACTTTTTCAAATAAAGATAGCAAGTGAACGAAGAAAAATTGATAATAGGAGTAAATTAGAAAGTTGCTTAAAATTGCATGCTCTCTCTGAATCACGAAAGAACAAATTTGGGTTCAGTGTCCCTTTAAAGTTGTTGGGAGTGGGGTGCCTTTACATTGTGGTCTATGGGAACTGTGTGTTGAGGGGCTGTCTCATTTTTGGTGGGCCGGCTCCTTAGCTTAGATTTCTGCTTTTTCAAATAAAGATAGCAAGAGAATAAAGAATGTAATAATAGGAGTAAATTAGAAAGTAGATTGCCTGAATAATGAAAGAAAAAAATTGGGTTTAGTATCCCATTAAGAAAGATAGGTGGGCACATTACATACCTATATGAGAGGAAAAACAATTTTGGTTTCAGGAAGTATTTTTAAACATAAGCTATGAAAAATGTGTTTTATTTTATTTTCCTATGGAATGATAGACGAATAATAACATGCTTTCATGTGTTATAATATAGTATTTCACATATACAGTGTATAAAAGGAAGGGAAATATTCTCTAATGATGGGGTACTGTATTGAAGGGTGTTACAAACTTTGTTTTTGTCAGTCAAACTAGTACATTATACTTGCCATTTTTGGTTTACTGTCAATTATCAAATTTGCAAGGGGTAACTATTCTTACCTAAAATGCCCAGGTCTATTTTTGGTCCCAGTCCAGCCCTGTGCAGATGTATGCTAAGTTAGTATATCCGGTATTTTTTTATTTTTTGAAAAAAGATGCAACTATAGGAAGTCCAAAACAGCTACAGGGTATATTAGTTCAAATTTACAGGGACAATTTACTAAAAAGCTTTCCCTCCTTTAATTTGTTCCCAATGATCCATTTTACCTGCTGGAGTGTATTAACTTGTTTACAAATAGCTCCTTAACCTTTATATTGACATTTGAAAAAGCTGATTTAGCCTGCAGTATCCCTACCTATACTGAAAGTTTCTATACCTAGGTATAGGCTACTGAGTAACTATGTAAACACAGCCAGCAGAAGAAATTACACTCACAGTGAGAGGTGGAAGAGATAAAGCTCTAAAATGTTCATTTTCAATTGTTCTTTCTAAGTATTATACAGAGATAAGAAAGGGAAGCATTTGAGTGATAAGATCGTGAGATCTGATCTGTCTGCAGGCATAGGAGTCAATTTATTAAAGTGCGGACGGACATGATACGATGTAGCGTATCATGTCCGGTGCACATCGATAAATGCTGACAGCATACGCTGTCAGCATTTATCATCGCACCAGCAGTGCAATAGTGCCCCCTGCAGATTTGCGGCCAATCGGCAGCTAGCAGGGGGTGTCAATCAACCCGATCGAATACGATCGCTGATTGCTGTCCGCCAGCGGTCTTAGGACTGCTGTTTCTTAACTTCCGGTCAGGCGGAACTGAAGTGGATTGGGTCGGAAGCAACATCCGCTGCTTCATAAATCGCCCTCTTAGCCTATTTTGATGTGGTTTCAAAGAGCAAATCAATTTATTTCTTTTGAAAAAAGAAGCATAAATGAGCAATTTCTCATACATTTTATAAGCTGCAGCTGCTATAACAAGTGAGGGAAAAATAATTTTACAGTGAACTGTTCCTTTAAGCAACTTTCACTTCATATTTTTTCAGGCAAAAAAGTCTGTAGATGTTTCAATTCTATTAATGTGGATGTTAGAAAACGTACAGTGCCCCTTTAGACCATACATTCTTTGCCTTGTGAGAATATTTTACCCCTAGCTTGGCAGTAGTCTGAAGATCTTCTCATGAGCAACCTCTAGAGATATCATTTTTTTTCTACAACTGCCAATTGGCAAATTGTGTCCATGGCTTGAAAACTAATAATTCAGAGTTAAGAGTATACTGGGAACATGCTGTCCCTTATAAAGTTCTTCAAGAAAGTTAGGTATAGCTGGGTTTTCATGATGAGAAACTACCCAGCAGGGGAGCATAGAATGATTTTCAACACAGGCTACTAACCCATTCCTTTTTTAGCTAGAACTAAAATCAAGAGAACAGAAAATGACAGCATAGCCTAAACAACCTAAAGGCTTTTCAAAAACAGATATTTTTTTTAATACTGAAATAATATTGTACTAAGAGTGGTTTATGGGACTAATCTGAGGACATTACATTATATTTCTCAAGCGAGGAAAGCACAACTATGTGTAATTAAATATGGACAAAAAATGCTAGGATAATTAGAGCGACATGAAACCCAAATCCTTTTAGGAAAAAATGAAGAGCCTGCAAATTCTACACAACAATTGGACTTTGAAGTTGAACAGGACGGTGCATTAAAATGGCAATGTTAAAGGGACAGTCAAGTCAAAATTAAACTTTCATGATGCAGATAGGACATGCAGTTCTAAACAACTTTCCAATTTAATTTAATCATCAAAATTGCTTTGTTCTCTTGGTATTCTTTGTTGAAAGCTAAACCTAGGTAGGCCCATACTCTTTCTAAGCCCTTGAAGGACGCCTCTTATGTCATTTTGACAGTTTGTCACAGCTAGAGGGCGTTAGCTCATGTGTGCCATATAGTTAGCACTGATTGGCTAAAATGCAAGTCTGCCAAAAGAACTAAAATAAGGCTGCAGTCTGCAGAGGCTTAGGTACAATTACAGAGGTAAAACATATACTAATATAACTGTGTTGGTTATGCAAAACTGGGGAATGGGTAATAAAGGGATTTTCTATCTTTTTAAACAATAAATATTCTGGAGTAGACTGTCCCTTTAAATCATTTTAAAACACCCCTTTTGCAACTCAGTGCTTACTTGCTGATATATGGAATGAGTTTAAATGTTTCTTTAAAGACGATGCATAAAGTACAATATGCCATAGCTCCCAGGAAATACTACAGTTGGTTAAAGGGATACTAAAACCCAATTTTTTTCTTTCATGATTCAGATAGAGCATGAGATTTTAAGCACCTTTCTAATTTACTCCCATTATCAATTTTCCTTTGTTCTCATGCTATCTTAATTTGAAAAAGCAGTACTGTAAGCTTTAGAGCCGGACCATTTTTTGTTCAGCACCTGGATAGCACTTGCTGATTTGTGGCTAAATGTAGCAAACCAATCAGCAAGCTCTACCAAGGTGCTGAACTAAAAATTGGCCGGCTCCTAACCTTTTATTACTGCTTTTTCAAATCAAGATAACATGAGAACAAAGAAAAATTTATAATAGGAGTAAATTAGAAAGTTGCTTAAAATTGCATACTCTATCTGAATCATGAAAGAACAAATGTAGGGTTAGTATCCCTTTAAGATTCTATAGTTTCTGTCCAAGATTAGACAACTCTTCCAATTGTAGCTACTTAATCTTTTTTTTTTTTTTTGTAAGAACCGCAAGTATTGATTTAATATTACCAAGCAGTATGTGATACTAAAAACTGGAGACAGTAAATACATTTTTTTCCCCCTCTGGATGAAATGTACTTTTTTCAGAACTTTTATATGCGAGCCAAATTGGCAACTTCAAAGAAAACAAATCAAAATCACAGCTGTTTGCTGAAAGCAAAGTGCTTTTTTATGAATTAAAATCCTAAGGTTTTACAGCTGAGTCACTTTGATTGATTGCTATTATTTTAAGCAAATAACTGTTGTTTTTGCAAATCAAATCAAAATTTGAGCAGATGAAAACAAAATTAGTTAGGCTGTAAATAGATCTCAGTCACACTGAGAAACCATGATTGAAAATTATATTTTGCAAGCTATTCTCTCAAATTTTGCATAAATTTATGAGCAGGATTATTTTACGCGGAATAGAATTCATTTTTTTTCCAAAACTAAAAACAGAGGTTAAGAAATTAAGCAGAAAGATACTCAACTCGATACTTGTTAAATATTGTCTGAAGTTATTTTCCAACTGTGGGCGCTTTCGGTCTGTTGCAAGACTGTCCAATACAGGGCAAGATTACGAGCTGAACGCAAATTAACGCTCCTACTCGAGCGTTATTCGTGCTAGAAGTAAGATTTTTGCGCTCATTGGGTTGCATTTGTATTATGAGTTGAAAGTAAACTGTTTCGTTCTAGTGGTAATACGATTAGCACAAAAATCCTAAATTAGAATATCGCATGTGTGCAAGTATTCCCCATAGAAGTCAATGGAGAAAAAAGTGGAAAAAAACCCACCCCACTCTCGCACAAACACGATCGCACATTTGCACTAAACCAACATGAAAATAGGAAAATGTCATATTCCAATGTTCTTTAGATAACAGAATATGTTCTATTTATACTTAAATAAATATTTCTACATACAGGGAGTGCAGAATTATTAGGCAAATGAGTATTTTGACCACATCATCCTCTTTATGCATGTTGTCTTACTCCAAGCTGTATAGGCTCGAAAGCCTACTACCAATTAAGCATATTAGGTGATGTGCATCTCTGTAATGAGAAGGGGTGTGGTCTAATGACATCAACACTCTATATCAGGTGTGCATAATTATTAGGCAACATCCTTTCCTTTGGCAAAATGGGTCAAAAGAAGGACTTGACAGGCTCAGAAAAGTAAAAAATAGTGAGATATCTTGCAGAGGGATGCAGCACTCTTAAAATTGCAAAGATTCTGAAGCGTGATCATCGAACAATCAAGCGTTTCATTCAAAATAGTCAACAGGGTCGCAAGAAGCGTGTGGAAAAACCAAGGCGCAAAATAACTGCCCATGAACTGAGAAAAGTCAAGCGTGCAGCTGCTAAGATGCCACTTGCCACCAGTTTGGCCATATTTCAGAGCTGCAACATCACTGGAGTGCCCAAAAGCACAAGGTGTGCAATACTCAGAGACATGGCCAAGGTAAGAAAGGCTGAAAGACGACCACCACTGAACAAGACACACAAGCTGAAACGTCAAGACTGGGCCAAGAAATATCTCAAGACTGATTTTTCTAAGGTTTTATGGACTGATGAAATGAGAGTGAGTCTTGATGGGCCAGATGGATGGGCCCGTGGCTGGATTGGTAAAGGGCAGAGAGCTCCAGTCCGACTCAGACGCCAGCAAGGTGGAGGTGGAGTACTGGTTTGGGCTGGTATCATCAAAGATGAGCTTGTGGGGCCTTTTCGGGCTGAGGATGGAGTCAAGCTCAACTCCCAGTCCTACTGCCAGTTTCTGGAAGACACCTTCTTCAAGCAGTGGTACAGGAAGAAGTCTGCATCCTTCAAGAAAAACATGATTTTCATGCAGGACAATGCTCCATCACACGCGTCCAAGTACTCCACAGCGTGGCTGGCAAGAAAGGGTATAAAAGAAGAAAATCTAATGACATGGCCTCCTTGTTCACCTGATCTGAACCCCATTGAGAACCTGTGGTCCATCATCAAATGTGAGATTTACAAGGAGTTAAAACAGTACACCTCTCTGAACAGTGTCTGGGAGGCTGTGGTTGCTGCTGCACGCAATGTTGATGGTGAACAGATCAAAACACTGACAGAATCCATGGATGGCAGGCTTTTGAGTGTCCTTGCAAAGAAAGGTGGCTATATTGGTCACTGATTTGTTTTTGTTTTGTTTTTGAATGTCAGAAATGTATATTTGTGAATGTTGAGATGTTATATTGGTTTCACTGGTAAAAATAAATAATTGAAATGGGTATATAGTTGTTTTTTGTTAAGTTGCCTAATAATTATGCACAGTAATCGTCACCTGCACACACAGATATCCCCCTAAAATAGCTAAAACTAAAAACAAACTAAAAACTACTTCCAAAAATATTCAGCTTTGATATTAATGAGTTTTTTTGGTTCATTGAGAACATGGTTGTTGTTCAATAATAAAATTAATCCTCAAAAATACAACTTGCCTAATAATTCTGCACTCCCTGTATATCTGATGGTATTTTGGTACAATATATATCTATACCTATATATAGATGATTATATAAAGGTATAGAGATATACATATATATAGGAAGATCTATTTAAAAATAAATAGAACATATTCTTCATAACAATACTGTTATGGTCTAGAAAGTGTCTTGCTATTGCACTCGATTTGATGTTATTGCTTTTTATGTCTCTTTTGTGTTCTTTAATTCGCTCCCTAAGTTCCCTATAGGTTTCCCTATATAGTACATTGGGCATGTATACCACAACTTGGCTGCCACAGGATATGTGGCCTTTTACTTTCTGTCTTGTTCCATATTTATCAGTGAAATTATTATCTGTTTCCATGTTTTGACATAGTGAACAGTGGCTGCATTTATAATTGCCGCTTTTATCTCTCCATTTATCTAGCCAAGTGTTCCATAACAGTAACAAAAAAAGGTCTGGAAGCAATAAATATGCAAGGCAGAGGTGGAAATTTGGATAAGAGATTGCTCCAAATGGAGTGTAAATGGATCTTTAATTTAAAATCACTAAAACCTTCAGGTCTCAATGAGGAAATTAACTTTGCCCCATTTTTATAGCAGAATAGGTTAAGGTCAAATATTAGAACCCTGATGTACGTCTAGGCTAAAATGTATTAATAGCCTATTTGCGTAGTAACCAACTTGTCTATATTCATTTCCATTAGAGGTACATAGCTCCCTAAAAAAAAATTGTAAAATGAAAATAAAGTACATCAAAAGAATGTTAAGGTTCTGTTAATAACCATTCCCCATTAGAAAGACATATCCAAATATATATCAATAAATCCAATGATGATTAATGAACAATATGACATCTGAGCAAATAGTGGAAATGTAATTGCTCTGTATGTGTCATAAATTCAAATTTGTCTTTCATGTGTAACATTATATTGCTAAAAGTGGAAGAATTGCAATGTAAATAATGTATATAATAATCTTGTTGGCAACGTTGCTAATAACTGTATGGATAAAAATTTACCTGGGTGTAAAGTAGAAAAAGAGGAGGAATTTTTTAGGCAGTCTGACGTCTGCAACAAATCACAACTCAGAAGAAATCCGCCTACTCACGGGTGAAACGCATGTAGCTGTTTGCTTGGATCGTCAGATGGGTTACAGCTGCCCACCTCCGACTAAGTTTTGAGCCCCAGGATAATCATACCCGACTGTACCCGCAATCGAAGAGTGGAAGAGTGTAAAAGGCGTGGAGTACCACTAAGTGCCTTGAGAGCCACGGAACACATACCTGGAAACTTGTGGATGTCAAAAAAAAGAGGTACCGCATTATTTACATTACAAACAGTTTGCTGATGACGCTGGTATAAGGGAGGTCTGCCCGACAAACTGCCTAGAGCCAGAGGGAAATACGGACGTGATCCTTGAACTATTTGTGACTCTTAACTTTTGATAAGTTTGCCAACTATTGTATTATTTTGTGTATATTAAATGTTTTCTTTTCTTTTTCATAAGCATACCTGGATTCACGTTGCAATTCTTTTGCCCTAAGTGTAATAATTTTTCTTTTATACCCATGTGCTGGTTAAGAATTGCTATTTGGTCTTTTTCTTTATATATATATATATATGGGAGTCAAAGGGTAAACAGCGCTTATGGAGATTCTTAAAAACTGAATAATATTAAAGTCTCGGCAGTGTTGGTGGATAAAGAAAAGAGTCTTTGATAGGATATTGGAATCCTAGTGTAATGAAGGCGTAATAGATACCCTTACCAAAAGTTACCTCAATCCTATGAGGTAAGTTTGCCGCATTGGAGGATGTATCTAGTGGTTGAATGAATCCTGGATGTTCTGGTCTGTATAAAATCGCTGCCTCTTGGAGTAGAATGGGATGTGGGTACCCTTTGTGCTGGTTTCTTTAGGAAACTTCCTGTATTTATTGCCTCTTGGAGCTTGGTTTTCTTGTCTTGGTATGAACTTTCTTGTCCAGATATATACCAGATGAGGCAAGTTCAAAAGATATTATTTAGGGAAAAACACTTTATCAGCAGTAGTTTTAGTTAGGGGTGTGGTCTAATGACATCAACACTCTATATCAGGTGTGCATAATTATTAGGCAACATCCTTTCCTTTGGCAAAATGGGTCAAAAGAAGGACTTGACAGGCTCAGAAAAGTAAAAAATAGTGAGATATCTTGCAGAGGGATGCAGCACTCTTAAAATTGCAAAGATTCTGAAGCGTGATCATCGAACAATCAAGCGTTTCATTCAAAATAGTCAACAGGGTCGCAAGAAGCGTGTGGAAAAACCAAGGCGCAAAATAACTGCCCATGAACTGAGAAAAGTCAAGCGTGCAGCTGCTAAGATGCCACTTGCCACCAGTTTGGCCATATTTCAGAGCTGCAACATCACTGGAGTGCCCAAAAGCACAAGGTGTGCAATACTCAGAGACATGGCCAAGGTAAGAAAGGCTGAAAGACGACCACCACTGAACAAGACACACAAGCTGAAACGTCAAGACTGGGCCAAGAAATATCTCAAGACTGATTTTTCTAAGGTTTTATGGACTGATGAAATGAGAGTGAGTCTTGATGGGCCAGATGGATGGGCCCGTGGCTGGATTGGTAAAGGGCAGAGAGCTCCAGTCCGACTCAGACGCCAGCAAGGTGGAGGTGGAGTACTGGTTTGGGCTGGTATCATCAAAGATGAGCTTGTGGGGCCTTTTCGGGCTGAGGATGGAGTCAAGCTCAACTCCCAGTCCTACTGCCAGTTTCTGGAAGACACCTTCTTCAAGCAGTGGTACAGGAAGAAGTCTGCATCCTTCAAGAAAAACATGATTTTCATGCAGGACAATGCTCCATCACACGCGTCCAAGTACTCCACAGCGTGGCTGGCAAGAAAGGGTATAAAAGAAGAAAATCTAATGACATGGCCTCCTTGTTCACCTGATCTGAACCCCATTGAGAACCTGTGGTCCATCATCAAATGTGAGATTTACAAGGAGTTAAAACAGTACACCTCTCTGAACAGTGTCTGGGAGGCTGTGGTTGCTGCTGCACGCAATGTTGATGGTGAACAGATCAAAACACTGACAGAATCCATGGATGGCAGGCTTTTGAGTGTCCTTGCAAAGAAAGGTGGCTATATTGGTCACTGATTTGTTTTTGTTTTGTTTTTGAATGTCAGAAATGTATATTTGTGAATGTTGAGATGTTATATTGGTTTCACTGGTAAAAATAAATAATTGAAATGGGTATATAGTTGTTTTTTGTTAAGTTGCCTAATAATTATGCACAGTAATCGTCACCTGCACACACAGATATCCCCCTAAAATAGCTAAAACTAAAAACAAACTAAAAACTACTTCCAAAAATATTCAGCTTTGATATTAATGAGTTTTTTTGGTTCATTGAGAACATGGTTGTTGTTCAATAATAAAATTAATCCTCAAAAATACAACTTGCCTAATAATTCTGCACTCCCTGTATATCTGATGGTATTTTGGTACAATATATATCTATACCTATATATAGATGATTATATAAAGGTATAGAGATATACATATATATAGGAAGATCTATTTAAAAATAAATAGAACATATTCTTCATAACAATACTGTTATGGTCTAGAAAGTGTCTTGCTATTGCACTCGATTTGATGTTATTGCTTTTTATGTCTCTTTTGTGTTCTTTAATTCGCTCCCTAAGTTCCCTATAGGTTTCCCTATATAGTACATTGGGCATGTATACCACAACTTGGCTGCCACAGGATATGTGGCCTTTTACTTTCTGTCTTGTTCCATATTTATCAGTGAAATTATTATCTGTTTCCATGTTTTGACATAGTGAACAGTGGCTGCATTTATAATTGCCGCTTTTATCTCTCCATTTATCTAGCCAAGTGTTCCATAACAGTAACAAAAAAAGGTCTGGAAGCAATAAATATGCAAGGCAGAGGTGGAAATTTGGATAAGAGATTGCTCCAAATGGAGTGTAAATGGATCTTTAATTTAAAATCACTAAAACCTTCAGGTCTCAATGAGGAAATTAACTTTGCCCCATTTTTATAGCAGAATAGGTTAAGGTCAAATATTAGAACCCTGATGTACGTCTAGGCTAAAATGTATTAATAGCCTATTTGCGTAGTAACCAACTTGTCTATATTCATTTCCATTAGAGGTACATAGCTCCCTAAAAAAAAATTGTAAAATGAAAATAAAGTACATCAAAAGAATGTTAAGGTTCTGTTAATAACCATTCCCCATTAGAAAGACATATCCAAATATATATCAATAAATCCAATGATGATTAATGAACAATATGACATCTGAGCAAATAGTGGAAATGTAATTGCTCTGTATGTGTCATAAATTCAAATTTGTCTTTCATGTGTAACATTATATTGCTAAAAGTGGAAGAATTGCAATGTAAATAATGTATATAATAATCTTGTTGGCAACGTTGCTAATAACTGTATGGATAAAAATTTACCTGGGTGTAAAGTAGAAAAAGAGGAGGAATTTTTTAGGCAGTCTGACGTCTGCAACAAATCACAACTCAGAAGAAATCCGCCTACTCACGGGTGAAACGCATGTAGCTGTTTGCTTGGATCGTCAGATGGGTTACAGCTGCCCACCTCCGACTAAGTTTTGAGCCCCAGGATAATCATACCCGACTGTACCCGCAATCGAAGAGTGGAAGAGTGTAAAAGGCGTGGAGTACCACTAAGTGCCTTGAGAGCCACGGAACACATACCTGGAAACTTGTGGATGTCAAAAAAAAGAGGTACCGCATTATTTACATTACAAACAGTTTGCTGATGACGCTGGTATAAGGGAGGTCTGCCCGACAAACTGCCTAGAGCCAGAGGGAAATACGGACGTGATCCTTGAACTATTTGTGACTCTTAACTTTTGATAAGTTTGCCAACTATTGTATTATTTTGTGTATATTAAATGTTTTCTTTTCTTTTTCATAAGCATACCTGGATTCACGTTGCAATTCTTTTGCCCTAAGTGTAATAATTTTTCTTTTATACCCATGTGCTGGTTAAGAATTGCTATTTGGTCTTTTTCTTTATATATATATATATATGGGAGTCAAAGGGTAAACAGCGCTTATGGAGATTCTTAAAAACTGAATAATATTAAAGTCTCGGCAGTGTTGGTGGATAAAGAAAAGAGTCTTTGATAGGATATTGGAATCCTAGTGTAATGAAGGCGTAATAGATACCCTTACCAAAAGTTACCTCAATCCTATGAGGTAAGTTTGCCGCATTGGAGGATGTATCTAGTGGTTGAATGAATCCTGGATGTTCTGGTCTGTATAAAATCGCTGCCTCTTGGAGTAGAATGGGATGTGGGTACCCTTTGTGCTGGTTTCTTTAGGAAACTTCCTGTATTTATTGCCTCTTGGAGCTTGGTTTTCTTGTCTTGGTATGAACTTTCTTGTCCAGATATATACCAGATGAGGCAAGTTCAAAAGATATTATTTAGGGAAAAACACTTTATCAGCAGTAGTTTTAGTTATGCTGTGCGCAGAGTGTGCTGTCAAGTGTCTACAACTCTACATACGTGCGCGCTCACAGCAAAGCAGAGACTTCCGGCCGGACCGGAAGTCTCTGCTTTGCTGTGAGCGAGCACGTATGTAGAGTTGTAGACACTTGACAGCACACTCTGCGCACAGCATAACTAAAACTACTGCTGATAAAGTGTTTTTCCCTAAATAATATCTTTTGAACTTGCCTCATCTGGTATATATCTGGACAAGAAAGTTCATACCAAGACAAGAAAACCAAGCTCCAAGAGGCAATAAATACAGGAAGTTTCCTAAAGAAACCAGCACAAAGGGTACCCACATCCCATTCTACTCCAAGAGGCAGCGATTTTATACAGACCAGAACATCCAGGATTCATTCAACCACTAGATACATCCTCCAATGCGGCAAACTTACCTCATAGGATTGAGGTAACTTTTGGTAAGGGTATCTATTACGCCTTCATTACACTAGGATTCCAATATCCTATCAAAGACTCTTTTCTTTATCCACCAACACTGCCGAGACTTTAATATTATTCAGTTTTTAAGAATCTCCATAAGCGCTGTTTACCCTTTGACTCCTATTTTTCCTATATTGTATAGACTTTGTCTATCATACAATATTTGTACCTTCATAGCTGCTCTATGAGATTTTCATACCTCTGACTAGCGCATTTACTTGAGTAACGCTTGTTTCC
The DNA here is from genome assembly GCF_027579735.1 of Bombina bombina. NCBI lineage: Eukaryota > Metazoa > Chordata > Amphibia > Anura > Bombinatoridae > Bombina > Bombina bombina. Next base: position 754,763,181 of record NC_069502.1, read on the forward strand.
ACTCACTGACACTGAGTGGTAACATTCTACTTAATTCTATACATATATATATATATATATATATATATATATATATATATATATATATACAGTATATATATATATACACAGTATATATATATATTTATATATGTATGTATATATTTTGTAACAAAATACAATCAGAGATGTATGTGTGTGTGTATTATGTATTTATGAATAAATGAATAAATAGAACATATTCTGCTATGTGCAGAACATTGGAATGTGAAATCATGTTAGGTTAGCACACATGACAATATGCGATCGAGTTTGCACACTGGTAGGGTATTAGTTTTTTGTCTCCTTTGACTTCTATGGGGGAATAGGTTATTGCACGCGCAATATTGTAACTTTGGCTTTTTGGGTGTGTTGGGTTAGCTCAAGAGTAATAACTTTTTACTTTCAACTCATAATACCAGCGCATCCCGACATGCACAAAAAGTTTACTTGTAGCGCAATCGGAGCACTAATGAAATAGTCTTACTTGATATTTATTGATATATATTTAAAACAAAAAAGCAACAACAAAGTAAAATTTGTCCCAATACCCTAGTGTAGTCTTTAGTTTTTGAGGCCTATTTATCAAATGTCTGTCGGACCTGATCCGACAGTGCGGATCAGGTCCGACAGACCTCGCTGAATGCGGAGAGCAATACGCTCTCCGTTTTCAGCATTGCACCAGCTGCTCACAAGAGCTGCTGGTGCAACGCCGCCCCCTGCAGACTCGCGGCCAATCAGCCGCCAGCAGGGAGGTGTCAATCAACCCGATCGTACTCGATCAGGTTGAATTATGGCGATTCCTGTCCTCCTGCTCAGTGCAGGTGGGCAGCGTTATGGAGCAGCGGTCTTTAGACCGCTGCTTCATAACTGCTGTTTCAGGCGAGTCTTCAGACTCGCCAGAAACACGGGTCCACAAGCTCCATACGGCGCTTGATAAATGGGCCTCATTGTCTCAATAGTAGCCAGTCTTTATTATACATCATATTCTCATATGAAATGGAATGTTTTTTTCCCCATAATCTCTTATGCATTGAAACAGACATATTTGGGGAATAAAGGGGTTATTAAAATGATTCAGAAAGTATTTTATGCCAATCAGCACTGCATTTGTCATTCTGAAGATAGTTCTGAAAGTTCGAGCCAAGTCTTCCAATAAGAGAAAGAAAAAAAAAAGTTTCATCTTTCCATGTCTGGAATAAACAGCTCATTTATAATGTTGGTCACAGCATAATCTTATTTCTTAAATAAAAAAAAAATCCAATATATCAATGTAAAACAATTCAAACTTCCCAAGTTTACTGAAATAGATCTGCTCAGTTAGAGACATCTCTTGAGTGGAGAATATTTACTATGTAATTTGATTTAAGTTTTTTTTTTTAAGATCATCTGTAAAATGGTAATCAAGATATATTCCAAGAACCACGGAAAACATTCAGAAGGTAAAATAGGGTCATAAATGTGCCTTAAACTTAGAAAATAAAAGCAGGATTTATTTAGTTTTCTTGTATATATGAAACGTGTGTGTGTGCATCAAGATAGAAACATACATACATAAATAGATACATATATAGATATGTGTGTGTGTCATATATATATATATATATATATATATATATATATATATATATATATATACATACATACACACACACAACTAAACAGAAGCCCATTGAAACAATCCTTAAAAGGACAGTCAACACCAGAATTGTTGTTTAAAAAGAGAGATAATCCCTTTATTACCCATTCCCCAGTCCACCAACAGTTATATTAATACACTTTTTACCTCTGTAATTACCTTGTATCTAAGCCTCTTCAAACTGCCCCCTTATTTCAGTTCTTTTGACAGACTTGCATTTAAGCCAATCAGTGCTCACTTCTAGGGTGAGCTCAATGTTATCTTAATGACACACATGAACTAACACCCTAAAAAAAACTGTCAAAATGTATTCAGATAAGAGGCTGCCTTCAAGGTCTAAGAAATTAGCATATGAGTCTACCTAGGTTTAGCTTTCAACTAAGAATACCAAGAGAACAAAGCAAAATTGGTGATAAAAGTAAATTGTAAAGTTGTTTAAAATGACATTCTCTATCTGAATCATGAAAGTTTATTTTGGACTTGACTATCCCTTTAAATAACAAATGCTTGGCTATATATACATGGGGAATGATGTGGGCAAGGGTATTTAAGGTTCGTCCTGAAACATCCCACACAATTTAAAAAAAAAAATATTTACATATATATATATATATATAGGGGGGGCGGAGCCAGCTACTGAACCGGACAGTCGCAACTTTTAGAAGCTCCTAACATTTAGGCTCTGATATATGATAAAGTGAGCATAAAACTGCCACAAAACTTCACATAAACAGCATCTAAATGTGAGATTCAGTGTTTTATGGTGAGGAAGCTGAACTCTAGCAGCGGACACTTACAGTGATCACCAAATGAATCAGGAGGCTTGACATAGCACATCTGAACTAACCACCAGGACATGAATACTGAAGTACATCAGCTAGAAGATGCGATTAGGGGGATATTGGAGGAGTTTATGTCTGAAATACATACACTAATAACACAATGCTTTAGAACCATCCCTGCATCATGCAATTTCCAAGATGGCGACAAAGAACCTGAGGCCCTCAATAAGGAAAAGGAACTACGCGAGAGGTATTACAATTCCAAACGGGGAACTGATATTACGGTACCGGTATTGAAAGATACAAAAGTAGCCGCTTTAACGTTGGACATACAAACCTACGCTCTGCCTATAGCCGAGAAAGAGGTCTCATGGAACTGCCGCGATACATCTGGAGGTACATTCTTCACTCCAGCCATTACGGCAACATATTGGAGAGACTACCCTAAGGTCACCACACGGCCTCATATTGATTTTGCGGGCCCTCTTGACTATGGCCTTCACCCTGTACCAGACATCACTAGAAGGGGAATCGGCTAACGGAACCTGGCAGGAGTGCTATACATTTCCTCTCTGGATAATTGCTAGATATCATGACAGACTTATACTTGAATACAAATCTAGCATGAGCCTCAGACGTTCACTAGATTTTTAAAATATGCCTTCTACTCAGTTTAAAAACATATTTATCCACACCAGGACATGGACACGCTAACTTTCCTAAGGCTAAATAGTTATACCTAGTCAAATGGGCCTATGAGACAGAGGTTTCTGATACACTTTATCTTTTAAAGGTCTATACTTGTTCTATTTAAAAAATGTTAGTAACCCTGTTCAATTGTACTTACGTTTATTACTAGTGTTTTCATACACCCTTGCTGAGAGAGTTATATGATGCTCCCTTTTAATTTTAGATTTACCATGTTAAGTATAGACCCACTCTTACTGTACAGATGGTACCATATACACCTATAATCCCTGATATATACAACTTAATCTTCCGTTATGGCATGGGGAGGTAAAATTGAGGCCCAGCTTATTTTATATTTTTCTTCCACCTGACCCCTAAACTTTGGTTTGCACTCCAGTGTCTATATTATGTTTATGCCCATCTGAAGATAGCTGACCCCACCCTTTCACACAATGTATAGCTTTAGATATACCTACTATGACTTCAAACTCCTGTTTGGGTTATGTGTATAAGAACAGCCCGTCCTACTATAACTATTTAGGTTCTGGCTCATAAAACAGATATTGAATTATACATCACTGACTACTATTTTACTGAGCAGTCCGCGGCCGAGGCAGCATAACATGGTTTATATTATGTGAAGTGTCAGTGATAGTTAGACAGTATTGAGAAAATGCAAGGAGTCTACGACCTAATATGTAACTTTTCCTATATATTTATTATAGCTAATCCCAGTGGTTAGAAGTTGATAAGTGATAGGACATGGTTGGGCTAAGTGATACCCGATAGTACTCTATATACATAGTACCACATGATATTAGTATCCTCTCATTTGACCTAGTATATGTCATAAAGCTTTATATTGACCTCCTATAGTTAGAGAATTGTAATGATGCTTATGTTATATTATTATGTACCATATCCATCATACACAACTTACAGAACATCAACTTATTTTGCATTCAGACTATACATAAGCTGTTATTATTTTGTTACAGTGATTGCTTGTTTGTTCACCATAGGGATGATCATTAGCTAATATGATAACAGTAGGTTTGATATTTCAGTCTCCATATGTTGTCCCGCACTTCAGAAGGGCTGTAAGTATTGTCCAGGCAAATACAGTACTAGGAACATTTTGATTCATTGGCCTGTTTGAACAGTATAAATGGTCTACGAATAGTTCATTGAATTCCTATTTTCAAGTTAAAAGTTTTCTGTTATTGCAAAGTGGTATCATATACTTGTTGGAATAATATGTCTTATTTATCAATGTTTATGTATCAGCAGTCTGCATATACTGTGGATCTATACATAGTGAAACCTACTTTCACTTCCTACTAGGGAATATATAAACAAATTTGGTTACTGAGTTCACCCCATTCTGGAATATTCTGAGCATTATGACGACTATTAGCTGGATTTAACAGTCTCCCTAGTTCTTTATTACTTTACAGACTCTAGATGAAACGAATGTTTGGAAAATTATATTTAAAAAAATGGAAAAGGTATCTTCCCTCACCCTTTCCCACTCTGCTTGTCAGAGTGGGTCATATCCAACACCCCTTTTCTGTCCTGTCCAGTGGTGACAACAATCCCAGAGGGGAGATACAACGTACATCCCTTCCCATATCAGTTTAGTGCTAATAAAGTCCTGGAGGGGTGATATATCTGAGTATCCTATGTGGTTAAGACTTCGTGCCTAGCTTTTATTTCTCCTTGCAATGTTATATATATTCTTTGCTAACCCAGCCTCAAAAGTTTATCTCTTGGCTCCGTCCCCCCCCCACTCCGTTTCTCCCTTATACCTTTGAGCTTACTTCGTAAGCAAAGGAAAATAAATCCTATAGAAATTTGTCCTTATATTACTATTAAATATATTGATACACATGTACTGATATCTACAATCGTAATTATACGTGGCATGCTGTTGTCTTGTTACCTTGCTGTCCCATATTTTAGTTATGTCACGATCATGTATCATATTACTAAGGGTCCAAGAGCGACCCTATATGGCCTTATTTGTTCCATAACCCTTATTATATCCTCGAACCCCTACATATTAACATTAGAGGTCCAAGAGGGACCTTCATCTGCTACATGTGAGGTAAATTTATCTAGTTTACTTTCACGCATAACATTAAGGGTAATTGATAAGTCTACATTGCCTTATAAATGGCGACCAAATATATATATAAAAAGAGGTTTGATGGAGAGTACTTGGGTTTACTATTTTTCAAGGATTATGTTTGCATTTCATGTCATTGTGTTTTATTCATAATGTATAAATTGTGCATTGGCAATATGTTGCATTGCCCAGATGCTACTGTTTAGATATATGCTTATAATTAAATCAATAATATTAACACAATCTAAAATCTAAAGCTTGACAAAGGCTCCTTTCTGAGAGCTGAAACGCGTAGAAACTTGTCCAGCATAACGGAACCAGTCAGAAGTTGACTGCAACAGAACTCCCAGGACCGTAGGATCAGGGTATAATTAAACCTGAGTCTCGGTAAGAGAAGGCAAGCTGAAAAGGCGGTAGGACTTCAAATTTTCGTCAGGGATTTGTTTTTAAAAAAGTGCGCACACTAGAAGACGATTGGACACTGAATACAAATGAGATCTACCTGAGACCACACACACAAAAGTCCCAGCGAATACGGAGAAAGCAGGTGAAACGTACCAGCCGCTGTAACCAGAAAATAGGGTTAGTGTGAATCCACATTTACAAACATCATGGACTAATCATTGAAACTAAAGACACTTTCAGATATTGGTAATAAGTGGAAAACTAATCGGAAATCGGATAAACTACCTTTATTAAAAACCTGACGACCCAGTCCCAACTGTAAAAACACTTTTAATGGAGACATATACACAGAAAGGCTGACAAGCCCTGAAAAATCACATGTGAATGCTCCTTGGACACGCTTAAACTATAATAATTATTGTAATTGCTTGTCATTGGTGGTTATTAACCCTTATTTCTCAGTTTTATTTTTGTGATTAATATAGTTTTAAGTTTGGTAGATACTAACCTGTATTTATATTATTAATGTGATCTATGCAGTTTTAAATAACGGTCCTAGATTATTTATTAGTTTTAAATTTTTATCAATAGCAGTGGCGGCTGGTGACTTTTGAAGATGGGGGAGCACTAGCCCCGCCCCTCATATGGCTCCGCCCATTTTAATGTGGGTGTGTACATATACATAGGTACACTCTGCCAGTTACCTTAAAGGGACATTAAACCCAAAAGTTTTCTTTCATAATTCAGACAGAGAATACAATTTTAAACAACATTCCAATTTACTTCTATTATCTAATTTGCTTCATTCTTTAGATATATCTTTTGTCAAAGAAATAGCAATGCACATGGGCGAGCCAATCACAGGAGGCATCTATGTGCAGCCACCAATCAGAAGCTACTGAGCCTATCTAGATATGCTTTTCAGGAAAGAATATCAAGAGAATGAAGCAAATTAGATAATAGAAGTAAATTAGAAAGTTGTTTAAAATGGTATGCTCTATCTGAATCATGAAAGTTTATTTTTGAATAAACTATCCCTTTAAGGAGGACTAACACAGTTGCTAATCAATACCTATAATAGTAAACTTATGTTAAAGGGGCATTCTAATGCAAAAATAAACTAAAGTGTTTTAGAGCATGTTATTTTCCCATTAGTATTAGTGTTTAAACCCCTTAAGTAAGTTAAACACATAGATGCACTTAATTCTTGAGCAGGACACAGCTGGTGAGCTAGTTAAAAGCATATGCACATACCCAATCAGCAGTCATCTCCTTCTCAGTAGTTATGTGTTTACCCCTTTTACCAGGATTAAAGAGATATTATTCAGAAAGAGCATACAATTTTATTAGACTTTTGAATTTATTTCTATTATTAAATTAACTTAATTCTCTTGATATCCTTTATTGAAAATCATAATCTCACAAAAAAACATGTTTTCTAAAACCTTCTAAAAATCCATCCAGGAAACACATTTCAATATAGGTATTCTTTATATTTTAACAGAATGTTTTTATGTGTATTGCTGACATAGCAGTAAGGAGAAAGAATAAAAAGGGAAAATAAGACTACCCTATGACTCCTTAGCACACAGGTACCAAACGTGTATATGATTTATTAATCCCATGGTTAGTATAGTAAATAGATACTGTAGTATTATTATTAGTTATTTGTAGAGTGCTAACAGATGCACAATCATAGCATTTTCATGACTAAATGTGAAAAAAATGCTACATTTTTGTTGTTAGGGCTTAACAAAACTCATATCCAGTTTATCCTTAAAAAGAATATATCTCCTAAAGGTACTCATTTTAGGGAAAATAACATTCCACAAACAGCTTTTTATCACGGAGAATGCCCAGTAATTGGCTTCAATGATCAGTGCTCTTTAGTTATATTTTGGAGCACACTTGTTTCTCAGCTCATTTTAGGTAGAATAAAAATGAACTATGCCCTTCAATCATACATGGTAAAATATCCCTAAGAAAAAATGGGGGTAACTGATGCATCCTAATAAAACCCGTGACTACCACAGCACTCAAACCTGCAACATGTCAATGTCATTGGTCCTAAACTGTACCACACATCCTATTTAGGCAAATAAATATTAGAAGTAATATTCCACAAAAGGTCTTAATACATTTAAAGACCTGCCGCCGCACTGTCCCTGGTAGCTAGTCTTAGCAGTCACCAAACTCACCACTCCGATGACAGTAGGTGTCGGCGTCGCAGTAGCATGTGGCCCTGGTTGGGCTCAACATGTGTTTTTGTTTCTACCCGGGCAGCACCTCGGATGACCCCATCTCCATACAAGGATTGACCCACTGGAACCTGGGAGGAGCGTCTCAAGCGTCATCACGTGACTGTTAGTGATGACGCTCAGACTCGGCTCTTCTCCTGTGTCACTGGCTGCTGCCTGGGCTCGCTCTTAACACCTCCCACCCCTCGCACAGGCTGAAGTGTGCGATCAGCCGTCTATGGGGATGAGGAGGCTGGGAGCTGCTCAGCAGCCAAATTTAGCATGCGCACAGACACAGTGCCATAGATTCTCTATCGCACGTGCGCTTAGGCCCTAGGGACCAACTATTAGATAGTACTACAGTGGCTGTGACACTGTGTGTGTATGTTCAAACAGTACAGGGGCCAGGCAGGGCATAAATAATAAAAATTGTATTAAAAAAACATTGAAACAAATTTATTTTTTTATTCTGGGGGTAAAAAAATATATAATTTTTTTCAATAGGGGGCTATTGAAAAATTATATATTTTTTTCTGGGTTTTTTTTTCTTTCTTCTGGGCTGCGGGGGGCACGTGCGAGTGTGCTCCAATGGAGTAGCCTCCACTGATCAATAGAGTTATAAGATAGACACCGTTGTCTTGTAACCATAGCTGTTTTAGATAGAGTTTGTAGAAAATTGTACTGAATATTAATGTGAATAGATATTTTAGATTGTGTTAATAAATTATTGATTTAATTGTAATATGCACTCGTTTTAAGTTATTTCATTTTTAAGATGTGGAGTGTTCAATTTAAATACATCAGACTGTCATGATATCAAATTCCTGTCTCTTTAAAACATATGTTCCTAACTGAGTCCTGGCTATAAAAGAGCCTGCAACATTCAATACCTTGCTTGGTATTGAAGTTGCATGCTTCCCTGCACAGCCGCTTTCACTGAGGACTCTGACTTTCCTCTGTGCTGCTGAACACACGCTGTTTGCGTGTCATCCATCCACTTCCGGTTTCCCGGACCTCCGCACTTCCGGTTTACACAGACCAGGACGCTGCAGCTCTGTAAGCTGCTCTCCCCTCAAACTACTTCAGCGGTTTGCCTTAAAACAATCACTGAACCACCATTGATACTTTTTCTCCCTCCGGAGGTGAGTCATTGCTGGACACTTCATCATATATAATTTTTGTCATAAAACCATTTTGTCATTTTATACTTTTTTTCTACAAAAACGTTACTTTTTCTTTTGTTTTCTGGACATTATCTCTTTTGTAATTTTTGCCTCATATTTATTGTTTGCTACATATCCATATTTTTCCTTTTATCATATTTTTGTTATGCAGTCCTAAACCTTTAGAGCTAAAACTGTTATTTCATTCAATTACAACTTTTTGGTGAGAACCACAATCAAACTCACTTATTGGCCACAAACAGTTTTAGCTCACATATTAAACTCCACTCACTCAGTTTATATGTGTGTATTTCCAGATAAAATACCCACTATAGATTATGTGAGACACAACCTTTATTTATATGGCCTGCTATAACAACTGTTTTGCATATTTGTCTAAAAAATGTAACTTAAAGTTAGTGTGTGTTACAGAATACCAAGCCAAAAAAACAGAATGCTGAACCCTGCTGACCTACAGGCTCATGTCATGGAACTCTCCCATAAAGTAGATCAGTTGACACAGGGTCTTAGAGAATTACACTCAGAGAATTTAACCCTAAAAGGGATTATAAAAGAAGGGTTTAACTCTCCTCCTGTTCCTCCTGAACCGCCTATCAGCCCCCCAGAGCATTTCTCAGGCGATAGAAAAACTTTTAGGCAGTTCTACAATGCCTGTAGAATGTTTATTACATTAAAACCTAAAACATTCCCTACTGAAAGAATAAAAATTCTGACAATAATATCTTATTTAAAAGGAGAACCCCGTGCATGGGCAGACTCCCTGTATGAATCTAATGACCCCATACTTGAATCAGTTGATGAATTTTTTAGAGCAATGTCTGATCTGTATGAAGACCCTCATAAACAACTGACAGCAGAAAATACATTACGTAGTCTAAAGCAGAATAAAAGATATGTGGAAGACTACATATCTGAGTTCAAGATCTGGCAAAGAGACACGCAATGGAACCAAATCTCATTAATTAATCAATTTAGATTAGGTCTATCAGACCCTATAAAAGATGAATTAGTTAGAATTGATCTCCCAGATTCTTTAGAGGCATTAATGGCCCTTACTATTAAGATTGATAGGAGATTCAGAGAGAGGAGATTAGAGAAACAAACACATGACACTGTAACCAGATATTATCCTTCACGTCCTGTGACATATAGCCCAAGGGGTAATGCAGAGGCCATGGATATTGGGTTCATTAAAGGACCGCTAACCCCAGAGGAAAAGTCTCATCGCAAGGAACATGCTCTCTGCATGTATTGTGCCTCCAAGGACCATTCAGTCATGGACTGCCCATCTCTGAAGAGACAGAAATCTGGTGAGTCAGTTTGTACTCTTCACAATTTTACACTTTCTACTCATAAACCAACTTACTTATTAGTTCCCATCTCGTTACAGTGGGAAAGACAGCGACTAAACCTTGAAGCCGTTGTGGACTCTGGCGCTTATGCCAATTACATTGATACCTCTATAGTAAAAAATAAAAATATACCGTTTGTTGTGAAAGAAAATCCAGTTGCAGTACGTTTGATTGATGGTAATTGTTTATCCACAGGTCCAATCACACATCAAACGATTCCCATACTTGTTAACATTCACAATAACCACCAAGAGTACATCTCTTTTGATATAATCACCTCTCCAATGTTCCCGGTCATACTCGGGCTGCACTGGTTAAGACAACACCAGCCAATGATTCATTGGAAACAAAATACAATAGAATTTAACTCATCCTACTGTAAAAATACTTGTCTACTTTCTCACTCTATACTCCACATTAACCAACATGAAGGGTTAATACCCCATCAGTATCATGATTTCTCTTTAGTATTTGATAAAGTAGAGGCAGAATCTCTACCACCCCATAGAGAGTATGATTGCCCCATAGAACTTATACCAGGGTCTGACATCCCATATGGGCACATCTTCCCTCTATCCCAAACTGAATTAGTAAGACTCAAAGAATACATAAATGAAAACATTAGAAAAGGATTCATAAGACCTTCCACCTCTCCTGCAGGTGCGGGCATTTTCTTTGTGACTAACAAAGACAAAACCATCAGACCAATTGTGGATTACCGTGAGCTCAATAAACGTACTGTAAAAGACCGTTATCCTCTGCCGCTCATCCCTGAACTTATAGAAAGATTAAATGGGTCATCTATTTTCACTAAACTCGACCTTAGAGGTGCTTACAACCTCATTCGTATGCGTTCAGGTGATGAGTGGCTGACGGCTTTCCGTACGAGATACAGACTTTTTGAGTACACGGTAATGCCATTTGGGCTTTGTAATGCCCCTGCAACGTTTCAACGTTATATTAATGACATATTCAGAGATATATTGGACACCTTCCTGGTAATATATCTTGATGACATATTAATCTTCTCTAAAACTTTGACAGAACACATAAAACACGTAAGAACAGTCCTGGCACGTTTACAAGCACATAAACTTTACGTGAAAGCTGAAAAATGTATATTTCATAGTAACGATATCACATTTCTGGGGTACCATATCTCATCAAAAGGGATTCAGATGGAAAATTCAAAGGTTCAAGCAATAATTGATTGGCCCATACCACGTAATAAAAAGAATGTCCAAAAATTTCTAGGGTTTTCGAATTTCTATCGAAAGTTTATTAAAGGGTTCTCTCACATTGCTAAACCCCTCACTAATCTTACTAAAGATCATATACCCTTTGTGTGGTCCCCCTCAGCTAATGATGCCTTTAATTATTTAAAACATGCATTTACTACAGCTCCTATTCTTGCTTATCCTGACCCACTCTCTCAGTATACACTTGAAGTAGATGCATCTGAACATGCTATTGGGGCTGTACTTTCCCAAAAATCCAAAACAACAAATAAATTACATCCAATAGCATATTACTCCCGTGTCCTCACATCCTCTGAACTAAACTATCATGTAGGGGAAAAAGAACTTCTCGCCATAAAAAGTGCCTTAGTTAATTGGAGACATTTATTAGAAGGAACTGCTGAACCTATCATTATTTATACCGATCATAGAAACCTACAGTTTCTCAAAACCAATCGAACACTCACATCTAGACAGGTCAGATGGAGTCTGTTCTTTTCAAGGTTCAACTACATTATCACCTATAGGACGGCTTCCCTAAATACAAAAGCAGACATCCTATCCAGGCTACCTCCAAAACCCCATCAGGTTCCTCAAACAGGTACTATTATTCCCCCTAACTTTATTTTAGGTGGTATCATAGATTTCACAGTTAAGTTAAAAAGTGAACAAGACATCGACACAACAAAGGATACATATAATCTAACTCCTAAATCTGATGGGTTACTTTGTTATCAAGGTAAGACATATATCCCTCCAAACATGAGATCATTTATACTTGAACAGGTACATGATTCCAAGTTCTCTGGACACCCAGGAGTTAACAAGACTCACAGATTGCTTAAGCGATTGTACTGGTGGCCCAGAATGATTTGTGATGTACAAAAACACATCTCTACCTCTAAGACATGTACCACATGTAAAAAAGATAGAAGACACCCCCCAGGTTATCTCCTTTCTCTTCCTATACCCAAAAGACCATGGAGTGAGATAGCCATAGATTTTATTGTTGACCTTCCCAAATCCGGTGGTAACAAAACAATTATGGTAGTGGTTGATCTATTGACGAAAATGTCTCATTTTGTCCCTTTCCATAAACTGCCTACCAGTATGGAAACAGTGACATTGTTGCTAAAAAATGTAATCAAATTACATGGAGCACCCTCTTCTATCACAACAGACAGAGGGACACAATTCACCTCGCGCCTTTGGAAACAGCTATGTAAAACCCTTGAAATTGATCAAAGGTTATCATCTGCTTTTCACCCCCAGACCAACGGGCAGACGGAGCGTACCAACCAGTGGTTGGAAGAATACATCCGTTGTTTCTCCACACAACAACAGGATAACTGGAATGAGTTGCTCCCTATCGCAGAATTTGCACATAACAACACATATCACACTTCAATCAAAGACACTCCTTTCCATGCCAATTACGTATTTCACCCGTCATTCTGCTTACCCCTCGAAAGGGAAAGTGATTGTCCTACAATAAATGATTTCACTAACTCCATCTCAGAATCCTTTACATTACTCTCAGAAAACATAAAAAAGGCCCAAGCACGTCATAAACATTATTATGACCTCCGACATAGAGCGTCCCCTATCTACAATCCTGGTGACTTGGTATGGCTATCCACAAGAAACCTTCGTCTCACTGTGCCTAGCCGCAAGTTCAACAAATTATTTATTGGACCTTTCCCTGTAACCAAGGTTATCAATGACAACGCTGTGACCTTGCTACTGCCCTCACATTATCGTATCCACCCAACCTTTCATGTTTCGCTTCTCAAGCCATATCAGGCACTCAGGAATCATTCACCATCTTCCGTGGATGAACCCCCTCTAGCTCCTGAAGTGGAGTATGAGGTTGAAAACATCCTGGACTCTCGTAAAGTATCCGGTAGACTCCAGTATCTGATCCACTGGAAGGGCTATCCCCATGAGGAGGATTCCTGGGAGCCCTCAGCTAACCTCTCAGCCCCAAGACTAGTATCTCTGTTTCACCGTCGACATCCATCTAGACCGAAACCATGAACCACGGAGTGGTTCCTTAAAGGGGGTACCCTGTCATGATATCAAATTCCTGTTTCTTTAAAACATATGTTCCTAACTGAGTCCTGGCTATAAAAGAGCCTGCAACATTCAATACCTTGCTTGGTATTGAAGTTGCATGCTTCCCTGCACAGCCGCTTTCACTGAGGACTCTGACTTTCCTCTGTGCTGCTGAACACACGCTGTTTGCGTGTCATCCATCCACTTCCGGTTTCCCGGACCTCCGCACTTCCGGTTTACACAGACCAGGACGCTGCAGCTCTGTAAGCTGCTCTCCCCTCAAACTACTTCAGCGGTTTGCCTTAAAACAATCACTGAACCACCATTGATACTTTTTCTCCCTCCGGAGGTGAGTCATTGCTGGACACTTCATCATATATAATTTTTGTCATAAAACCATTTTGTCATTTTATACTTTTTTTCTACAAAAACGTTACTTTTTCTTTTGTTTTCTGGACATTATCTCTTTTGTAATTTTTGCCTCATATTTATTGTTTGCTACATATCCATATTTTTCCTTTTATCATATTTTTGTTATGCAGTCCTAAACCTTTAGAGCTAAAACTGTTATTTCATTCAATTACAACTTTTTGGTGAGAACCACAATCAAACTCACTTATTGGCCACAAACAGTTTTAGCTCACATATTAAACTCCACTCACTCAGTTTATATGTGTGTATTTCCAGATAAAATACCCACTATAGATTATGTGAGACACAACCTTTATTTATATGGCCTGCTATAACAACTGTTTTGCATATTTGTCTAAAAAATCTAACTTAAAGTTAGTGTGTGTTACACAGACTGATGTTTATATACTGTATAACCTCAATAAAAACCATTTAAAAAAATAATATATATATATATATATATATATATATATATATATATATCGCTCATTGTGTAGTTCATTAACAAATCTAGACAGGCCAGAAGGCTTCTTTTTCCCACAGAAAACCTCTGAATTACATTGTTTCCAATGCAGCAAAGGATTATGGGTAAGATATGCAAATGAGGTTCACAATGACACACTTTTTTACTTCAAGTCTGCTTTTCAGCAGATTACCTTTACGCCAAAACATTGCTGTTCACACAGCTTATAATCTTAGCTAGGGTTAGTGCTGCTATTCATAACCATCCCAGGACAGACTGTTTTGTGGTTTTTGCCACTCATCAGCTGGGAAAAGGTTTTGCCCAGAAATCAACTTCACCCAGCAGTGATTCAAGCCTTCTTCCAGCTGATGAGTGGCAAAAACCACAAAACAGTCTGTCCTGTAATGGTTATGAATCACTGCACTAACCCTAGCTAAGCTTATAAACTGTGTGAACAGCGATGCTCTGAAGCCATTAAGGGATAATTTACACCTTGTTTCCAATGAAAGTGTACAACCATTAATACACTGTCAGAGGCTGTCGATACATTGAAAAAAATTACACCCAGCACATCTAGGCTTAAATTTGCTTTTTGAGACCTATTTCCCATTGAAATTTTAAAACCTGCAAATAATTCAAGCATTTCAATGTAGAAAAAATAGTGTAATATGTAATATTTACTGTTGTCCCATGTATAGGAATAGTAGCACTTATGTTCTTATGGAAATATAAGTATGTATTTAAATATAAAATATATATACAAAATTCAAGTTAGATCTATGCCTAGGGCAGCAATACATATTAGATATGTTAATAAAGTGGAAAATATGCAGTAACCAAAAATTTAAAATAGTATTTGCATATAGTAAAAAAAATATGTATTATAAATAAGTGTATCTTTGTTTTGTTTCTTTTTAGAGGTAATCACAGATAAGGAGTGTAGACGTTAAACGTTTTATAGTGTACATTCGGGTTACCATAGCAAATAACCTGATTTTCAAGAAATCCGACATTGGATGGAAACATTAACTTAAAGGGACAGTCTAGTCCAAAATAATCTATTTTGCTTCGTTCTCTTGGTATTCGTATTTGAAAGCTAATCCTAGGAGGTTTATATGCTAATTTCTAAGACCTTGAAGGCTGCCTCTTCTCTCAGGGCATTTTTACAGTTTTTCACCACTAGAGGGTGTTAGTTCATGTGTGTCATATAGATAACACTGTGTTCACGCATGTGGAGTTCAGGTGAGCCAGCTCTGATTGGCTAAAATGGATGTCTGTCAAAAGAACTGAAATAAGGGGACAGTTTGCAGAGGATTAGATACAAGGTAATCACAGAGGTAAATAGTGTATTTATTTAACTGTGTTGGTTGTGCAAAATTAGGGAATTTGTAATAAAGGGATTATCTATCTTTTTAAATAATAACAATTCTGGTGTAGACTATCCCTTTAACCCAACAGGAAAAAAGATTGCACGCAATGTGCAAAATATTTCAATGGAAACCTGGTACGAAAATGGAGACGTAAATTACTTTTAGCCACCGACAACTTTGGTAGCTTACAGCTCCATTTTTAATGCAAATGAGCCCTATGTTGACATTCTAATAAATAGTTTATTATTGGTTTCAATTCTTGCTGTATACACAATTTTATCATCAAAATAAATGTATAACAAGTAAAAAAATAATAACATTGCACAGCACTACAGAAACTGCCATAACATCCAGTTTAGCATTATCCACCAAAATGTACTATATATAATATATTGAAGTTTGAAGGGACAGTCAAGTCCAAAAAAAACTTTCATGTTTTAAATAGGGCATGCAATTTTAAAACAACTTCCCAATTTACTTTTATCACCAATTATGCTTTGTTTTCTTGGTATTCTTAGTTGAAAGCTAAAACTAGGAGGTTCATATGCTAATTTCTTAGACCTTGAAGACTGCCTCTAATCTGAATACATTTTGACCACTAGAGGGCATTAGTTCACATGTTTCATATAGATAACATTGAGCTCATGCACGTAAAGTGACCTAGGACTGAGCACTGATTGGCTAAACTGCATGTCTGTCAAAAGAACTGAAATAAGGGGCAGTCAGCAGAAGCTTAGATACAAGATAATTACAGAGGTAAAACGTGTATTATTATAACTGTGTTGGTTATGCAAAACTGGGGAATGGGTAATAAAGGGATTATCTTTCTTTTGAAATAACAAAAATTCTGGTGTTGACTGTCCCTTTAATTTATTTTCAATACAGAGAGGTGACTTTGTAGGCTAAATAAAAACTTGTTAAAGACTAAAGTTTAAACTATCTTACTACTGAAGCAATTTGATATTGTGTCATGAGAGTAGAGCTTGTGTACGAAGGGCACATTTTAAACATATTCTCGTAAAGCCAGAGTCTCTAGCGTCAGACCAGAGATAGCGATGGCCTGCTGGGGTATTAATTTGCTGTACCATTTTAATAATGCAAGTCAGAAGCAGACCTTCGACTATACTGAAGTCATGTCGCAATGGATTATGTAAATCATGCTGTAAACATCACATGCATGTGCAGCCGTTTGATATGCTAAAATACTGTGACGCATGATTAAATAAACAGCCCAAATGTTTAATGAGGCTCTATAAGCTAACTAGTGGCATCAAAACAAGTGAAGAAAGATTTTTAAAAAAATGAAACAAGTTGTCATGTTTCTTTTTTTCCAGCTTCGGAGATAAAAGAAAGCAGTTACCATTATTTAGAGTTTTAATGAATGCTATTTCTTGATTTACTTACAAGCACTAATAGCACTTATTAAGTATGGAAAATCCTATCTAAAAGATATCCATTTAGTATATAATAAAGCTATGTTGCCTTAAGGGACAAAATCTTTAGGAAATATTAGCTTGTTTACATAAGAAGAGGTTCATTGGTAATATAGCATAAGTAAATAATTATGCAGTAATGCTTAGTTCAGTAGATAAAGGGATAGTCTATTTGAAAAATGTTATTGTTTAAAAAGATAGATAATCCCTTTATTACACATTCCCCAGTTTTGCATAACCAACACTTCTATTAATATACTTTTTACCTCTGTAATTACCTTGTATCTAAGCCTATTCAGACTGCCCCTTAGCTCAGTGTTTTTTACAAACTTGCATTAAATTATGCTAGCGGTGAAAAGCTAAAAAAATGCACTGAGATAAGAGGCGGCCTTCAAGGGCTTAGAAAATAGCTTATGAGCCTACCTAAGTTTAGCCTTCAAGAAATACCAAGAGAACAATGGAATTTAATTTCATTTCAATTGACTGTCCCTTTAACAAATGTACTTTTTTTTACAAAAATGATGGAAAATATAGTATATGGGTTCCTAATCGCTTTAATTTGTAATATGGATTAAATTTACATACATGCCTCATCGATATTGAAGGAAATTACAAAACAATTGACTAAAAATTGATGGTTCCAATTATTTTTCTGCTGCAGGATGTTAGCGTAAAGGAAGTGGGGAAAAGATATGTTTAAAGTCTTTGCACAAACGTGCTGAACATATGATAAGTAAAACAAACATTTACATGTGTTTGATACACAGTGCCTAAGTCTGTCACCAATTATGTGTCAGTCAGGAAGCTCATTCCCTAGTTGTTTCTACACCTAATATATGCAAATGAAAACAGATACACGCTTTTAATATGTAATCCTAATATTTATTGTATAGCATTACAACCCTATTGAGGCTAAAGTGTACAATGCTTATCACTGGAGTATCTTGTTTTTAAGATGCTTCTAGCAAAATAGAAAAGATCTACACATCAGTAGTCTATGAAACTGATTTTCAAATTGGGCTTAACATACTTAATTAAATTCTTAACTAGTGCTGTCCAACATAAGGCTTGGGAACCACAATACCCCACACTGTATAATGAATAAACTGTGCATCACTTTTAAATGGAAATTGTGGCAATATTTATTAAAATCAGCTACCAATGGGAGTGGTATAAGAACCCTCATTAGAAAGAGCAAGCATTATTCTTTACAAAACATAGCCGCTTGCTATAAGGGGCAAAAAAATAGAACTATAAAAGCTGTTGGAGATCCCTGGTACTTAATGGTACAAGTGATCACAATTACAGAAGTGATTACCTAACATATATGAGACCATGATAGGAATGCAGGTTATAACCATTTACAATAGTGGGAAGATAACTCTTGGGGAGACAAGTGATATATAATTGAAAGGAGAGCGTTACCTCTTTCAAATGAGGGTTTCTTGTCCCTGTATGTGGTATGAGGGGATGGGAACTCTATTAAAGTTCTCTATACTCTAAAAACTCCCTACCTAATATTTAGATATGATCATTGTTTTAACTAATGGTCTTACACCTTGTTAAGCTACATTTTGTTGTGCTTATGGAGGCATGTCCCTATCCACCAACAAACCTGTGTGAGGTTTTTTTTATCAGCCAACGAACAAATTATTTTAAAAAAATAAATATTTTTAACATGGGCTTACTGTTGCTTTAAGTGCAAACTAGTAAATTGTGAGATTGGTGTATATATTAGGAACCTACTCATGAGGAGAAACATATGACAAAGGTTTGATTATGCAAATTGAAACAAAGGAAATGTTTGAAATTCATTAAAGAGACGTAAAACCCAATTTTTTTTTCTTTGATGATTCAGATAGAGCAAACAATTTTAAACCAATTTCTATTACCACATTTTCTTTGTTTTCTTGTTATCCTTTGCTGAAAAGCAGGGCTGTAAGCTCAGGAGTGTGCACGTGTTTGCTGCAGCAGTTTAGCAACAATTACACAAAATACCTATAATAGATAGGTAAATAAAAAAAAGTGCTATTTAGCACATAGATTTTTTTTAAAAATACAACTTTATAATAAAGCGTTTATTAGTGATATTTTAAAAAGACAGCATGAGAACAGTAGAGAAGATGCTGCCACCGAAATGGTTAAAAACACATCTCTGTCTCAAAGATTGGAAAATTCGTTAAATGATTAGGTCTAAAGGTACATGGTAGTCAGCGAAAAAGGATTGCTACTATAATGCAGGGTTAGCGTTATGGGATTTAAGGCTTAGGAATGTATTAAGAATATAAGGTCATTGGCCTCTATTTATCATAGTCTGGCAGACCTGATCCGACAGTGCGGATCAGGTCCGACAGACCTCACTGAATACGGCGAGCAATACGCTCGCCGTATTCAGCATTGCACTAGCAGCTCACAAGAGCTGCTGGTGCAACGCCGCCCCCTGCTGACTCGAGGCCAACAGGGGGGTCTCAATCAACCCGATCGTACTCGATCGGGTTGATTTCCGGCAATGTCTGTTCACCTGCTCAGAGCAGGCGGACAGGTTATGGAGCAGCGGTCTTTGTGACCGCTGCTTCATAACTGCTGTTTCTGGTGAGCCTGCTGTTTCGGAGCTTGATAGATAGACCCCATTGAGTAACGATGCGGATACCACTCACTACTAAGCCAAACACATAAGGGAAAAAGTTCTTCCCACGTTATCTGATCACCCTCGTTATAAACCTATTTTTGGACAAACATATAATTTTAATTAAAAAAATGGTTTTACAACAAGACAGAGAGCTAGTTAAAATATCAGAAAGACCCCTGACACGGTCGCATTTCACATTACGCTTCCTGAGAGGGGGTGCACCGGGCTGCAGATTCACTCTATTTATGCGCGTCAAGTTGTCGCCTCCTCTGATGTCATTTTCTTTTGATGCTTTTGATAGGTTAACAATTTTTTTCCTACACATGAATCCTCTGATAGGTTGGATCCGATTAATAAATAAGACTGGATTTTAATGCTAGTACGATCATACGTGCAAAAAATTCAAAAGTTTCAATTAATTTTTTCTGTACATAAATGCTAAAAAAGGAAGAAGATAGCAGTGTATTACAGTATAATAATCAACATCGGTCAAAATGAGCTTCAAATATAAATGTAATATACTGCTATTGTCTTTTTAAAGAATCACTAATAAACGCTAAGTTTTATTTAGAAAAAATTTAATCATGTGCTAAATAGCATTCTTTTTTTTTCTTTACCTATCGATTATAGTTTTTTTGTGTATATTTGTACATTATAATGCTAAAGCACACTTTTGGATAGTTACCTCCTACATTTAACCATTGTGTACAACAAGGTTATCCAAAAGATATCCTCTCTCACAGGACCATAAACCCTATTTTTTTGAGTTTAGCTACAATGTTATACTTAAGCAACAGTGCTAGATGACAGCACTATGTCTTCAGGCATGTGCACGCTACCTACCTAGGTATCTCTTCAACAAAGAACAAGAACAAAGCAAATGTGATAATATATGTAAATTGGGGGAAACTTTGTATTTTCTATCTGAATAATTAAATTAATTCATTGGGTTTTATGTCCTTTTAAAGCTCATTTCACCTATTTTTTAGGAGCTCACCAGTGGTGTTCCTGTCACTATCATAAAAAGCTTAGAATTCACCCCCCAAAAAACCATCAATAACTACAAACACTTAGAAAACTAAAACATAATATCAATATATACAGCAATGTCTATATCTTGACTTATATCCCTGGATAATAAACACCAATAAGAACCCTAGTCTTAGAAAGGGTGGACAGAACTGACCACTCAACATGCTTAAAAGTACATCATGAGCAGTGTTACCCCAAACCCCTCCTTATTCAGGTATGTCCAGAAGTGAACGGACGGAAAGGAGCAAAGGAGGGAAAACTGGTGATTCTCTCACATCCATTTTGTAATGTAAAGCTATGTGGAGATTTTCAAACCGCAGCTTGATAAAGTTCGGCCAATGAAGCATCTGCCTAAAAAGCTATGAGTTGGAAACGGCTTTCACAGAATGTGCCCTGAGTCATCCGGAAGAGGAACTGCTTGCCCTGGATATTACCTAAATTATTCAAATGGTAATACTAGTTTTAGCAGGAACCAGCCCATGAGGAACAACATTTGTTCATCTTCCTAATACTTTACATCTGCTTAAAGTAAATGTGAAGACATCACACCACATTCACCTGTAAAGAGGCCTTTCCTGCATGGACTACTTGCTACAACAAAAAGACGGTAAAATTAAGACTTGTGAAAAATAAAACTGAGAAAACACCTTTGGGAGAAAGTCAGATACAGTCCGGAGAACCGCTTTATCCTGATGAGTAGAGTCCCTGAAGTTCTAAAACTCTTAGAGAAGATGTAACTGCCACAAGAAAAATGTTTTTAAAAAGTGAGGAATCATAACTACACTTCTATTAAAGGTTCACAAGTTGGATCAAGCAAAACATCAAATACTAATGGAAGGGAGGAAAGACTTTGAACATCAACGATGAAGAGGTTTGAGTAAAATCCACTTGCCTTCTCTGACTGAAGTACAGGAATTACCATCCCAATGGATACCAGATAATATCCACAGCATAGGAAGGCCGATTTCTTCTCTGGTTTCCCAGAGATCCTTAATAAGAGGATCATGCTGACTTGTTGTCTGAGGCTGGTTTCATGGGCTGTTTATTCTTGTTCCACACCTGATTGGGCTTCTAGGTACTCCTAGACGAGCCTGCTTTGGTCGCTGCGGCACTCCCCAGAATCTTGCTTGAACGAAAGGAATAAAAACATCCCGCAACACATCCCTTAGTTCTAGTTTTCTAGAGTTCATGCCCAGGCCAAATTGGGACTTACCCTTAAAGGCCAACAATAATAATCTAGACTTGGAAACCATGTCCGTTAGCCAAGATTTAAGCCAGAAAGCTCTCCTGGCTAGTACCACAAAGCTAGAGTTCTTAGCATTAATCTGGACAATTTGGATAATGGCATCACATATGATGGAATTGGCCATTTATAGAGCCTGTATGTGGTCCTGGATCTCCTCCAAAGGGGATTCTACAGAGATCAGATCCGATAAAGAATCACACCAAGATTTGGCAGCCCCAACCACCACAGCAATGCCTACTGCTGGCTGGAAAAGAAAGCCTGACTGAAATAAAAACCTTCCTCAGATACCCCTCTAATTTCCTATCCATAGGATCCTTGAAGGATGTGCTATCCTCCAGTGGGATGATAGTGCATTTATCCAGAATGAAAATGGCACTGTCAACCTTAGACACGGTATTTCACATTTCAAAATGACTATTTGGTACGGGAAACATTCTCCTGAAAGTCGGGGAGGGAGAAAACTATACACCAGGCTTCCCATACACTATCAGAAAGTTAGCAGTGGCTTGTATGACACAAATTTAGTCTTCATGGGCACAATATACACCACCACACGATATTTGAACTTAAATATTGGTGCACTGGCCCTCACAGCATATATGCATATGCAGCAGAAAAACAGTAGTAACTTTTTACTAGAACCATTTTTGATAATGGAAGAATTTTGCAAAAATACTTCTATTTGAAATTATATGCACCCATGCACATTTCAATTTTGACCTTTCGATCCCTTTGAGAAAATATATATATATATATATATATATATATATATATCACAATTATCCAGGTTCGATGCACTCACTGTTACTTTAACCACATCAGCCAGGGTGCTGCGTAGAAGGTATATAGCAATAGCAGTTGATCCCAATCAAGGAAAAAAGGCGCTGCTTTTTTCCTTGATTGGGATCAACTGCTATTGCTATATATATATATATATATATATATATATATATATATATATATATATATATATATATATATATATATAGATAGATAGATAGATAGATAGATAGATAGATAGATAGATAGAGAGAGAGAGAGAGAGAGAGAGAGAGAGAGAGAGAGAGAGAGAGAGAGCGAACAGGAAACAGCACTCTCTGGACTTAAATACAAATAATTAATTTATTTGGTAACGTTTCGGGGAATGCTCCCCTTCATCAGACCCAGATGGAGGGGAGCATTCCCCGAAACGTTACCAAATAAATTAATTATTTGTATTTAAGTCCAGAGAGTGCTGTTTCCTGTTCTCTATATTTAACCTACTCTAGCACCCTGGCCCTTGGAGATCTGTTTGTGAGAGTGCACTTGCCTCATTCTGTCTATATATATATATACATACACACATATATATATATATATATATATATATATATATATATATATATATATATATATATATATATATATATATATATATATATATATATAAATATATATATATATATAAATTCTCAAAGGGTTCGAAAGGTCAAAATTAATTAATTAATTACAAGACTCTTCTGCTAACTTTCTATAGAATAACATATCAGTCAAGAAATACATTTTTATAAAATAAACATCTTGTTTGCTGCATTTTTTTTCAATAGTCAAACTCCACCCACCACTTGCCACATTTGGAGGAGCCAATCAGGGCTTGAATCTACAGCTGACAAGGCTAAGCATGGTTTTGATGCTAGTATTAAGTGCACTGTTTTGCAGCTGTTATTTGCTAAAGACAATTGCCTTGCCTGGAGTTCTGAGAATAAGAAAAGCCACAATGTTCTGAGCTAAATCACATGAAAAGGGGGGAAAATAATAATAGTAGTATAAAGCAATAATAATAGTATAAAGCAAAGTTATTTTACTATTTACAATTTGAAGGTGTTTACTATCCCTTTAAAATCAGCCCCAGGAGCTTTACATTTTGCTGTATTATTATTTATGCAAAATTATGATGAGTATGGCCACTAATATTTATTCCATCCGGAACAAGATGGCATCTACAATATAATGTATAGCTAGTTTTCCATTGTCATACAAATGAATCCAGGTTGCCATATTTGACATCTCTACTTTAATAAACCAGTTTCTTCTGTGAACAATGAGAAACTGTATATGAGGACCAACTGTTTACTGTTGTGCAAATCTTTAAACAGACTGTTTCCCTCTGTCAAAACCTCACACAATCCTTTTTTCGCAATGACAACAAACGTGTGCTGTTTTTATTGAAAACCTAACATGGCTGCCAGCGTATTGATTCAACCATCTGACACAGTCTGGGTGCTTATGCTTTTCATAGTGGCTTTGAAAGCCAAACATAAGCAAATTAAAAATGTTCCTTGCAGAGCAAGTTATCTCACATTTCGTGGAACACCCCCCCCCCCCCCAATTTGTTTGTGTTACTTTCCTGCAACATCTGTTTGTTTATGTTTACAATTTGATGATGATACGGTTTGCATATTTAAGCTTTTGAAAATTAGCAACCACAACAATAAGTAGTTTTAAAGGTGCATTGATTACATAACAGTCTTTGCTTTAAAGAAAGGAGTTTTGATGTATAATTCTGGTTTAAATATTATTTCCAAGATCAACAGACTAAGCTTTCAAAAAGCTTTATTCATAAATCAAATACAAAACCACAAAATATTACAGATATAATAAGTACGAGTATGAAAAGCTAGAAATGTATGTATCAAGTATTTAACCTCTTCAGCATATTCCTCCCTTTCTATTCTCTGTACAGATGATACTGTATCATCATCTTATTCACACCATTATTTCTCTTTCTATGAAGGCAGAATAAGGAGGAACCAGAGGGGACGTTTCTCTTTTGAACTACAGGCCCCATGCTGCTTTCATTTCCAGGTGATCACCATGGTAATAGTAAAGATCTGTCTCAATTAAGCACCAAGGAGGTTTTTCATAAAAGGGAAGGGAAAGTCCTTATCTCCCCACATAAAACACAGAGGTGCAAGGCCACAAAGAGAGCTCCCCTTCACTTGTGGGGCATTAGCATAAAAATTGTTGTACAGCCCCAATATACTATCACGTAGCAGCTGCTGCTAATAAAAATCACTACCTTACATTACAAAGAGCCTTAAAAAAATATGCAGTTGCTGCATATTCCCAGTGTACTTCTTCTGACTTCCATATCAATGTAAAGGGACATCAAAGTGCAAAAAGAAAATAATAAAAATAAAAACGTATTTTATTATTGCACTTTTGCTTTTATCCAACAATTGGGTTGCGTATTCAGTAGATAATGATTTGTAAACTTTGGCTGATATTGGGTCAGATTACAAGTGCAGCGCAATTTGACACTCCCGCTTGAGCATTAACTGCACTAGAAGCAGTGATGTGCAGTGAGGTCAGAGGCTGGTGAGGCACTAGATATGATACGCCGGAGAAACACATGTACAGAGGGCTGCAAATACCCCCAACAGGGCAGGTTTAAATGATAGCTTAACCAGTGCACAGGTGACATAATCAGGTGATGGTTGAGAGCAAGTTAGTAACCACTGAGTTACTGATCAGCCGATTACTTCACCTGTGCACTGATTCAGCTATAATGAAAACCTGGCCTGTTGGGGGTACTTGAGGACCATTGTTGAGAAACACTGCACTAAAGCACCAGCTCATCGGAAATGTATTGATTACCTGGAGAATAAAGCACACATACTCTGCTCACTGACACCCACACACACTCTGCTCACATACACACTCACACAATTCTGTGGCACAGTGCAAGTTACTAAGCAATTAGAATGATCCACAATTTCTTCTCTACTCACTATTGTATTGTAAAAATAGAAATAATTTACCATACAAGTTTTACACAAAGGACAAGTTATCAATACTGCCAACACAGCTGCTGCTGCAATATGCTGTTCAAGAAACGCATGTGCACATCCCACTTAGGTATGCTCTTAAACAAAGGACACAAAAGGATACCAAAAGAATGAAGTACATAATAATAAAAGTAAAATAGTTTATTTTATTTTTTTGTGCAATTTCTATCTGAATGATGGAAATGTAATTATGACTTTCATCTTCCTTTCAAAAACTAATTTGATTTGCTGACATGGGGCCAGTAACAGTTGATGCTAATTCTCAAAATATAAATAACTAGAAAAGTCTATTAAAATAGCATGCTCTACCTCAATCATGAAAGTTTAATTTTAAATGTCTCCCTTTGACTATGTGTTTAACCAGTTACTTTACAGTGGCATTATTTCTAAAAACATTTAACTGCAATAATTACATATATTTTTTAAATCACTCATTATCTCCTTTTTATTAATATAAACTTGTATAAAAGCAGCACATATTAATCTTTAAATAAATGGAGACACAGAGAAAAATAAAAATAGAGACTGCATCCTCTGACTGAACAGACATAACATACAGTATATGGAGTTTATACCTAATTAAATCATATAACCATGAAAAAGGGAGGCTTAGCAATATTCAATGTCAAAAACTTTAATTTAAATAATGTGGGCACTGCACACTTAACTTCAAACTCTGGGTTTTAAATTATGGATTTAAAGGGACATTAAACACGAAATACATGCTAGATAGAATGATGCATTCAAAGAAAAGATTAGTCCATGACTAACATGTAGATGTATTTTTTAAAGTTTCATTAGTTGTTTAAAAAGTGACAAAATAAGTGTAAAGTTTTAGTGTCTATAAAACACTGGGAGCTGCCATGTTGTAACTTGTGTTACCTTCTCTGCTGTGGCCAATTAGGGTCAGTTATAAATAGGTCACTAGAGTGTGCAGCCAATGGTTGTGCTGGATTTAACAGTGTTCTGCACTTCCATTTCTAACAGGAACTGAAAAGCTCACAATTTCAGAATGGAATTAAAGGCAAAGAGGACAAAATAAATAATGAAAGTATATTGCAGAGTTGTTTTATTATATACAATTTATCAATTTATATTACCATCTCAACGTGTTTAATGTCCCTTTAAATTTGAATTGACCCTTTGACTTCCTGTCAGTATTGGGTTATGCTCACTTACTGCCCCCCCCCCCTGTTAATGAGCTGTATCTGAACACAATTTGTGAATCACAAGAGATGTAGAATACTACTTTACTCTTCTGCTTGTTGTCATCTGTTAGGCTACCCTCAGCTTCCAGTTGTGTCACATGACCCTGCTCACTGCATCCTCCTTCTGATTAATCTACATATCCTTCAATTGCTAGGAGGCATCAAGAGGGGTGCCTCCTATTGGTCCCAATTTTTGCTGCTAATATATTGACAGAACACAGGTGGCGCTGCAGCACAGCTTTTCCTTTGACCCATGTACTGCAATGGAGAGAAGCGTTCCTGTACCTGCCTCTCCATAGCATTACATGGGGGGAAATATTTTTTTTTTTTACTTTTTTTTTGTTTTAATTAAAATTTAATTAAGCTTTGGCCACATATGGCAGGGTAGGAACTGCCTCCCCTGCCTCCTATTAGTGCACGTCCCTGACTAGAAGTAAGCTTTTTGTGCAGGTTGGGTTGCACTTGTATTACAAGTTGAAAGTAAAAAGTTATCGCTCGCACGCTAACCCAACAAAAACTGAACTAAGAATATTGTGCGTAACAACTTATTCCCATATATATATATATATATTGAGAAATACTTAGAACATATTCTGTTTTGTGCAGAAAATTGGAATTTGAAATATTGTTCCAAATATTTACAGTAAATATATAGTTAAAACCTTTATTAAATATGAATATTGCATAAATATGTTTTTCATATTTTCATCTACTTAACTGCAAAGGGTTTCAATTAACTTTTATATATGTCTATATATGTATACAAATGTATTTATATGTTTATATGTGTATATATGTCTGTAAATACATATATAAATACATAAACACATCTGTACACCATCATCATCATCATCACACATCTGTACACACATATATACACACACATATATATATATATCCACACATATACATATTTAGACATGTATGTATCTCTATGATAAAGCCCTTTACCTGATTTTTTTTTCTAACACTTTAGACCTCATATCTTTGAGCTCTTATAACTTTTTTTGCAATATTTTTTTTAGTGTCATGAGTGTAACTGTACTCTGTAACATATATTTTAATGTGTTTTGTGACACTGTTAGCGCTCCACTCGTAATCTGGCTCCTTGTCAACGTATTTTTCAGTAAAGACAATCCAGTAATACTTCTGCTGTTAATACGCCTAAAGCTTGAAATTGTAACTTCCAAAAACAATGCAAATTCATTATCTGCATAGTTCATCTCCAGATTCTAAAAATTAAATACACATTAAAGGGACAGTCAAGTCCAAAAAAAACTTTCATGATTCAAATAGGGCATGTAATTTTAAACAACTTTCCAATTTACTTTTATCACCAATTTTGCTTTGTTCTCTTGGTATTCTTAGGTGAAAGCTAAACCTAGGAGGTTCATATGCTAATTTCTTAGACCTTGAAGGCCGTCTCTAATCTAAATATAAGTAATAGATTTTTTTTTTCTGACAAACTTTAAAATTTCATTGATTTCACTGGCTCCCTGTATCATGTGTCAGCCATAAGCCAATCACAGGCTCAGAAACGTATACACTGTGAATCCTGCACAGGCTCAGTAGGAGCTGATGCCTCTGAAAGCGTGCATATAAAATGACTGTGCACAATTTGATAATGGAGGTAAATTGGAAAGTGTTTTAAAACTACATGCTCTGTTGAGTCGGCAGTATTTGTATCTATTTTGTGACATTTCTTCATAATATTATCTAATAAAGCAAGGGGTGGGGTAAATATGTTAATACACAAAAATTTGGATTTTGATCAGGAAAACAGGATCAGCACAATTTAACCCCTTAATGACCGAGGACGTGCAGGGTACGTCCTCAAAAAAAAGGCAGTTAACGCCTGAGGACGTACCCTGCACGTCCTCGGTGTGGAAAGCAGCTGGAAGCGATCCTGCTCGCTTCCAGCTGCTTTCCGGTTATTGCAGTGATGCCTCGATATGGAGGCATCCTGCAATAACCATACATGGCCATCCGATGCAGAGAGAGCCACTCTGTGGCCCTCTCTGCACCGGACATCGATGGCCGGTATCGTTGGTGGGTGGGAGCCGAATTGGGAGGCGGGTGGGCGGCCATCGGTGTTGCGCGTGACGTCACGGGGGCGGGATCGGGACCGTCGGGGGCGCGCACGGGCGCGCGCGCGTGCACGGGGGGTGGCGGGCGGGCGCGTGCACGGGGCGGGAGCGGGTGGGAACCGCTACACTACAGAAAAGTAAAAAAGTTAAAGTAAAAAAAAAATGAAATAAACTTTTTTCAAAACCATCTAAGGGATCTGGAAGGGGTGGGGGGTTGGTCTTGGGGGGGGGGGGGGAAAGCTACACTACAGAAAAGGGACATATTTTATTTAAAAAAAAGCATTTTTTTTCACTAAACTGGGTACTGGCAGACAGCTGCCAGTACCCAAGATGGCGCACATTAAGTCAGAGGGGGAGGGTTAGAGAGCTGTTTAGTGGGGGATCAGTGAGGTTGGGGGCTAAGGGGGATCCCTACACAGAAGCATATGTAAATATGCTAACAAAAAATGCACAAAAAAGCCCAAATATACCTTTTATTTTAGTACTGGCAGAGTTTCTGCCAGTACTTAAGATGGCGGGGACATTTGTGGGGTAGGGGAGGGAAGAGAGATGTTTGGGAGGGATCAGGGGGTCTGATGTTTCAGGTGGGAGGCTGATCTTTACACTAAAGCTAAAATTAACCCTGCAAGCTCCCTACAAGCTACCTAATTAACCCCTTCACTGCTAGCCATAATACACGTGTGATGCGCAGCGCCATTTAGCAGCATTCTAATTACCAAAAAGCAACTCCAAAGTCATATATGTCTGCTATTTCTGAACAAAGGGGATCCCAGAGAAGCATTTACAACCATTTGTGCCATAATTGCACAAGCTGTTTGTAAATTATTTCAGTGAGAAACCTAAAATTGTGAAAAATTTTACGTTTTTTTTAATTTGATCGCATTTGGCGGTGAAATGGTGGCATGAAATATACCAAAATGGGCCTAGATCAATACTTGGGGTTGTCTACTACACTACACTAAAGCTAAAATTACCCCAAAAAGCTCTTTACATGCTCCCTAATTAACCCCTTCACTGCTGGGCATAATACACGTGTGGTGCGCAGTGGCATTTAGCGGCCTTCTAATTACCAAAAAGCAATGCCAAAGCCATATATGTCTGCTATTTCTGAACAAAGGGGATCCCAGAGAAGAATTTACAACCATTTATGCCATAATTGCACAAGCAGTATGTAAATAATTTCAGTGAGAAACTGAAAGTTTGTGAAAAAATTTGTGAAAAAGTGAACAATTTTTTGTATTTGATCGCATTTGGCGGTGAAATGGTGGCATGAAATATACCAAAATGGGCCTAGATCAATAATTTGGGATGTCTTCTAAAAAAAAATATATACATGTCAATGGATATTCAGGGATTCCTGAAAGATATTAGTGTTCTAATGTAACTAGTGTTAATTTTGAAAAAAAATGGTTTGAAAATAGCAAAGTGCTACTTGTATTTATGGCCCTATAAGTTACAAAAGAAGCAAAGAAGATGTAAACATTGGGTATTTCTAAACTCAGGACAAAATTTAGAAACAATTTAGCATGGGTGTTTTTTGGTGGTTGTAGATATGTAACAGATTTTGGGGTTCAAAGTTAGAAAAAGTGTGTTTTTTTCCATTTTTCCTCATATTTTATAATTTTTTTTATAGTAAATGATAAGATATGATGAAAATAATGGTATTTTTAGAAAGTCCATTTAATGGCGAGAAAAACGGTATATAATATGTGTGGGTACAGTAAATGAGTAAGAGGAAAATTTCAGCTAAACACAAACACCGCAGAAATGTAAAAATAGCCTTGGTCCCAAACGGACAGAAAATGGAAAAGTGCTCTGGTCACTAAGGGGTTAAGTATTAGGCCATTTTTCACCCAAATGAAAAAAGTGCTGCCAATAAACAATGAAAATTCCGGACTGTGACCAATTTGACATGAAAAAAATTGTCATCAGCAGATTGTAATGAACCCATAAGTGTTCAAACATAGTTAACACTAGCTCCAAAGCAGCAATGCACTACTGGGAGCTAGCTAAACATGTGAGCCAAAGACAAGACACATATGTATAGCCACCAATAACCAGCTAGTTCCCAGAAGTGCATTGCCGCTTCTGAGCCTATGTATGCTTTAAACAAAGGATATGAAGAGAATTAAGTACATTTGATAACAGAAGTAAACTGAAAAGGCTCACAAAACTGCATGCTCAAATTTTATTTATGCACCAGAAAATATTATTTACATTGCAAGAGATCTGCATGCAAAATAAATGTTTTAAATGTATTTTAAATGCAATATTTTGCAGGATAAGCATCTTGCAAAGCCTCTTCAATATTCTTACTCCCTTTGCCGTGGCCAGTTAGGAACCTGTTTAAACAAGCTCCTGAATATATCAACCAATCACTGTGCAGTATGTAGGAGGGTCAGACTTCGGGATTCCAGAGAATGTACTATCTCCCAACTGTCCCGCATTTTGCAGGATTGTCAATGGTTGCCATTTCTGCCCACATCCCCCTTAGTTTTTAGCCCTGCCCAGACATGGCAAAAACACCCACAGAAATCTCATAACCCCAGCCCTCTGTACATAATTCCTCCCACACACTGCCCCTCCAACAAAATACTGATGTGCCACTGTCAACAAGCTCTTAACCTCCCAAATTGCGGAAATAATCTATCAGATGTGGGGTAAAAACAGAACTTTCAGAGTTAAAGGGACAGTCTAGTCAAAATTAAATTTTCATGATTCAGATAGGGCATGCTGCAATTTTAAACAACATACCAATTTACTATTATCCTCAAATTAGCTTTGTTCTCTTGGTATTCTTTCTTGAAAGCTAAACCTAGATAAGCTCATATGCTAATTTCTAAGCCCTCTTATCTAAGTGCGTTTTGACAGTTTTTTTTATAGCTAGACACACCTGCCATATAGATAACATTGTACTCATTCTTATCGTGAAGTTACCTAGGAGTTAGCACTGATTGGCTAAAATGCAAGTCTGTCAAAAGAACTGGCATTCTGCAGAGGCTTAGATACAAAATTAGAGTTAAAAAGTGAATTAATATAACAGTGTTGGTTATGCAAAACTGGGGAATGGGTAATAAAGGGATTATCTATCTGTATCAACAATAAGAATTCTGGAGTTAGCTGTCCCTTTAAATTACAGGAAAAGCAAGCAAATTGCATTTTCAATTATGCAGAATTAAATATTTTATGAAGAACACAATTGTAAGTTTAAAGTGATGGTAAACATCCCCCATTATAAAAAACAGATCCACGTTAGTGATATTTTAGATGAAGTATAATTCAGAATGTTAGCTCACAGAAGAATTTACTTTTGAAGTGACTGTAGGAGTGTGTGGGGTATTTGAATTTCATATCTACATTAAAAGTAAGTTATAGAGCAACTTCATTACAACTGCTGAATTAAACTCCATCTAAAATATTACTAACAGTCCAGATCTGGTTTTATAAAGGGGAGAGTTTACCATCACTTTAATCTCCCTTTAAAAAAAGTTTTTTTTATTTTATTTATTATGGCCGACTTTGTTTTTTCCCCTGGAGTGGCTGTAATAAATCTTGCAAGATTCAAATCTCTGATCCTAAATATTCTACGCAGTGACAGCTTGATCAGCAGAGGATCTTATTTATATGTGACCTTAATTGGCTACAGAAAAGAAGATAAGATTAACAGACTTGAAAGGATTGTTAAGGATTATGTTCGTGTACTGCAAAACGGCGCAGATCGTATATATGGTTAAAGGGACACTCAAGTCAAAATTTCAGGAGTCAGATAGAGCAAGCAATTTTAAACAACTTTCCAATTTACTTCCATTAACAAAATGTGCACAGTATTTTTATATTTACACTTTTTGAGTCACGAACTCCTACTGAGCATGTGCAAGAATTCACAGCATATAAGTATATGCATTTGTGATTGGCTGATGGCTGTCACATGATACAAGGGGAGTGGAAATAGACATAACTTTGCAATTTATTTAAAGGGATACTAACCCCAATTTTTT
Source organism: Bombina bombina (assembly GCF_027579735.1). Classification (NCBI taxonomy): domain Eukaryota; kingdom Metazoa; phylum Chordata; class Amphibia; order Anura; family Bombinatoridae; genus Bombina; species Bombina bombina. Next base: position 754,796,613 of record NC_069502.1, read on the forward strand.
TTCTTTCATGATTCAGATAGAGCATGCAATTTTAAGCTACTTTCTAATTTACTCCTATTATCAATTTTTCTTTGTTCTCGTGTTATCTTGATTTGAAAAAGTAGTAATGAAAGGTTAGGAGCCGGCCCATTTTTAGTTCAGCACCTGGGTAGCGCTTAATGATTGGTTTGCTACATTTAGCCACAAATCAGCAAGTGCTACCCAGGTGCTAAACAAAAAATGGTACGGCTCTAAAGCTTACAGTACTGCTTTTTCAAATCAAGATAGCATGAGAACAAAGAAAAATTGATAATAGGAGTAAATTTGAAAGGTGCTTAAAATCTCATGCTCTATCTGAATCATGAGAGAGAAAAAATTGGGTTTAGTATCCCTTTAACAAAAATCTACTACTCATTTGAAGTTCAGACTATGAGCTATTGCATTGTCTTCTTATCATGCATTTGTTGATTATGCAAATCTACTGTATTGACTGGTCCTTTAACATGATGCGAAAAGTGCTTAACACTTCAAAAAAGGCTGATACATATACATCATGTTCCATGTATAATCTCACTTCTCTACAATGTAAGTATTTGTGAACAATTCCTGTAATAAAACAAGTAAAATAATCTGTGACATATTATACCAGTAAAAAGTGATTACTCACTGGTTGTTAAGCATAATTCCCACTGTTTTACGGATGTGCAGTAACACCTCCCAAGTATAGAAAATAATATTCTTTTTTTAATTCAGTATACAAACAGGTAACAAAAAAAAAAACTTTAATGCATTTTTAAATGTTTTTAGCTATAGCAAAAATAAAAAAAATATGTTAATATTCTTTTGGTGACAAATGAAACTCTGGAGGGATAATTTGATGAAGGTGCTTTTTCCTAGCAGTGGGCATGACTGGTGGTTCATTAGAAGTGTTTTAGGGATTGAGGAGCTAGGGAAAGTTCCTATTCAGTACCCTGATGTAATATGCATATGTCACAGCATTACCTGGAGGCTTTCCAGGACTGTGAAGTGATTAAGAAGTTTTTGTGGTTGGTTCTGTATCTGGAGAAGAGCTGGGTGTGTCATGGGTGGGGTTGGGTGTGTCATGGTTGGATATTGATGTGTTATATATGGAGTTGAGTGTTTAATGGGTGTGGTTGGGTGTGTCATATATGGGGTTGGGTGTGTCATGTATGGGGTTTGGTGTGTCAGGGGAGCTGGGTGTGTTATGGTGGCGTTGAGTGTGTTATGGGTGAGGTTGGGTGTGTTATGAGTGAAGTTGGGTGGTTAATGGGCAGGGTCAGTCATGGTGGTCCATGGGCAGCATCATGGCAGTCCCTGGTTTTGCTTAAAGACCAGGACATCTGCCCTGATTGGAAGCTGCTGGGACAAAGAGGTAGAGCTTCCAAACCATGACAATGTTGTTGCAATATGTGGGATGGTTGGGCTCCCACTGCATTTTTTTTCTGGTGTCATTATTTGTCACAAAGGGTAGTGAAGTTGTTTGCCAGTCAACTTTTGTGATTGGTAGTCACTGGTGGTTAAGTTGTGGGGCAAGTTGTGCTAAAATAAGGTCAATCTAGGGGTCTGGCTTTGAATTTCCCAGAATACTAAGCCTATGTGTAGAGGGACAAATACTTCCTGTTTTGTTTATGTTGATTTAAATAAAGATATGACCTTTTGAACCAAGTTAATTTAAGTGGGTTAGTTAGTTAACAACGTCTAGTGAAGCTTTTTGACATTGAGGGTTTATAGTTTTAGATTTATAACCCTCCAACTTCATTTTAGTAATGTGTATCATGCAATAAACTGTACACTAGCTAAGAGGTAGTAACGTGATTTCTAAGAACAAATATCTCAAAAGCTAAATACAGTTCCCTGGACTGAAAATTGTTTTAGAAATAATATAGCTTTAGCATTAAAAAAGTCTTCATTTTTATTCCGATTAAAAATAAAAATAACACAAAATACTTCCTAAATCCATGTTTTTCAAAGAAAATAAATATTAAAAAGTTTTTTTTGTTATTTTTTACAGTTTTACAGTTTCAGAATCAGAACTCGTACTTTAACGTGATGAAAAGCAGGTAAGCAGAATATGTGTTAGCAACTTAGATTTCTCATAGTTTTGCAGAAAGGAGCTATTAAGCGGATGTCTATACTTTGACAAGTATAATATACCTTGCAGCATTCGCATAGCATTGGAATGCTGTCTATCAATACAATACATGTAGAATTTAAATGAAATATATGTGGCAGTAATATACTAAGTTATTACTATGTTCCATATAATTTTGTTTAAGTAAACTGTATTTAAAAAAAGTTCTATTTTGTTCTTGTTGCTATTAGAAACTAATGATAGATTTTTAAGAGCCATAAATCCCCATGAAATCAGTTGTTGCCATAGCAAGACTGTTAGCCTCCTGAGGCAAGCAAACTAGTTGTTAACAGCTAGTAATGACTGATTTCAAAAGGAATTATTGCTTAATTAAATTATGTCTCATACGCTATAATGATAAGATGGAATCTATGTAATTGTAACTTTCTGTCTAAGCAAAATGGTCCTCAAAAGAAGTGTTTCAATACAATGAAAGGGCATTAAAAATAGGCTTATAAATAGAATATGTATGTCTGCCGGCTGATTCATAGGAAGCAAATTCGTAACATGTAATTCTTGGGAATGTAAACTGGTCTCCATATATACATTAAAGGGATATTGGCCAAGTTCATTAAATACTTTTTGACATGAGGGAGCATTAATAAATCAACTGCATAACATAACATTGAATAGGGCTTTTGGTGAATGTCACCCGCCTCTATCCAGGGCTAACACACAATAACCATTACTAATAACTGCTTGGAATTGTTTCTGTTTTTTGTTGGGGTTTTTTAAATCAAAAGCCAATTACAATTTGTTGTTGAGTTAATATTGCATTACTTGCAAGTTTACATGTAAATATTAAATCACAACAAAAGTGAAATTCCTTCAGCTTAAATAGATACTAAACCTAATTTTTTTCTTTCATGATTCAGATAGAGCATGACATTTTCTAATGTACTCCTTTTACCAACTCTTCTTCGTTCTCTAGCTATCTTTATTTGAAAAGAAAGACTATAAGCTTAGTAGCCGGCCCATTTTTGGTTCAGCACCTGGGTAGTTCTTGCTGATTGGTATCTAAATGTAGCCACCAATCAGCAAGCGCTATCCAGGGTGCTGAACAAAAAATGGGCCAGTTCCTTAGCTTAGATTTCTGCTTTTTCAAATAAAGATAGCAAGAGAATGAAGAAAAATTGATAATAGGAGTAAATTAGAAAATTGCATGCTCTATCTGAGACATGATAGAAACAAAACAGGTTTAGTATCCCTTTAAGCCAAAGAGAAATTAAAATAGTAAGTGCCTTACACAATTCTCAGACATGTCCCACATTTTGTTTCTGAGATCTATTGCTCTCACGTCCATATATACACGTTTCACAAAATGAGCTATGAAAGACCATCCAATCCCACCTATTTTTTGCAATTGACTTCACCCATGACTAACATAATATTCCTCTAGACCACCATGACTACTTCCCCAGCCTCCCAGTCTTGGATACTAGCTGGGAAATGTTGTGGGGCTATAAATAAAAACCCTTGGATGTCCAATTAAAATAATGAAATTACAATCTTAAATTTGGATACTGGATTAACACTCTTACATTTATTTAGTATAAGAAAGTAATAAACTAAATTTCTGTCATAAAATCGAAGTGCTTTAAACAATGTTATGTTTATGATATGTTCCAGTAAAGGCTACTTGAAAATCATAGACTAGATTAATTATTACAAAGCATCACAGTGCCACAGAAGCTTAGAGACATTAAAGGGACACTGTACCCAAATTTTTTCTTTTGTAATTCAGAAAGAGCATGCACTTTAAAGCAACTTTCTAATTTACTCCAATTATCAATTTTCTTCGTTCTCTTGCTATCATTATTTGAAAAAGAAGGCATCTAAGCTTTTTTTGGTTTTAGTACTCTGGACAGCACTTTTTTATTGGTGGATAAATTTATCCACCAATCAGCAAGGACAACCCAGGTTGTTCACCAAAAATGGGCCGGCATCTAAACTTACATTCTTGCATTTCAAATAAAGATACCAAGAGAATGAAGAAAATTTGATAATAGGAGTAAATTAGAAAGTTGCTTAAAATTTCATGCTCAATCTGAATCACGAAAGAAATTTTTTGGGTACAGTGTCCCTTTAAGCACCAAATAAATGCTAGATAGAATGATGTATTGAAAGCAAATATTAGCCCTAAATATTTAACAAAAAATAAGTGCAAAACATTTATTGTCCATAGCACACTTTGAATTACCATGCTGCTGAGGTATTTAGGTACAGTTATAAATGGGTCACTAAAGTGTGCAGCCAAAGAATGTGCCAAATATACATTGTGTGTGAAGACATACACAATGTATATTTATCTTCTGAGAGCCAAGTGAAGTGATCATTCTGGAACTGAATAAAAAGTGACCAAGCAAGCAGTGCATGATGGGAGTCTACACTGGACAATGCAATGCTTGTCTTTATATTTATCTTGTGTTTGTCTATTTAGAACATCAGCTTGTTACACCTCTTAGAAACCTAAAAAAATTGATGGGGTCAAATTAATAATTTACCTAATAAGCGAGGGAGGGCCAGATAACACTATCTTGAGGGTCGCATTTGGCCCCAGGGCCTGTACTTTGAGACCACTGGTGTAGGGTATAGCAATGTCTTCTGAAATCTGAACTTCCAGTAGGAATTGGAAAGCCCACAATTTACTGAATTAAATTACAGGAAATTGGGTCAAAACAAATATTGAAAGTATGTTGTAATTTTGTTTACTAAATACACTGTGACCAAAAGTATGTGGACACCCTACTGAGTTCAGGTGTTTTAGCCACTCACTTTGCTAACAGATGCATACAATGCAGCACATGGCCACAAACTCACAAAGCGGGGCTGCTGAATGCATAGTGCGTAAAAAATAGCCTATCATATGTTGCATCACTCACTAAAGAGATCAAAACTGTGCCTGGAAGTTTCCATAGCCGAGCATCTGTACACAAGCCTCATATCAACATAGGCAATGCCATGAGTCAGCTTGAGTGGTGTAAAGTATGCCACAATTAGATTCTGGAGCGGTGGAAATGTGTTCCCTGAAGTGAAGAATCATGCTTCATAATATGGCAGCCAGATGGAAGAATCTGGATGTGATAGATGCCTGGAGAGCGCTACCAACCACAATGCATAGAGCCTACAGCAAAGTTTGGTGGAAGAGGGATATTTATATCTGGGGCTGTTATTCAGGATCTGGGTTAGGTCCAGTGAAGGGTCAATTAAATACTAAAGGATGCAAAGACATTTTAGTCAATTGGGTGCTTCTGGCAAGAGTTTGGGAAGGGCCCTTTCCTGTTCCAGAATCACTGTGCCCCTGGGCACAGTGTGAGGTCCAAGAAAACATGGTTTGACGAGTTTGGTGTGGAAGAACTTGAGTAGCCTGCACAAAGCCCCAACCTCAACTCCATTAAACACCTTTGGGATGAACTGGAACTCCAATTGCAACCCAGACCTTCTCACCCAACATCAGTGTATGACCTCACAAATGCTCTTTTGGCTGAAAGGACACAAATGCCCACAGACACACTCCAAATTCTTGTGGAAAGTCTTTCCAGGAGAGTTGTTGCTGTTATATCTGCAAATGGGAGGGGGCAACTCCATATTAATGCCATGGTTTTGGAATGGCATATCCAACAAACTCATATAGGTGTGATGGTCAGGTGTCGACATACTTCTAGCCATATACTGTATAATTAAACATTTTATATTACAATCACAGAGTGTTTAATATCCCTTTTATGTGACTGATTTGATTAAATTCCATAAAAATAAAACTAGACACTACAGTTACAGTCAATACTTATCAATTACTGTGTTATTCTAGAAAGCTAATTCAATAAAGGGACGTTAAGATATTTTTATATACAGGTATGCATGACATTTATAAGAAATAAAGGGGACTTCACCTACACAAAAACCATTATCTGGTAATTTTTCTTTACCATGGTGATTTGTAATACTAGATTGTGTGCTAGTCCTAACATGGCCCAGTGATATTGAAATTACAATATCACTGGGTTCACAAACTTTTTCTTGCAACTGTATGCTCTTTAACAAAGACAACCATGAGAACAAAGTAAATTGATAATGGAAATGTCCATTATTCTGCTGGATCGCCCTTGAGTATACATGTACGTCACAAAATATATATATATTTTTCATAGATTTTACACACAGTGGACTTGTGAGGCTGCCAGGGAGCCTTTTTACTTTTTTCTGTTGAACAACTTAGGATGAATTTTGGAAGAAAAGAAGAGAACACAGTGTTTGCAAATTTATTTCCTCTAGGCCTATATTTCTGTTTTTACAATATGAAATCAGACACGGAAATTAGACCAGTAGTGTATTTTGTTTCTGTGCTGCCCTAGTCATTGGCAATTTTTTTTTATAATAATTTTTATTAAGGTTCAATTCAAGGCTTATAAACATTGATTGTCATTTAAACAATATACCAGAAACACGAAGAAAAAATCGTTTACAGCCAATATAGGTCAGAAAATATATAAATCTACATAATAATATGACAAATAGAAGTTGTAGTTTAAACATTGTTTGCCTAATTGACTGTATACCTACTTATTGACTCATGAGGCCACTCTTGGACCTCCATTAACATGTACAACATAAAACTAAAGTAGGTAGTCTGAAACTAAGGGAGACCAAATAGGTCCCAAATAGTAAACCAAATTTTAATAATAATAAGTATCATTTTTTTATATAGTAACCTTATGGGGCAAACTTAAGAAGAACTAAAAAAATCTAGTATTAGATGCTTTTGGACCCCTTGCTATTGAGAACCATGAGAAAATGGATCAATAACTATCATATCAGTTATGGACAAATCCAAGCATGCTTATTCTTTACTATTATTGAGAGTGAGTAGGAGAGCTGTTGATTAAGGGAGGGATTGTGGAGGTATAACATGTTGGTATTATCGACCTGTTATGCTTTACTATTATTGAGAGTGAGTAGGAGAGCTGTTGATTAAGGGAGGGATTGTGGAGGTATAACATGTTGGTATTATCGACCTGTTATCAAGTACCAATACTATAAGGAGTCCTTATGTGAGGTATCAGATGTTATCTCTTTAATGATTTTGTGACAGGGGCAGTAGAAGAGGTCTAATTACTAGTTAGAAAAGAAAGCACTTGAAGTTAGTAAGCACATGGCTAAATTCCAGGTCAAGGCGCATTAGGCTGTGTGCTGTAGGTAGAAACGAGTAGATGAAATCACTGCTCTTGACTAATTTAAATTATATAAAAAGTCAGGGCACCCACCTCGGCCACAGGTGTCTGCGCAGGTCCCATATAAATAAATATGCTGTGATAGTCAAAGAGACAAATCGTTCCTACCCAAGTGTATTCCTCTCTTTCTACAATTTAGATATGTTCGAATATAGTATCCTGGTTGTGTGTTAACTCAAGTTATGAAAGCTAACACTTAATTGTAAGCTTAGTATATTTAGTGCATATGATCCATGATTGAATTATGTAGCAAGTCACATAAGCTTCAAGATCATCTGAAACAAAAAGCCTATCTACTGTGTATTGTCAATAAGAAGCAGTGATAAGTTACTATACAGTAACCCAGCTGATTCCAGACTTAGAACTGCTATAGAGGTCTAGTATTAGTGAAACATATAGAGGTATATGTAACATGACAACTTAGTTCATTATAAGGTTACAATAAACCCCACATTATAAGACTGGTTTGTCACTAATTTCTAAGGATAGAGTGTAAATTCTTCAGGTATATCCCACAGAGTCTCATCTGGTAATTATGACTACCTTTCACCTTAGATTCTAGCAAAACTATCCACCTAATTACAAGTATGTATAAGTATACATTTATATCTGCCTAATCATAAAGCTAAGTTATGTGAGCAAAAGTAGGACAGTTAGTCCCCTGGAATCTATATATAAAAGGTCTGGGTACTTCTCAGTGAAGAATGCAACCTCTCGTCAGGGGTACAAAAATAGAACAGGCTGTTAAAGGTCTATTTCTCTGAGTTGTAGTCATTAAGCAACTAGTATAGGACATAATAATATGGCATATGACTGTTTAGTGGAACATATCACAACAAAAAGTATAACAACATATATAGTTACAACCAAGCATAGTAATTAAGTAAATACTGTCATGCAATCTGAAGTCTAAGGATATATAACATATTAATTGCTAAGTGGGTTGCTCACATGCTAAATGTATAGAGTTATAACCAGGTAGATACCATTGTAAACACCATAAATGCTTGTGTGCCCTAGGTAGATCTAGTATAATGTAGTGTATAAACATTTTAAATATGGGCTTCGTTGCCATTAAAAATGATAGCAGTGGAGACAAATGCTTACACAACATTACATGTTTCTCTAGAGTTCCTCCACTAGATTATAGTATCATTAATCCGGAGAAAGTTTGCAATGTAAGCATGGTGCTCCATACAAGTTATCCAAACTAAAATGGATAAGTGAGTTTACCGAGGAGCTTTTATTTTAATCATGTCGATGTGTAGCTATGGAATTGGATATTACATACATGCATTGGCGAGAGGTATCTGCGATACAGATAAGTTCTGAGAGCAGCGTCCTCGCAAAGTTTGACCCCACTCCAGTTCTTTGGACTGTCAATATGTGTCTGCTCAATAGTGTAAGAGGGGCACTGATCTTAAAATTTATTCCACACCACCTCGGAAGATCTGGTGAGCACCCACGGGATAAAAGAGCTCCGAATGGTGCCACTGCCATCCAAGACATTCCAACAATTGATCATCACCCACATATCTCCAGTCAATAGGAGGGAAGCAGAGCTCACCTATGCCTAAGTCTTTGGTGCCGGCAAAAGGTAAGAGTGGGTGAATAGCTCTAACCACGGTATTCAGGTTAGTGGAGATTGAGTTTGTAGTTCCAGCAGAGTCTCCTTTCTGTTCCTTGAAAGTGATTGCCGCAGGTTAATAGTAGGGCTGCAACTAACGATTATTTTCATAATCGATTAATCGGCCGATTATTTTTTCAATTAATCGACTAAACGGATAAAAAAGAATCAATAATTGTTTCCTATATTTTAAATAAAATCCACATACTGAGTGTTACAAATATAAACTTCAGACTAAAACTTTACATTAACACAACTGTTTGTCCGATTTTTACGCAGCAGAACACAGTTTTATAATTAAACAAAACCACAAACTGTTTGAAAAGAGGTAGAATTAGAAAGAGTTAGACTATCACTGTTAATAACATTCTGTTATTCATTCTTTCAGAAACTTTGCATTGAAATGCAAAAATGTCAACATGTCCACATGCTTCTTGCTAAAGCTAGTTCTCTATTTGCTGCTATATTTCCTGCAGCAGAGATGAGGCACTCAGATGGCATTGAGGTGCTTGAGATGCATAAGTAGGGTTTTGCCAATTTCACCAAAGTGGGATATTTATCTTTGTTAGCTCTTTACCAATGCAAAGTGTTTTCCACCTTGGCAAGGGGCATCTCAATAAAGTAACCCTTGACTTCATTCTATCATAAAAAATATCTATATGCAATGGTAACCAGCTAAAAGATTAGGGGAAAATATCTAGTCCACTCTAAAAATAACACATATATACTTATAAAGGTTGAATCTGGTACATATTATCACAATTTATTAGAAATATAAACAAACAAGGAAAAACAAATCAAAAGTTCTAAGGACTATATATCAATAACAGGACAAAGCCTTACACATTTATTTATACAGTACATATAATCAGCAATATCAAGCATCAGCTAATAACTGTGCAAAAAAGATAATAGTGCACATCAATTTAAATAATTTCCATCAATCTAGGGGCTAGGTGTAAATAACTAGCTCGGCACTGTATCAGGCAAAGCATAGTTTCAAATCCCCTAATTTAATATAAACAATCTAAATTATGACTATTATATCTAGGTTGCACATAAGCCAAGGGTAGTTGTAAACTTAAACAATCAGTAACACTAAGGGTGTGTTACTACTAGGGGGCGCACAGGACCTTATATGATTATTATGTAAATAGGCTAAGAGAGAAGAGAACAAGATATTACATATAATAACTATAATAAAATATACTATACGGAATAATGTAAACAAAAAAGAAACAATTCTTATAAATATGGGACTATGAGAAACATAGGATACAACACAAATAATAGCAAATACAGTAATAAGAAATTCCTGAAAGGTTCTTATCTGGAAATGCTGTCTTCTTCTGCAATGTTATATAGATGGTAAATGTCCCAATTGGGGTGGGTATAGTCCCAAATGATGAATGTGATCAAATACCAGGATGATCAATGATCAGGAACACAGAAGATGACTGGAGTCAGCTGCTTTGTCAGGGAAATCAAGATCTAAGAGCAAGTTTTCTCTGTGAAAAAATCACAAAAAGACAAAGGCGCCTCCTGGTGTAATACAGTTGGTGAAAGAGATTTGTTAGGTAATCAAAAAGGTACTCACAAGTGGAGCAGCACCCAATTGTGCTAAATCAAACAGACTGGGATCTCACAGTGTCCCAGCTCACTGACACTGCAAGGAAACTGGTTTCTCCAATGTCTTGCCGGACTGACAGAGCTCAGACTCTCACAAAGAGGTTTACATAAAACCAAATTTTATTAATAAAATAAAAATCTCTTAATATCTTTTAATATCTAGTGTCATGAGACACTGAGATTTTTATTTTATTAATAAAATTTGGTTTTATGTAAACCTCTTTGTGAGAGTCTGAGCTCTGTCAGTCCGGCAAGACATTGGAGAAACCAGTTTCCTTGCAGTGTCAGTGAGCTGGGACACTGTGAGATCCCAGTCTGTTTGATTTAGCACAATTGGGTGCTGCTCCACTTGTGAGTACCTTTTTGATTACCTAACAAATCTCTTTCACCAACTGTATGACACTAGGAGGCGCCTTTGTCTTTTTGTGATTTTTTTCACAGAGAAAACTTGCTCTTAGTTGTAAACTTATACTGTCCTGAAAAAGTGAAAAGTAAACATCTGTAGACGCCCTTTAGGCTAAGGACATAACCCATAAAACACAATACCATGTGCAGGAGCTCATTGGAGTGAAGCAGCTAGTGCTGTGCACAGACCAACTAATTGCAAACCAACTAATCGATTATGAGATTCGTTGTTGCAGCTCTAGTTGATAGTGTTTGTATGCGGTAACAGTCTCTTCCACGAGGTTGGTTGGATCTTCTGCAGTTATCCCCTTTTGAGATACGATCTGCTCTTGATTTATATAGGGTCCTGGGTAACAAGTCAGGGTTTCCGAAATCACAGGGTAAAAGCATGTAGGCTCTGCAAACAGGTGCTGTGCAAAAATCCATTTGTATTGTAGAAAAAACAATTGTCTATGACACTTGCCTTTGTCTATTACACCTGCCTGTCTGTCTGTAAATACTATTTACACAGAATAAAAACATTGAACTTTTGTATATAATTTTGCTGTTTTTTCTACAATACAACCACATCTAAAAATCCTGTAGATTTAGTAGTCCATAGGGAAGGATCTGATGAATGGCGGCTCTCACCTCGCCAAGTTATGTTCATGCCTCGTCGTCATTCACCATATTGCTGTGCCAAAGAACATAGGCTAAATGTGTCACCCTGGAGCAAGTATCTGAACTCCAGCAATGTTCAGCAGTGGTTTCCCAAATATAGGTCCTGGATAAAGTCTATATTATCTATATCTATATATAAAGCTTGAGAAAGAGGCAAGTAGCCTCGAAACGTTGCTCCTATTAAAGGTGTTTTCCTGTTGCTAAGAGTGCTACCTTCATCTTTTTGTTCTACTAAAGTCTATATTTGATATTTAAATCTTTCTATTTAGCTATAGAGCCAGGAGCTCAGAGAAAACACGTCCAGCCACTTTGGCTATCAGCTCCGCCCCCCCTAGTCATTGGTAATTCTGCTGCCCTTTCAAACATCCCACAAAAATTAGTGCACATATGTATCTCAATAATTCGCCTGAGACACATGGACGGTCATGTATTCCACTAGGCAACAAGAGATAATTCATTTGTAACAAAATAAATAAATAAATAAAACATTTGTGGACCATAGGCATGGGAAGACATTATGCTCCTCAAAAATATCCTGTCTCCCTTAATCATGCCGCCCTAGTCACATGCCTAGTTATCTTAGGTCAAAATGTGCCCTTGAGATAGACCCTATCCAAGTGGTCATTTGACCTACCACAAGAATCTCAGTCACATGGACAAGAAAACTTATCAGTCAAGCAGTGTTAACTTTTCATAGCAGCATTTGCTACCAAAATAAATATAAATGCTAATGGAATGGTAAATTCAGTGTGGTGCATGTCAAATACTACAGTGTGAGTTGTTACTTTAGCTGCAAGCAGCATATGCCTTTTCAGATGCCACACAGATTTAATGGACTTAAAACCCTGTTAAATTGTTACTTTAATATGGCTATATTGCCCACAACCGTTGTTTGCAAACTTTTGACGCACTTTTTAGCAACCAATCAGCAAGTGCTACCCAGGTGGTGAACCATACATGATCCGGCTCCTAAGCTTACATTCCTGTTTTTCAAATAAAGATACCATGAGAATGAAGAAACAATGATAATAGGAATAAATTAGAAAGTTGCTTAAATTTGCATGCACTATCTGAATCATGAAAGAAGAATTTTGGGTTTCATATCCCTTTAATCCCTTTAATCCCTTTTGATCTTTTGTTAAAAAAATACACAAAAATACTGTGCTCTCATGAATATCAAACAATTGTAATCACAACACAGGTTTAGCCATAAAAAAATATCTTTGTTAAATATATATGTGGCACAATTATTGGCACCTCTATTAATTCATATGAAATATATTCCCATTGATATTTTAAATTTTTTAGTAAAGCTGAGTGACTAGGAACATAAAATTGTTCAACCATGACTTCCTGTTTCACAGAGGTATAAATATGAGGTAATACATAGGCAAAATTCCCTTAGTCATTCATCACAATGGGTAAGAGCAAGTAATATAGCTGTGATGTGCGGCAAAAGGTTGTTGTGCTTCACAAAATGGGAAATGGCGATAAGAAAATAGCAAAAGCTGACTTCCTGTTTTACAGAGGTATAAAAATGAGGCAACACATAGGCAAAATACCTTTAGTCATTCATCACAATGGGTAAAACCAAGGAATATAGCTGTGATGTGCAGCAAAAGGTTGTTGAGCTTTACCAAATGGGAAATGGCTATAAGAAAATAGCAAAATCATTGAAATTTCCACCATCAGGGCAATAATTAAGAAGTTCCAGTCAGCTGGAAATGTTATGAATCAACCTGGAAGAGGACGTGTATCTATAGTCTTAACGCACTGTGAAGAGGATGGTTCAAGTGGCCAAAATATCTCCAAGGATCACAGCTAGAGAATTGCAGAAGAAGTCAGTTGCATTTTGGGGTCAGAAAGTCCCCTAAACTACAATCCGGCATCACCTACATCACCACAAGTTGCTTGGAAGGGTTTCAAGAAAAATCCTCTACTCTCATCCAAAAACAAACTCGAGCATCTTCAGTTTGCCAGACACTACAGGAACTTCAAATGAGATCGGGTTCTATGGTCAGATTAAACCAAAATAGAGGTATTTGGCAATAAACACCAGAGGTGTGTTTGGCGCACACAGAGAGGTAGCTATATAGAAAAGTACCTCATGCCCACAGTTAAATATAGTGGTGGCTCTTTAATGTTTTGCGGTTATTTTTGGGGCTGTTTTCCTGCCAGAGGACCTGGACATTTTGTTAGGATAAATTTTATCATGGACTCTATCAAATATCAACAGATATTAACGCCTGCTTCCTCTGCCAAAAAGCTTAAAATAGGCCATGGTTGGATCTTCCAGCAGGACAATGATCCAAAACATACATCAAAATCAAGACAAAAATAGTTTACTGAACACAAAATCCACCACATTAAAACATGTGGGTTGAACTGACGAGGAGAGTACACCTGTGTCAACCTCAAATTTAAAGCATCTGGAGAGATTCTGTATGCATTCTCTAATCTCATCAAGCATTATAGGAGAAGACTCAGAGCTTTTAATCTTGGCAAAGAGAGGTGGCACAAAGTATTGACTAAAAGGGTGCCAATAATTGTGCCACACATATTTAACAAAGTTTTTTTTTTTTATAAAAACCTGTGTTGTGTTTGCAATTGTTTAATATCCAAGAGAGCAGACTATTTCTGCGTGCTTTTTTAACAAAATAACAAAATGTTAAACAATAGAGACCTCTTTTGCTCATATTTACCTAGGGTGCCAATATTAGTGGAGGGCACTGTATATATCCATATACATATGTTAGAGCCCTTTTTTGTCAAACACCTTATACCACTATAAATTAATATATATACACAGTTTCTCACAAAAATTAGTACACCCCTCACATTTTTAAAAATATTTTATTATATATTTTCATGTGACAACACTGAAGAAATGACACTTTGCTACAATGTAAAGTAGTGAGTGTACAACCTGTATAACAGTGTAAATTGGCTATCCCCTCAAAATAACTTAACACACAGCTATTAATTTCTAAACCTTTGGCAACAAAAGTGAATTCACCCCTAAGTGGAAATGTCAAAATTGGGCTCAATTAGCCATTTGCCCTCCCCGGTGTGACTCGTTAGTGTTACAAGGTCTCAGGTGTGAATGGGTAGCAAGTGTGTTAAATTTGGCGTTATCGCTCTCACACTCTCTCATACTGGTAACTGAAAGTGCATCATGGCACCCCATGGCAAAGAACTCTCTGAGGATCTGAAAAAAAAAATTGTTGCTTTACATAAAGATGGCCTAGGCTATAAGAAGATTGCCAAGACCCTGAAATTGAGCTGCAGCACTGTGGGCAAGACCATACAGCAGTTTCACAGGACAGGTTCCACTCAGAACAGGCCTCGCCATGGTCGACCAAAGAAGTTGAGTGTACGTGCTCAGCGTCATATCCAGAGGTTGTCTTTGGGAAATAGACGTATGAGTGCTGCCAGCATTGCTGCAGAGGTTGAAGGGGTGGGGGGTCAGCCTGTCAGTGCTCAGACCATACGCCACACACTGTATTAAATTGGTCTGCATGGCTGTCGTCCCAGAAGGAAGCCTCTTCTAAAGATGATGCACAAGAAAGCCTGCAAACAGTTTGCTGAAGACAAGCAGACTAAGGACATGGATTACTGGAACCATGTCTTGTAGTCCGATGAGACCAAGATAAACTTATTTGGTTCAGATGGTGTCAAGAGTGTGTGGCAGCAACCAGGTGAGGAGTACAAAGACAAGTGAGTCTTGCTTACAGTCAAGCATGATGGTGGGAGTGTCATGGTCTGGGCCTGCATTAGTGCTGCCGGCACTGGGGAGCTACAGGTCATTGAGGGAACTATGAATGCCAACATGTACTGTGACATACTGAAGCAGAGCATAATCCCTTTCTTTCGGAGACTGGGCCGCAGGGCAGTATTTCAACATGATAACGACCCCAAACACACCTCCAAGACGACTACTGCCTTGTTAAGGAACCAGAGGGTAAAGGTGATTAGCTTGTCAAGCATATCTCCAGACCTAAACCCTATTGAGCATTTGTTGGGATTCCTCAAATGGAAGGTGGGAGAGCGCAAGGTCTCTAACATCCACCAGCTCCGTGATATCATCATGGAGGAGTGGAAGAGGACTCCAGTAGCAACCTGTGAAGCTCTGGTGAACTCCATACCCAAGAGGGTTAAGGCAGTGCTGGAAAATAATGGTGGTCACACAAAATATCGACACTTTGGGCCCAATTTGGACATTTCCACTTAGGGGTGTACTCGCTTTTGTTGCCAGCGGTTTAGACATTAGTGGCTGTGTGTTTAGTTATTTAGAGGGGACAGCAAATCTACACTGTTATACAGGCTGCCCACAGTGCTGCAGCTCAATTTCAGGGTCTTGACAATCTTCTTATAGCCTAGGCCATCTTTATGTAAAGCAACAAATCTTTTTTTCAGATCCTCAGAGAGTTCTTTGCCATGGGGTGCCATGATGCACTTTCAGTTACCAGTATGAGAGAGTGTGAGAGCGATAACGCCAAATTTAACACACTTGCTACCCATTCACACCTGAGACCTTGCAACACTAACGAGTCACACCGGGGAGGGCAAATGGCTAATTGAGCCCAATTTTGACATTCACTTTTGTTGCCAAAGGTTTAGAAAACATAATTTATGCTTACCTGATAAATTCCTTTCTTCTGTTGTGTGATCAGTCCACGGGTCATCATTACTTCTGGGATATTATCTGCTCCCCTACAGGAAGTGCAAGAGGATTCACCCAGCAGAGTTGCTATATAGCTCCTCCCCTCTACGTCACCTCCAGTCATTCGACCAAAGACCAACGAGAAAGGAGAAGCCAAGGGTGTAGTGGTGACTGAATTATAATTTAAAAAATATGTACCTGCCTTAAAAAACAGGGCGGGCCGTGGACTGATCACACAACAGAAGAAAGGAATTTATCAGGTAAGCATAAATTATGTTTTCTTCTGTTATGTGTGATCAGTCCACGGGTCATCATTACTTCTGGGATACCAATACCAAAGCAAAAGTACACGGATGACGGGAGGGATAGGCAGGCTCATTATACAGAAGGAACCACTGCCTGAAGAACCTTTCTCCCAAAAATAGCCTCCGAAGAAGCAAAAGTGTCAAATTTGTAAAATTTGGAAAAAGTATGAAGCGAAGACCAAGTTGCAGCCTTGCAAATCTGTTCAACAGAGGCCTCATTCTTAAAGGCCCAAGTGGAAGCCACAGCTCTAGTGGAATGAGCTGTAATTCTTTCAGGAGGCTGCTGTCCAGCAGTCTCATAGGCTAAACGTATTATGCTACGAAGCCAAAAAGAGAGAGAGGTAGCAGAAGCTTTTTGACCTCTCCTCTGTCCAGAATAAACGACAAACAGGGAAGAAGTTTGGCGAAAATCTTTAGTTGCCTGCAAGTAGAACTTGAGGGCACGAACTACATCCAGATTGTGTAGAAGACGTTCCTTCTTTGAAGAAGGATTTGGACACAAGGATGGAACAACAATCTCTTGATTGATATTCCTGTTAGAGACAACCTTAGGTAAGAACCCAGGTTTAGTACGCAGAACTACCTTGTCTGAGTGAAAGATCAGATAAGGAGAATCACAATGTAGGGCTGATAACTCAGAGACTCTTCGAGCCGAGGAAATAGCCATTAAAAATAGAACTTTCCAAGATAACAATTTTATATCAATGGAATGAAGGGGTTCAAACGGAACACCCTGTAAAACGTTAAGAACTAAGTTTAAACTCCATGGCGGAGCAACAGTTTTAAACACAGGCTTGATCCTAGCTAAAGCCTGACAAAAGGCCTGGATGTCTGAATTTTCTGACAGACGCCTGTGTAACAAGATGGACAGAGCTGAGATCTGTCCCTTTAATGAGCTAGCCGATAAACCCTTTTCTAAACCTTCTTGTAGAAAAGACAATATCCTAGGAATCCTAACCTTACTTCAGGAGTAATCTTTGGATTCACACCAGTATAGGTATTTACGCCATATTTTATGGTAAATCTTTCTGGTAACAGGCTTCCTAGCCTGTATCAGGGTATCAATAACCGACTCAGAAAAACCACGTTTTGATAAAATCAAGCGTTCAATTTCCAAGCAGTCAGCTTCAGAGAAGTTAGACTTTGATGTTTGAATGGACCCTGAATCAGAAGGTCCTGTCTTAGAGGTAGAGACCAAGGCGGACAGGATGACATGTCCACTAGATCTGCATACCAAGTCCTGCGCGGCCATGCAGGCGCTATTAGAATCACTGATGCTCTCTCCTGTTTGATTTTGGCAATCAATCGAGGAAGCAGCGGGAAGGGTGGAAACACATAAGCCATCCTGAAGTTCCAAGGTGCTGTCAAAGCATCTATCAGAACCGCTCCCGGATCCCTGGATCTGGATCCGTAGCGAGGAAGTTTGGCGTTCTGGCGAGACGCCATGAGATCTATCTCTGGTTTGCCCCAACGTCGAAGTATTTGGGCAAAGACCTCCGGATGAAGTTCCCACTCCCCCGGATGAAGAGTCTGGCGACTCAAGAAATCCGCCTCCCAGTTCTCCACTCCCGGGATGTGGATTGCTGACAGGTGGCAAGAGTGAGACTCTGCCCAGCGAATTATCTTTGATACTTCTATCATTGCTAGGGAGCTTCTTGTCCCCCCTTGATGGTTGATGTAAGCTACAGTCGTGATGTTGTCCGACTGAAACCTGATGAACCCCCGAGTCTTTAACTGGGGCCAAGCTAGAAGGGCATTGAGAACTGCTCTCAATTCCAGAATGTTTATTGGCAGGAGACTTTCCTCCTGACTCCATTGTCCCTGAGCCTTCAGAGAATTCCAGACAGCGCCCCAACCTAGAAGGCTGGCGTCTGTTGTTACAATTGTCCAGTCCGGCCTGCTGAACGGCATCCCCCTGGACAGATGTGGTCGAGAAAGCCACCATAGAAGAGAGTTTCTGGTCTCTTGATCCAGATTCAGAGTGGGGGACAAATCTGAGTAATCCCCATTCCACTGACTCAGCATGCACAATTGCAGCGGTCTGAGATGTAGGCGTGCAAAGGGTACTATGTCCATTGCTGCTACCATTAAGCCGATCACCTCCATGCATTGAGCTACTGACGGGAGTTGAATGGAATGAAGGACACGGCATGTATTTAGAAGCTTTGTTAATCTGTCTTCTGTCAGATAAATCTTCATTTCTACAGAATCTATAAGAGTCCCCAAGAATGGAACTCTTGTGAGAGGCAAGAGAGAACTCTTCTTTTCGTTCACTTTCCATCCATGCGACCTTAGAAATGCCAGAACTAACTCTGTATGAGACTTGGCAGTTTGAAAGCTTGAAGCTTGTATCAGAATGTCGTCTAGGTACGGAGCTACCGAAATTCCTCGCGGTCTCAGAACCGCTAGAAGGGCACCCAGAACCTTTGTGAAGATTCTTGGAGCCGTAGCCAATCCGAATGGAAGGGCTACAAACTGGTAATGCCTGTCTAAGAAGGCAAACCTTAGATACCGGTAATGATCTTTGTGAATCGGTATGTGAAGGTAAGCATCCTTTAAATCCACTGTGGTCATGTACTGACCCTTTTGGATCATGGGTAAGATTGTCCGAATAGTTTCCATTTTGAACGATGGAACTCTTAGGAATTTGTTTAGGATCTTTAAATCCAAGATTGGCCTGAAAGTTCCCTCTTTTTTGGGAACCACAAACAGGTTTGAGTAAAACCCTTGTCCTTGTTCCGACCGCGGAACCGGATGGATCACTCCCATTAATAATAGATCTTGTACACAGCGTAGAAACGCGTCTTTCTTTATTTGGTTTGTTGACAACCTTGACAGATGAAATCTCCCTCTTGGGGGAGATAATTTGAAGTCTAGAAGGTATCCCTGAGATATGATCTCTAGCGCCCAGGGATCCTGGACATCTCTTGCCCAAGCCTGGGCGAAGAGAGAGAGTCTGCCCCCCACTAGATCCGGTCCCGGATCGGGGGCCCTCGGTTCATGCTGTCTTAGGGGCAGCAGCAGGTTTTCTGGCCTGCTTGCCCTTATTCCAGGACTGGTTAGGTTTCCAGCCTTGTCTGTAACGAGCAACAGCTCCTTCCTGTTTTGGTGCAGTGGAAGTTGATGCTGCACCTGCTTTGAAATTCCGAAAGGGACGAAAATTAGACTGTCTAGCCTTAGCTTTGGCTTTGTCTTGAGGTAGAGCGTGGCCCTTACCTCCTGTAATGTCAGCGATAATTTCTTTCAAACCGGGCCCAAATAAAGTTTGCCCCTTGAAAGGTATATTAAGTAATTTGGACTTAGAAGTTACATCAGCCGACCAGGATTTTAGCCACAGCGCCCTACGTGCCTGAATGGCGAATCCTGAATTCTTAGCCGTAAGTTTGGTTAAATGTACTACGGCCTCCGAAATGAATGAATTAGCTAGTTTAAGGACTCTAAGCCTGTCCGTAATGTCGTCCAGCGTAGCGGAACTAAGGTTCTCTTCCAGAGACTCAATCCAAAATGCTGCCGCAGCCGTAATCGGCGCGATGCATGCAAGGGGTTGCAATATAAAACCTTGTTGAACAAACATTTTCTTAAGGTAACCCTCTAATTTTTTATCCATAGGATCTGAAAAAGCACAGCTATCCTCCACCGGGATAGTGGTGCGCTTAGCTAAAGTAGAAACTGCTCCCTCCACCTTAGGGACCGTTTGCCATAAGTCCCGTGTGGTGGCGTCTATTGGAAACATCTTTCTAAATATTGGAGGGGGTGAGAACGGCACACCGGGTCTATCCCACTCCTTAGTAACAATTTCAGTTAATCTCTTAGGTATAGGAAAAACGTCAGTACTCGCCGGTACCGCAAAGTATTTATCCAACCTACACATTTTCTCTGGTATTGCAACAGTGTTACAATCGTTAAGAGCCGCTAAGACCTCCCCTAGTAATACACGGAGGTTTTCCAATTTAAATTTAAAATTTGAAATATCTGAATCCAATCTGCTTGGATCAGAACCGTCACCTACAGAATGAAGCTCTCCGTCCTCATGCTCTGCAAGCTGTGACGCAGTATCAGACATGGCCCTAGAATTATCAGCGCACTCTGTTCTCACCCCAGAGTGATCACGCTTGCCTCTTAGTTCTGGTAACTTGGCCAAAACTTCAGTCATAACAGTAGCCATATCTTGTAATGTTATCTGTAATGGCTGCCCAGATGTACTAGGCGCCATAATATCACGCACCTCCCGGGCGGGAGACGCAGGTACTGACACGTGAGGCGAGTTAGACGGCATAACTCTCCCCTCGCTGTTTGGTGAAATTTGTTCAATTTGTACAGATTGGCTTTTATTTAAAGTAGCATCAATACAGTTAGTACATAAATTTCTATTGGGCTCCACCTTGGCATTGGAACAAATGACACAGGTATCTTCCTCTGAATCAGACATGTTTAACACACTAGCAATAAACATGCAACTTGGTTACAATCTTATTTAACAAAAATGTACTGTGCCTCAAAAACACTAAACGATTAAATGACAGTTGAAATAATGAACTGAAAAAACAGTTATAGCATCACTCTTTAAAAACAACACAACTTGTTAGCAAAGGTTTGTTCCCATTAGTAAAGTAACACAAATTAAATTTTAAACATAAAAATCACAGAGCAACGTTTTAAAACACAGTCACTACATAAGTCTCACAGCTCTGCTGAGAGAATCTACCTCCCTTCAAAGAAGTTTGAAGACCCCTGAGTTCTGTTAGAGATGAACCGGATCATGCAGAAAATACAAGAGTAACTGACTGGAAATTTTTGATGCGTAGCAAAGAGCGCCAAAAACGGCCCCTCCCCCTCACACACAGCAGTGAGAGAGAAACGAAACTGTCATAATCAAAACAAGCAAACTGCCAAGTGGAAAAATAATGCCCAAATATTTATTCACTCAGTACCTCAGAAATGCAAACGATTCTACATTCCAGCAAAAACGTTTAACATGAATTAAATACCTATTAAAAGGTTTAATGTACTTTTACAGAGTAATTCCGGTGAAATACCATCCCCAGAATACTGAAGTGTAGAGTATACATACATGTCATTATAACGGTATGGCAGGATTTTCTCATCAATTCCATTCAGAAAATAAAAACTGCTACATACCTCAATGCAGATTCAACTGCCCGCTGTCCCCTGATCTGAAGCTTTTACCTCCCTCAGATGGCCGAGAAACAGCAATATGATCTTAACTACTCCGGTTAAAATCATAAGAAAAACTCTGGTAGATTCTTCTTCAAACTCTGCCAGAGAAGTAATAACACGCTCCGGTGCTATTGTAAAATAACAAACTTTTGATTGAAGTTATAAAAACTAAGTATAATCACCATAGTCCTCTCACACCTCCTATCTAGTCTTTGGGTGCAAGAGAATGACTGGAGGTGACGTAGAGGGGAGGAGCTATATAGCAACTCTGCTGGGTGAATCCTCTTGCACTTCCTGTAGGGGAGCAGATAATATCCCAGAAGTAATGATGACCCGTGGACTGATCACACATAACAGAAGAAATTAATAGCTACACTGTTATATAGGCTGTACACTCACTACTTTACATTGTAGCAAAGTGTCATTTCTTCAGTGTTGTCACATGAAAAGATATAATAAAATATTTACAAAAATGTGAGGGGTGTACTCACTTTTGTGAGATACTGTATATATATATATATATATATATATATATATATATATATATATATATATATATATATATATACAGGGGCAGACTGACAAGTCGGGCAAATCGTCCCTTTTACGAGGGCCCGGCATCTTAGAGGGCCCGCCGCCAATGCAGGCATGCATCATGCAGCTGCAGAATTAAGATTTTTTTTTTTATATTATATTTTAATTACAATTTTTATTTTTATTATTCGGCTTACTTTTTGTGGTGGTGGGGTTGCTATCACGTTAGTGCAGTGGAGGGCTAGGGCCAATGTGAGCACTCTGTCGGTTCATCAATCATTCAGACTGTCACTAGTACTCGGTAGTGACTGAGTGTGAAAGGATATGTGGACCGGGTGTGGATGACTCCAGCTCCACCCACGTGCCGTGCGCACATTGCTGCATACAATTTTGACTGTACAGTGCGCAGTTACTCAAATCAGAGGCGGCAGGAGGATATAGCAGCAGCTTGTCGCCACGAGAGAAGGAGGCGAAGGCATGCACTAGGCAGCCATCATCTGCATCTCCTCCGAACTTGAACTAACTGGTAAGTAGGTACTGCTTGCTTAGTTGGTTGTTGTTGATCAGCCAAACAAACTGTTGCCTAAGCCTTGTAAGGATAACAAGCTTCCGGATTGACAACCAATGCTGGGAAAAAGGAAGGCCGGGATTGGATCATGGGGGACTGCCTACGCTGCTAGGCACACCCCAGGCCGATCCTTGCCTTTAATATAAGGGGGAAGCTGCAAGACGCCATATATGGCAGGAAGTTCCATGCTGTCCTAATGGCGTTAAAGCCCAGCGCTTTAAGGGCGGCATGAAACATCCTAACGGCATGAAGGGGTTAATAGATCATTGTTCAGTTGTATAAAACATAAACAAAGCAAATAAGATGTAAAATTGATGGGGAGGGGTGAGTTGTATCCTAAGGAAGCATTACAAATAAATGTGTCACTGACTACAGTATATCCCTGATATATTTCTCAACACAAAAGCAGAAGCTCTTTGTGTGTTATATTTAAATATATAGTAACTGCAATGCAACATATTTCTTTTTGAATAACAATATGAATTATAACATTCAACTAGGTGTTGAAATATTGTAAAGCATCATTTGATTTAACCCTTTCGTGACAGGGTTAAAGTGCCTACATCGGAACAACTGTTCCGATGTAGACAAATTGAAACTACGCGATCGTGCATACGATCGCGAGATTTCAATTATTGGATCGCATCTGGGGGGCGTCCCTACAATCCTAGGAACGCCCTCCAGACCGCGATTAAATCCCTGAAGCACAGAAGGCTTCAGGACAGCCGTTAGTTATGACGTTCCATTCCGTCATAACGGCTTTAAAGCCCAGTCTAATTATGACGGAATGGAACGGCATAACGGCTTTAAAAGGTTAAGCATAACACAGGAGACAACCTGTATAAACATGAAACATGATTATGCTTCCTGACCTGCCGCAATCCAAGGAGAATGTGAACAGCTTCTTTTCTAGAGTGAAAGACGTCACACAGCCATTGATGTCCTTGCCAAAATCTATATAGCTTAATTGTAAACTGAGAAATTTAGAACCAAGACAATGTGCTAGATAATACAAAGCTGATAATACTGTATATGATATAATATAGTGTACAATATATACAATGCATTGTAAATGGGTAATGTCTGGAACTAAACTATCCTATTTACTTCTAAATGCAGACAAATGTGAACATACATTTGCTGTGAGAAAGCAAGAAATCAAAAACAAAACAAGAACATATCATAAGCAAATCGGGAAACTAGTCATTTTTATTTGCTGCACTCCCAATAAAGACTTTGATGCAAACCCTGTCTACATGCAACTAACCACATTATTAAAGGGACATGCACTGCTCCATATCTATACAGTACTTTTGTTGTGACTAACAGGCTTCTGCTCTGATACTTCTTTATATACAAAAGCCTGCAAGTTTGCCATGGCGAGCTCCAGTTCCACCCCCAACAAAATGATATTGGTAACAGTGCTTGTAGCTGAAAAAAATGGATAGGGACTTATTACAAAGGGACAGTCTAAAGCAAAAATGTTATTGTTTAAAAAGATAGACAATGCCTTTACTACCCATTCCCCAGCTTTGCACAACCAACATTGTTATATCAATATACTTTATAACCTTTAAACCTCTAAATTTCTGCCTGTTTCTAAGCCACTATAAACAGCCTCTTATCACATGCTTTTTATTAGCTTTTCACAACAGGACACTGCTAATTCATGTGGGCCATATAAATAACATTGTGCTCTCCCCCTTGGAGTTGTGGAGGACACATCCCTAATTGGCTAAAATAAAAGTCAATAGATAATAAATAAATAACACTGAGATAAGGGGGCTGTCTGAAGAGGCTTATATACAAGGTAATCACAGAGGTTAAATGTATATTAAAAGGACATAATACTCATATGCTAAATCACTTGAAAGTGATGCAGCATAACTGTAAAACGCTGACAGGGAAATATCACCTGAGCATCTCTATGTAAAAAAAGGAAGATATTTTACCTTACAATTTCCTCAGCTCAGCAGAGTAAGTTCTGTGTAAAAAGTTATACTCAGCTGCTGCCCAGCTGCAGGTAAAAATAAATAAATAAAGACATGAGCAGCAGCCAATCAGCATCAAGAGTGCTGAGGTCATGAACTCTTTTACTGTGATCTCATGAGATTTCACTTAACTCTCATGAGATTTCATAGTAAACTTCCTTAAACTGAATAGGGAAATAATATGAGTATGCACAAAGCTCACTATCTTGCCTGTCCCGGGACAGACATATTGATTTGCTGCTTAAAGTCCTTTGCAATGGGGTTTGAATACTTAGGACATTTTGAGATAAAATATCTTTCTTTTTTACATAGAGATGTTCAGGTGATATTTTCTAGTCAGCTTTTTACAGCTATGCTGCATCACTTTCAAGTGTTTCAACATTTGGGTATCATGGCCCTTTAGTATAACCGTGTTGGGTGTGCAAAACTGGGAAATGGGTAAAAATGAAATTTATGCTTACCTGATAAATTTGTTTCTTTCTTGACACGGTGAGTCCACGGATCATCATAATTACTATTGGGAATATCTCTCTTGGCCTGCAGGAGGAGGTAAAGAGCACCTCAGCCCAAGCTGTTAAATATCACTCCCCTTACCCACAACCCCCAGTCATTCGACCAAAGGGAAAGGCGAAAGGAAGTAATATAAGGTGCAGAGGTGCTAAACTGTCTGAAAAAACAGGGCGGGGCCGTGGACTCACCGTGTCAAGAAAGAAACAAATTTATCAGGTAAGAATAAATTTCATTTTCTTTCTAATGACATGGTGAGTCCACGGATCATCATAATTACTATTGGGAATCAATACCCAAGCTAGAGGACACGGATGATAAGGGAGAGACAAGATAGTTAACCTAAATAGAAGGCACCACTGCTTGAAGAACCTTTCTCCCAAAAACCGCCTCAGCTGAAGCAAAAGTATCAAATTTGTAAAATTTAGAAAAAGTGTGTAAAGAGGACCAAGTGGCAGCCTTGCAAATCTGATCCACAGAAGCACCATTTTTGAAAGCACAGGTAGAAGAAACAGCCCTTGTGGAATGAGCTGTGATTTTCTCAGGAGGCCGCTGACCAGCAGTCTCATATGCCAAGTGAATAATATTCCTCAACCAACAAGAAAGCGAATAAGCCGTAGCTTTGTGACCCTTACGCTTCCCAGAAAAAATAACAAATAAAGAAGGAGACTGGTAAAAATCCTTAGTCGTCTGTAAATAATATTTCAAAGCACGAATTACATCCAAGTTGTGCAACAAACGTTCCTTATGTGAAGAAGGATTAGGACACAAAGAAGGAACAACAATTTCTTGATTAATATTCTTATCAGAAACAACCTTGGGAAGAAAACCAAGAGCAGTACGAAGTACTACCTTATCAGAATGAAAAATAAGAAAAGGAGATTCACATTGCGGCGCAGAAAGCTCCGAAACTCTTCCAGCCGAAGAGATAGCAACAAAAAACAAAACCTTCCAGGTTAACAACTTAATATCCAAAGAATGCATAGGTTCAAACGGAGCCTGTTGAAGAACTCTCAGAACTAAATTAAGACTCCAAGGAGGAGTTGCAAACTTAAACATAGGCTGAATTCTCACCAAGGCCTGACAAAAAGACTGAACATCTGGCATATCCGCCAAACGTTTATGTAACAAAAAAAATAAAGCAGAAATTTGACCCTTCAGGGTACTAGCAGACAAACCTTTCTTCAGACCCTCATGGAGAAAAGACAAAATTCTAGGAATCCTAACTCTACTACAAGAGTAGCCCTTAGATTCACACCAATGCAGATATTTACGCCATATCTTGTAATAAATCTTTCTAGTTATCGGCTTACGCGCCTGAATCATAGTCTCAATGACTGACTCAAAAAAAACACGCTTAAATAGAATCAAGTGTTCAATCTCCAAGCAGTCAGCTCCAGAGAAACAAGATTTGGATGAAGGAAGGGACCCTGAAGTAGAAGGTCCTTCCTCAACGAAAGACTCCAAGGTGGAAAGGATGACATCTTCACCAGATCTGCATACCAAATCCTGCAAGGTCCCGCCGGTGCAATGAGAATTACCGACACCCTCTCCCGTCGGATCCGAGTAATAACTCGAGGCATAAAAGGGCAAATGGAGGAAACATGTATGCCAGACTGAACTTCCAAGGAACTGCTAGAGCATCTATTAAAACCACTTGAGGATCCCTTGACCTCAAACCGTACTTCGGAAGCTTGGCATTGTGAGGCATTGTGACAAGATAACATAAGATCCAACTCCGGTTGACCCCACCTGAGAATCATACTGGAAAACACCTCCGGATGATGCTCCCACTCCCCCGGATGAAACGACTGTCTGCTCAGAAAATCCGCTTCCCAATTGTCCACCCCTGGAATGTAGATCGCAGACAGACAACAATTGTGAGCTTCAGCCCACTGAATAATCCTGGCTACCTCCTTCATCGCCAAGGAACTCCAAGTTCCTCCCTGATGATTGATGTAAGCCCCGGGCGTTATATTGTCCGACTGGAATCTGATAAACTGAGTTGAAGCCAACTGAGGCCAGAAGAGCATTGAAGATTGCTCTCAGCTGTAAGACATTTATAGGAAGAACCGATTCCTCCCGAGACCACAGACCCTGAGCCTTTAACAAACCCCAGACAGCTCCCCAACCCAGCAGACTGGCATCTGTGGTCACAATCACAGAGGAAGGGCTGCGAAAACAGGTTCCCTGGGAGAGAAGATCCTGAGACAACCACCACGGAAGAGAATCTCTTGCAGCCCGATTTAGAACAATCTTTGGAGACAGATCCGTATAATCTTCGTTCCACTGTCTCAGCATGCATAACTGCAGAGGTCTGAGATGGAACCGAGCAAATGGAATGATGTCCATGACTAAGACTATTAGACCAATAACCTCCATACACTGGGCCACCGACGTCCGAAGGGATGACTGAAGAGCCAAACATGAATTGAATATTTTTGACTTCCTTGCTTCTGTCAAAAAGATCTTCATTTCCAGAGAATCTATAATGGTACCCAAAAATACCACTCTTGTAGCCGGAATCAAGGAACTTTTTCCTAAATTCACATACATACTATCAGAGTCTGAAATTTCACCCTCAGACGCTACTGAATAATCTTCTTCCTTAATCCTATGAGAAGGAACATTAGATAAAGCTATAGCAGAGTCAGAAATCCTTCTGCGTTTACCCTGTAACACAGGAAAAGCAGACACAGCATCAGATATAGCAGAGGATATGTGAGTAGACAAAGAAAAACTGTCTTGAGACGACACACAGGGCACTGCATGTGAGGAGTGAGACTGAGAGGAATGAGGAGAAAGCTGAGCTACAGCTTGAACAGGAGGCTCCAGAACAACATTCTCCTTAGAAAATGAAGGCTCTGTATCAAAGAGTCTATCCCTGTACTGCATAGTCCTCTCTATACATGAGGAACAGAAAGGAATAGGAGGCTCAACATTAGCATCTAGGCATAAGTTACAAGTCACAGCCTGCAAGTCCTGCTGGTCCATAGTACACACAATTTTAAACAGAAAAATAAATTTTTTACAGAAAAAACTGGCCAAAAATAAAACGTTACTGTCCCACTAATAAACGTTTCGCTTTATTTATTACTTTTTTGATGATTGTAAAAAAGAAACAAGCAGGCAGAATTAATTTGTTCTTTTTAAAAAACTACAGCACCTCTACACCTCAACAAACAACTTTTGCTGAGGTGCTTAGCTTACCCCCTCCACCAGAGACAAACAAGTGAGCTATATTGGCAATCCGGACTTAAGGAAGGAAAATACAGCACCCGTTCAGCATAACCTTCTGCGCTTACACTGCGCAACAGGAAGAGCACACTACGGCAACTCTGTAGAAACAAATAGGAAAGCACGCAAAAACACCCGCCAAACAAAATGACTCCCATCGTGGGCGTGTCCTCCCCCCGGCATTAAGCACTGACATAGTACTAAACTGCGCAATACGCAGCTGAAATACAAAACAAAACAAACTGCCCAAGTAACGTTACCAACGATAACTGTGCAGCCTAAGAATACAAAAAAAAAAAAATACGACTGAGAGCCTTAAAGAGCCATCCTCACACAGTAACACAGTGCCCAAAACTGCCAATTAAAATCACCTGCACACAAGCAGGTTAAACATAAGTGCAAAAAATGTTCCTGACCTAGCAGAAAAAAATAAAGAAAGCACTTACCTCCAGACTGCCAGGCAGTAATGGCAGCTCACCAGGCTTGAAAGGACTCTTTCCTATCATGGACCTGCAAACAAAGGAAAAAGACTAAGTAAACCAACATAGTCTTTAACCCAAAGAGGGGGCAGCATCACATCCTGGGAGGCACAGAGGGGATTATACCCCCAAGTTCCTAAAAACTTAAAAGCCACCACAGCTCTACTGAAGAGACTGATGTGGAATACAGCTAAACCTCCAAGGAAAAAAACAAAACAAACTTGTTCTGTTTAGAAAAATAAAAAACTCTTGATTGAAGAATCAGACACCTAATTTTACCACCTACATGCACTACAAGCAAAGAGAATGACTGGAGGTTGTGGGTAAGCGGAGTGGTATTCTTTGCCTCCTCCTGCAGGCCAGGAGAGATATTCCCAATAGTAATTATGATAATCCGTGGACTCACAGTGTCATTAGAAAGAAATAGGGATTATCTATCTTTTTAAACAATAATAAAACAAACAGCTCTGGCAGTGTAGATCAGTTTCATTATGTGTTTTCCTCTCTTTTTAAGTGCATGAAAATCAGTACATATTAATTTTCATCAAAGAGAAAACTCAGTTAACGTCAGGATGAATGCAGTTAAAGGGACATGAAACCCACATTTTTTCTTTCATGATTCAGAAAGAGCATATAATTTTATTATCTATTATCTAATGTGCTTCATTCTATTGATATCCTTTGCTGAAAAGCATATCTAGAAAGCATCAGCAGCTGCTGATTGGTGGCTGCACATAGATGCTTAGTGTGATTGGCCCACCCATGTGTATTGCTATATGTTCAACAAAGGATAGCTAAGAACAAAGCAAATTAGATATTAGAAGTAAATTGGAATGTTGTTTAAAATTGTATTCTCTACATGAATTATGACAGAAACATTTTGGGTTTAGTGTCCCTTCAATTAAAAAACAGCCAGGCAGCCACAGAGATAGGTAGGACATACAGGGAGTGCAGAATTATTAGGCAAATGAGTATTTTGACCACATCATCCTCTTTATGCATATTGTCTTACTCCAAGCTGTATATGCTCGAAAGCCTACTACCAATTAAGCATATTAGGTGATGTGCATCTCTGTAATGAGAAGGGGTGTGGTCTAATGACATCAACACCCTATATCAGGTGTGCATAATTATTAGGCAACTTCCTTTCCTTTGGCAAAATGGGTCAAAAGAAGGACTTGACAGGCTCAGAAAAGTAAAAAATAGTGAAATATCTTGCAGAGGGATGCAGCACTCTTAAAATTGCAAAGCTTCTGAAGCGTGATCATCGAACAATCAAGCGTTTCATTCAAAATAGTCAACAGGGTCGCAAGAAGCGTGTGGAAAAACCAAGGCGCAAAATAACTGCCCATGAACTGAGAAAAGTCAAGCGTGCAGCTGCCAAGATGCCACTTGCCACCAGTTTGGCCATATTTCAGAGCTGCAACATCACTGGAGTGCCCAAAAGCACAAGGTGTGCAATACTCAGAGACATGGCCAAGGTAAGAAAGGCTGAAAGACGACCACCACTGAACAAGACACACAAGCTGAAACGTCAAGACTGGGCCAAGAAATATCTCAAGACTGATTTTTCTAAGGTTTTATGGACTGATGAAATGAGAGTGAGTCTTGATGGGCCAGATGGATGGGCCCGTGGCTGGATTGGTAAAGGGCAGAGAGCTCCAGTCCAACTCAGACGCCAGCAAGGTGGAGGTGGAGTACTGGTTTGGGCTGGTATCATCAAAGATGAGCTTGTGGGGCCTTTTCGGGGTGGAGGATGGAGTCAAGCTCAACTCCCAGTCCTACTGCCAGTTTCTGGAAGACACCTTCTTCAAGCAGTGGTACAGGAAGAAGTCTGCATCCTTCAAGAAAAACATGATTTTCATGCAGGACAATGCTCCATCGCACGTGTCCAAGTACTCCACAGCGTGGCTGGCAAGAAAGGGTATAAAAGAAGAAAATCTAATGACATGGCCTCCTTGTTCACCTGATCTGAACCCCATTGAGAACCTGTGGTCCATCATCAAATGTGAGATTTACAAGGAGGGAAAACAGTACACCTCTCTGAACAGTGTCTGGGAGGCTGTGGTTGCTGCTGCACGCAATGTTGATGGTGAACAGATCAAAACACTGACAGAATCCATGGATGGCAGGCTTTTGAGTGTCCTTGCAAAGAAAGGTGGCTATATTGGTCACTGATTTGTTTTTGTTTTGTTTTTGAATGTCAGAAATGTATATTTGTGAATGTTGAGATGTTATATTGGTTTCACTGGTAAAAATAAATAATTGAAATGGGTATATATTTGTTTTTTGTTAAGTTGCCTAATAATTATGCACAGTAATAGTTACCTGCACACACAGATATCCCCCTAAAATAGCTATAACTAAAAACAAACTAAAAACTACTTTCAAAACTATTCAGCTTTGATATTAATGAGTTTTTTGGGTTCATTGAGAACATGGTTGTTGTTCAATAATAAAATTAATCCTCAAAAATACAAACTTGCCTAATAATTCTGCACTCCCTGTACATTTAACTAAAAACCTACTAATTTTGTAATTGCCTATATATACACGCATACTTCCAAACTGTCATAATTCAGATAGAACATGTAATTTTAAATAACTTTCCAAATTATTTCTATTATATATATTTCTTGTCCTTTTTGTATGCTTTGTTGAAAAGTATATCTAGGTAGCCTCAGAAGCTGCTGATTGTTAGCTGCACTTATATGCCCCTTGAAATTGCTCCCATTAGTGCTTTGATACCAAGAGAATGAAGCAAATTATATAATAGAAATACATTGGAGAGTTGTTTCCAATTGTATGATCTATAATTTAAATCATGAAAGAAAAAATGTGGGTTTCATGTACCTTTTTTAAAGGGACAGTTAACCCAAAAATGTTCTCCCATTTTGTCAGGGTTTCACTATGCTTTCTTTGCTATTTGCTGCTGGCTGCCATTTTACTTACCTCTCTCACTGAATCTGCTGCAGAGTGTGTAACGCTGCTCTCTCATCTGGGCGCCCTCTTATGGCCAAACTGGTGAACATCATCAGTGTGAGACAGGTTGCAGTCCCAGGATTATGATGTCACACTTATTATTTTAAGGGCCTCTGTTCAGTATGCTTTTGCCCTTGCGTTGTCTCAGACTTGTTTGTTAGTTCCTGTGTTCCAGTTCCTGTGTATTACCTGGCTTGTCTGACGTCCCTACTGGTTCCTGATCCCTGGCTTGTTCCTGACTGTTTTCCTAGTTCCTGATCCCGGCTCATCTGACTACTCGCTTTGGCTCCTGACTTGGCTCGTCTGACTGCCAGCTCTGGCTTTGACTCCTGGGCTGGCTTGTCATTTGGCTTGTGGACTTTTTATTATTTTTTTGTTATTAATAAAGGTGTGATTATTTTTGCACTTCACGTCTCAGTCTGATTCCTGGTACCCTGACACATTTAAATTGTTCCCAAAGATCCATTTTACCTGCTGGAGTCTATTAAATTGTTTACAAGTAGCTCCTTTACCCCTATTTTGGCCTCTGAAATAGCGGATTTAGTGTGGTTTCCCAACCTATACTGAAAGTTTTGATACTGGAGTCTCAGCTATTTAATAGCCTAAGTATACACAGCTAACAGAAGTAATTAAACTAACAGTGGGATGCAGGATAGTTAGGTAAAAAATGGATAGTTTTCCATTGTTCTCTCTATGTATTGAGCTTTAGTTTTCCAGACAAATATAAGATAATGAAGCAAGTGTGTGTACACAAAGTGATAACATAATGAGATATGATATTACCTGAAGCTCAACCCATTGTAATAGGGAGTGGTTTAAATGCACAAAACCAGCTACTTCATATACAGAAATAAACCTAAAAATGCAATTTCTCATACATTTTATACTCTGCAGCAGATATAAAAAGTCATTGAAAATACATTAATATAAAAACAATTTTACAGTCTACCGTCCCTTTAATCTCACAGTCTCCCACTTTCTGCATATGTCAGTTTATCACTACTGAAACGGTATACATTAAGCATGACCAGAAAAAAAATCAACTGATATAAGGACAAATCTATTAATTTATCAGACAGATTAGATATATATTAGATATATATATATATACAGGTAAATTAATTGGACATTTAGATAATACATATGCTTATATACAGGGCTGGAAATTTATACTAGTCTTCTAGTCCCAGACAAGTAACAAAGGTAATATTTACTAAACTAGAGGCATAAGCAAGTTAAATTTTAGTGAAAACATTTCAGTTTAATTTGTATTTGCTGCAAATGGACTGTACAGTCCCAGGTGCTCTCCTGTTAACTTCACTCTCCCCTGTAAAATTCTGTATTCCAGAGAACCTCATAACATTCTATGGAAAGCATCTCTTATCTCTCCGAGACTTCCAGGTTCCACCCTTTTTCTTATAGAATTCAGTGAGTTCAGCCCTGTGATGTCTGCACTGCAATTTTTCTCTAAACTAGAAAATCTTTGATCATAAGGCCCACATAACAAAGCTCTCTGGTTTCAATTTTACTTAAAATAGAACAAATACAAAGTGCAATGTTATTTGTAAAATATGCACATAAATATACAAAGTATGACCCTAATTTGAAGCTGTCAACGAATAATCAGAATTTGTAAAATCACAATCCTAAATACACAGCTGTATACAAAATTGATATGCATTAAAATACAGCATAGAAAGTGCAAAGTTTAAGTGTAATAACACTTAAAAAACTAAATCTGAAATATAAAGTAATATTAGTTACAAAGATCAAAGTGTAAATGCAGCTGAACTCTGTCTTTTTAGAATCTCGTGAGGGATCTCACAGTGCTGGAGGATAACTTTATATCATCTCATCTGAGTGGAGAGTTTTATATCATCATGCCCACAATCTTTTCTCCATTTCAACCACACCACATGTTTCTTTACCTCTCACTACCTTTAACTCATCTTCTCAGCAACCTTTCCCTCACACCCTACTCACCCCCTCTCATTCCCACCAACCATTACACACCAGCGTCTGTTCATCCCTTTAGCCCTCCCTAGTCAAACAAAGCCGCCTCCTCAACCTCTCTTTCCTTAAACTCTGGATTCCAAACTGGAGCGCTCTAGTCCTTTATAGAGCCCTATCGAGTCCTTCAGCTGAGACACCGCCAATGCAGCAGGGGTAAACACTGGGTGCACTAGGAGACTGCTTCCATCACAACAGGATAACTAGACCACTCTCCAAAGGTTTCAGTCCAAAAGTATATACAAGTATTAAATCCAAAAACAAGGTCAAACGTTCCAAGGTCAGGGCAGGCAGCAAAGGTTCATTAACGGTAAAACAAGCAAGGGGTCAGAGCACAGCTGCTGATTAATTAATTAATGAATGCTGGATATAAACAGACCCTAAAGAAAAGTATGTATAACTTTTTCCTTAAACTCTCTTAAAAGCTTTATTGTATTTTGCCAACCAATTCATATCCTTGTTTTTCCCTAATAAATTAAAACAAATATAATACAATCTACAAATACGTTTAGAAAAATAAATAATGACCGTTTAAGAAAAAAAGAACCAGGGTAGGAAAATTAAATCATGGAATTTCAATGCTTTTAATACTTGACAGTGAACTTAGACCCATAACTTTTTGCCATTAAATTTCCTAGTTTTTTACTGTGAATAAATACTTAACAATTACTTTAACTGGCATTGTAGATGTGAAATCCTAATGTTTTGCTTAAAGGGACACTAAACCAAGATTTTTTCTTTCATGGTTCAAATAGAGCATGAAATTTTAAGCAACTTTCTAATTTATCAAATTTTCTTTGTTCTCTTGCTATCTTTATTTGAAAAAGAAAGAATCTTAGCTAAGGAGCCAGCCAATTTTTGGTTCAGCACTGTGGACAGCACTTGTTTAATGGTGGCTGACATTTAGCAACCAATCAGCAAGAACAACCCAGGTTGTGAACCAAAAATGGGCCGGCATCTATACTTACATTCTTGATTTTCAAATAAAGATAGCAAGAGAATGAAGAAAAATTGATAATAGGAGAAAGTTAGAAAGTTGCTTATGATTACATGCTCTATCTGAATCATGAAAGAAAAAAAATTGGGTTCAGTGTCCCTTTAATATCAATTTTGTTCATTTCTACAATGTTGTTTTTGCTCATAAATGAGAACTCTATTTACATATAACTGTATTTATTAAATGATTTTAAATTTGTGATACAGTTAAATGAAAAAAGGTTTGTTTATGCAAAAAAAAAATTGCTGCATGGTAATTAAGATTTACTCAGCAAGGCTTGATTTATCTACTGGTTGTTTTTAGATTGTTTGACGACTATGCAAATTTCCATTGACTTTTAACAGTACTGTTCTTACATTTCTTCTGAAATAATTATGTCTTGTTTATAGACAAAATGTCATACCAAGGCTTGTTGCAAATTCTAATTAATGGTTTACAATAATTGCTATGGTTTATCTATCTTAAAGCACCCTGCAGTCATACTCATTGTTTACACCTGGTTACATAAGAGTGACAAAAAAGAAAGATAAAAGTAAAATATCTATTCTCATCTTATGATTTTATATTTTAAATTTAGTAGATGAAAACAATGTTTAAGGGTCATTTTTAGTTCACATGCCAGCAGAACTTTGTAAATAAAGACACAGATCTGGCATAAGGCCAGATTTAACAACCGGGCGTACATCTTCACCCCATCCGCCCATCATTGCGTCTAGCGGGCATCAATACGCTGCTCGCATTTATCATGGCATCATAATCGCGCATTAGAAGGGGCTGTTTATCTACCTAGTTGAAATTGTCCAGGAGGATTGAGATACGCCACATAACTGTTGGGGAAGTGGATTAAGAAGCAGCGGTCTTAACTCTCAGCGCTCCAAAGCTCATATCGGATCTTCATAAATGGAGCCCATAGGGTTTTTAAAAGGGATGTGAAATCCAATTTCTTTCTTTCATGATTCAAATATAGCATACAATTTTATACAACATACCAACTTACTTCTATTATTAAATTTGCTTCATTCTCTTGGTATCCTTTGTTAAAGGAGCAGCAACACACTACTGAGAGTAAGCTAATCACAGAGTGAGCCAATGATAAGAGGCATTT
This sequence comes from Bombina bombina, assembly GCF_027579735.1. Classification (NCBI taxonomy): domain Eukaryota; kingdom Metazoa; phylum Chordata; class Amphibia; order Anura; family Bombinatoridae; genus Bombina; species Bombina bombina. The sequence continues at coordinate 754,832,852 of NC_069502.1, forward strand.
ATGTGCAGCCACCAATCACAAATAGCTCTCAGTAGTCATTGCTGCTCCTGACCCTACCTAGGTATGTTTTTCAACAAAGGAAACCAATAAAATTAAACAAATTAGTTAACAGAAGTAAATTGGAAAGTTGCTTTAAAATGCATCTCAATCATAAAAGTTTAATTTTGACTTTACGGTCTCTTGAATTTATACATACCCCTCTTAAAGGGGCATGAAACCCAACATTTTTATTTCAAGTTTAAGATAGAGTATACAGTTTGAAACAACTTTTCAATGTACTTCTATTATCAAATTCTCTTTGTTCTTTTTGGTATCTTTTGATAAAAAGTAGGGACAAGAGGTCAGGAGCGTGCAAGTGTTTGGATCACTATATGGCAGCAGTTTTGCAAGAATGTAATGTATTTGCAAAAGCACTAGAGGGCAGCACTATTTCCTGTCATGTAGTGCTCCAGATACCTACCTAGGTATCTCTTCAACAAAGAGTACCATATAAACAAAGAAAATGTAATAATTGAAGTAAATCAGAAACTTTTTTTTAAAATGGTATGCTCTATTTGGATCACAAAATAAATGTTTTGGGTTTCATATCCTTTAACTTAAAGGGACACTGAAGCCAAATTTTTTCTTTCGTGATTCAGATAGAGCATGACATTTTAAGCAACTTTCTAATTTACTCCTATTATCAATTTTTCTTCATTCTCTTGGAATCTTTATTTGCAATGCAAGAAAAAAGTGCTGTCCAGAGTCCTGAACCCAAAAAAACCTTAGATTCCTTCTTTTTTCAAATAAAGATAGCAAGAGAACGAAGAAAAATTGATAAAGGAGTAAATTAGAAAGTTGCTTAAAAACAGAATTTATGCTTACCTGATAAATTACTTTCTCCAACGGTGTGTCCGGTCCACGGCGTCATCCTTACTTGTGGGATATTCTCTTCCCCAACAGGAAATGGCAAAGAGTCCCAGCAAAGCTGGTCACATGATCCCTCCTAGGCTCCGCCCACCCCAGTCATTCGACCGACGGACAGGAGGAAATATATATAGGAGAAACCATATGATACCGTGGTGACTGTAGTTAGAGAAAATAATTCATCAGACCTGATTAAAAAACCAGGGCGGGCCGTGGACCGGACACACCGTTGGAGAAAGTAATTTATCAGGTAAGCATAAATTCTGTTTTCTCCAACATTGGTGTGTCCGGTCCACGGCGTCATCCTTACTTGTGGGAACCAATACCAAAGCTTTAGGACACGGATGAAGGGAGGGAGCAAATCAGGTCACCTAAATGGAAGGCACCACGGCTTGCAAAACCTTTCTCCCAAAAATAGCCTCCGAAGAAGCAAAAGTATCAAATTTGTAAAATTTGGCAAAAGTGTGCAGTGAAGACCAAGTCGCTGCCTTACATATCTGGTCAACAGAAGCCTCGTTCTTGAATGCCCATGTGGAAGCCACAGCCCTAGTGGAGTGAGCTGTGATTCTTTCAGGAGGCTGCCGTCCGGCAGTCTCATAAGCCAATCGGATAATGCTTTTAAGCCAAAAGGAAAGAGAGGTAGAAGTCGCTTTTTGACCTCTCCTTTTACCAGAATAAACAACAAACAAGGAAGATGTTTGTCTGAAATCTTTAGTAGCCTCTAAATAGAATTTTAGAGCACGGACTACATCCAAATTGTGTAACAAACGTTCCTTCATTGAAACTGGATTCGGACACAAAGAAGGTACAACTATCTCCTGGTTAATATTTTTGTTAGAAACAACTTTAGGAAGAAAACCAGGCTTAGTACGCAAAACCACATTATCTGCATGGAACACCAGATAAGGAGGAGAACACTGCAGAGCAGATAACTCTGAAACTCTTCTAGCAGAAGAGATTGCAACCAAAAACAAAAATTTCCAAGATAGTAACTTAATATCTACGGAATGTAAGGGTTCAAACGGAACCCCTTGAAGAACTGAAAGAACTAGATTTAAACTCCAGGGAGGAGTCAAAGGTCTGTAAACAGGCTTGATCCTAACCAGAGCCTGAACAAATGCTTGATCATCTGGCATAGCTACCAGTCGTTTGTGTAGTAAGACAGATAAAGCAGAAATCTGTCCCTTTAGAGAACTTGCAGATAATCCTTTCTCCAAACCTTCTTGTAGAAAGGATAGAATCTTAGGAATCTTTATCTTGTTCCATGGCAATCCTTTGGATTCACACCAACAGATATATTTTTTCCATATTTTATGGTAAATTTTTCTAGTTACAGGCTTTCTAGCCTGAATCAGAGTATCTATTACAGAATCTGAAAACCCACGCTTTGATAAAATCAAGCGTTCAATCTCCAAGCCGTCAGCTGGAGGGAAACCAGATTCGGATGTTCGAATGGACCTTGAACAAGAAGGTCCTGTCTCAAAGGTAGCTTCCATGGTGGAGCCGATGACATATTCACCAGGTCTGCATACCAAGTCCTGCGTGGCCACGCAGGAGCTATCAAGATCACCGAAGCCCTCTCCTGATTGATCCTGGCTACCAGCCTGGGAATGAGAGGAAACGGTGGGAATACATAAGCTAGTTTGAATGTCCAAGGTGCTACTAGTGCATCTACTAGAGTCGCCTTGGGATCCCTGGATCTGGACCCGTAGCAAGGAACCTTGAAGTTCTGACGAGACGCCATAAGATCCATGTCTGGAATGCCCCATAATTGAGTTATTTGGGCAAAGATTTCCGGATGGAGTTCCCACTCCCCCGGATGGAATGTCTGACGACTCAGAAAATCCGCTTCCCAATTTTCCACTCCTTGGATGTGGATCGCAGACAAGTGGCAGGAGTGATCCTCCGCCCATTGAATTATTTTGGTCACTTCTTCCATCGCCAGGGAACTCCTTGTTCTCCCCTGATGATTGATATATGCAACAGTCGTCATGTTGTCTGATTGAAACCTTATGAATTTGGCCTTTGCTAGTTGAGGCCAAGCTTTGAGAGCATTGAATATCGCTCTCAGTTCCAGAATGTTTATCGGGAGAAGAGATTCTTCCCGAGACCATAGACCCTGAGCTTTCAGGGGTTCCCAGACCGCGCCCCAGCCCACCAGGCTGGCGTCGGTCGTGACAATGACCCACTCTGGTGTGCGGAAGCTCATTCCCTGTGACAGATTGTCCAGGGTCAGCCACCAACGGAGTGAATCTCTGGTCTTTTGATCTACTTGAATCGTCGGAGACAAGTCTGTATAATCCCCATTCCACTGTCTGAGCATGCACAGTTGTAATGGTCTTAGATGAATTCGTGCAAAAGGAACTATGTCCATTGTTGCAACCATCAATCCTATTACTTCCATGCACTGCGCTATGGAAGGATGAAGAACAGAATGAAGTACTTGACAAGAGCTTAGAATTTTTGATTTTCTGACCTCTGTCAGAAAAATCCTCATTTCTAAGGAATCTATTATTGTTCCCAAGAAGGGAACTCTTGTTGACGGGGACAGAGAACTTTTTTCTTTGTTCACCTTCCATCCGTGAGATCTGAGAAAGGCTAGGACGATGTCCGTATGAGCCTTTGCTTTTGACAGAGACGACGCTTGAATCAGTAAGGTACTACTGCAATGCCCCTTGGTCTTAGAACCGCTAGAAGGGACCCTAGTACCTTTGTGAAAATCCTTGGAGCAGTGGCTAATCCGAATGGAAGTGCCACAAACTGGTAATGCTTGTCCAGAAAAGCGAACCTTAGGAACTGATGATGTTCCTTGTGGATAGGAATATGTAGGTACGCATCCTTTAAATCCACGGTAGTCATAAATTGATTTTCCTGGATAGTAGGTAGGATCGTTCGAATAGTTTCCATTTTGAACGTTGGAACCCTGAGAAATTTGTTTAGGATCTTGAGATCCAAAATTGGTCTGAATGTTCCCTCTTTTTTGGGAACTATGAACAGGTTGGAATAAAAACCCATCCCTTGTTCTCTTATTGGAACTGGATGAATCACTCCCATCTTTAACAGGTCTTCTACACAATGTAAGAATGCCTGTCTTTTTATTTGGTTTGAAAATAATTGAGACCTGTGGAACCTTCCCCTTGGGGGTAGTTCCTTGAATTCCAGGAGATAACCTTGAGAAACTATTTCTAGCGCCCAAGGATCCTGAACATCTCTTGCCCAAGCCTGAGCAAAGAGAGAAAGTCTGCCCCCCACCAGATCCGGTCCCGGATCGGGGGCTATCCCTTCATGCTGTTTTGGTAGCAGTGGTAGGCTTCTTGGCCTGCTTACCCTTGTTCCAGCCTTGCATTGGTTTCCAAGCTGGTTTGGGTTGTGAAGTATTACCCTCTTGCTTAGAGGATGTAGAATTAGAGGCTGGTCCATTTCTGTGAAAGGGACGAAAATTAGGCTTATTTTTAGCCTTAAAAGACCTATCCTGTGGGAGGGCGTGGCCCTTTCCCCCAGTGATGTCTGAAATAATCTCTTTCAAATCAGGTCCAAATAATGTTTTACCTTTGAAAGGAATGTTAAGCAATTTTGTCTTGGAAGACACATCCGCTGACCAAGACTTTAGCCAAAGCGCTCTGCGCGCCACGATAGCAAACCCTGAATTTTTCGCCGCTAATCTAGCTAATTGCAAAGCGGCATCTAAAACAAAAGAGTTAGCCAATTTAAGTGCTTGAACTCTGTCCATAACCTCCTCATACGAAGATTCTTTACTGAGCGATTTTTCTAGTTCCTCGAACCAGAAACACGCTGCCGTAGTGACAGGAACAATGCATGAAATTGGTTGTAGAAGGTAACCTTGCTGTACAAAAATCTTTTTAAGCAAACCCTCTAATTTCTTATCCATAGGATCTTTGAAAGCACAACTATCTTCGATAGGAATAGTAGTGCGTTTGTTTAGTGTAGAAACCGCCCCCTCGACCTTGGGGACTGTCTGCCATAAGTCCTTTCTGGGGTCGACTATAGGAAATAATTTCTTAAATATAGGGGGGGAACAAAAGGTATGCCGGGCCTTTCCCACTCTTTATTTACTATGTCCGCCACCCGCTTGGGTATAGGAAAAGCGTCGGGGGTCACCGGAACCTCTAGGAACTTGTCCATCTTACATAATTTCTCTGGAATGACCAAATTGTCACAATCATCCAGAGTAGACAACACCTCCTTAAGCAGTGCGCGGAGATGTTCTAATTTAAATTTAAATGTCACAACATCAGGTTCAGCTTGATGAGAAATTTTTCCTGAATCTGAAATTTCTCCATCAGACAAAACCTCCCTCATGGCCCCTTGAGATTGGTGTGAGGGTATGTCAGAACAGTTATCATCAGCGTCCTCTTGCTCTTCAGTGTTTAAAACAGAGCAATCGCGCTTTCTCTGATAAGTAGGCATTTTGGATAAAAGATTTGCTATGGAGTTATCCATTACAGCCGTTAATTGTTGCATGGTAATAAGTATTGGCGCACTAGATGTACTAGGGGCATCCTGTGTGGGCATAACTGGTGTAGACACAGTAGGGGATGTAGTATCATGTTTACTCCCTTCACTTGAGGAATCATCTTGGGCAATATCATTATCTGTGGCATTACTGTCCTTACTTTGTTTGGACACTATGGCACAATTATCACATAAATTTAAATGGGGAGACACATTGGCTTTCATACATATAGAACATAGCTTATCTGATGGTACAGACATGTTAAACAGGCTTAAACTTGTCAACAAAGCACAAAAAACATTTTAAAATAAAACCGTTACTGTCACTTTAAATTTCAAACTGAAAACACTTTATTACTGAATATGTGAAAAAGTATGAAGGAATTGTTCAAAATTCACCAAAATTTCACCACAGTGTCTTAAAGCATTAAAAGTATTGCACACCAAATTTCAGAGCTTTAACCCTTAAATTAACGGAACCGGAGCCGTTTTACATTTAACCCCTATACAGTCCCAGCTATATGCTTTGCTGAGACCCAACCAAGCCCAGAGGGGAATACGATACCACAAGACGCCTTATATAAGCTTTTTCAGTGATTCTTAGCTCCTGACACATGCATCTGCATGCCTTGCTCTCCAAAAACAACTGCGCATTATTGGCGCGAAAATGAGGCTCTGTCTAAAACTAGAAAGGCCCCCATCTGAAAAAGGTGTCCAACACAGTGCCTGCCGTTTTCCTAAACGTTTCCCCAAGATTATAACACCAATAATTAGTTAGAATCTGTATAATATGCCTAATAAAGCAATCGTTTTAGCCCAGAAAAAAGTCTACCAGTTTTTAAGCCCTTTTTGAAGCCCTTTATTCTTTTATGTTAAACTAAGAAAATGGCTTACCGGTCCCCATGAGGGGAAATGACAGCCTTCCAGCATTACATGGTCTTGTTAGAAATAAGGCTAGTCATACCTTAAGCAGAAAGGTCTGCTAACTGTTTCCCCCAACTGAAGTTACTTCATCTCAACAGTCCTGTGTGGAAACAGCAATCGATTTTAGTAACTGTCTGCTAAAATCATCTTCCTCTTACAAACAGAAATCTTCATCCTTTTCTGTTTCAGAGTAAATAGTACATACCAGCACTATTTTAAAATAACAAACACTTGATAGAAGAATAAAACTACATTTAAACACCAAAAAACTCTTAACCATCTCCTTGGAGATGTTGCCTGTACAACGGCAAAGAGAATGACTGGGGTGGGCGGAGCCTAGGAGGGATCATGTGACCAGCTTTGCTGGGACTCTTTGCCATTTCCTGTTGGGGAAGAGAATATCCCACAAGTAAGGATGACGCCGTGGACCGGACACACCAATGTTGGAGAAATTGCATGCTCTATCTGAATCACAAAATAAAAAATGTGTGTTCAGTGTCCCTTTAAACAGATACACATATAACAGAAGAAATTACAAATCTTAAAAAAAACAAAAACTTTTATAGAATATCTTTATTTGGCATAAAACCCTGCAATATTAGAGTTGCTTGGGAGCTCTTATGTTGTGATCAGTTTATAAAATGGGATAGATGTACTTATGCACAGGTTTCTTTCATTTCACCTAGCCTAAGCTTTAAAAATATATTGTAGTCAGAAACCAAAGTATGTACAATATTTGAAGAAAAAAAAAAAAATGAAAAGCATTTTTGCAATATATATTAAAAATATTGCAGCTAAAGTTGTTAAAACTGAGAGTCAGTGTACATGTGTTGCCATTTCCTGTTATAAGCTGTAGTATGATACTTTGTTCCTTCCCCATACAGCTCACTATTTTGCTGCATTCCCTAGCCAGCTGTAATAGCTGTGTACTGTACAGTATACTGCACAAAGTATACACAGAGTATACTACATTATTGAAATAAAGAGAAAAAAAAGAGAAAGAAAATGAATCAGAAGTTGCCTCCCTGCCCTGATAGATGTGCTCTGTAGTTGATTACAATTCCTGCACAGCCTGGGTTACACCTTGGCAACAAACAACAAGTTATCTTAGCTGTCTAAACTACCTTTACCTCACAAGATGCCTTATTTATGCTAAATTAAGACAGAAAAGTGCTGCCTTCTATGGTGTACACAATATACTTCCTGAACAAAAAAAAAAGGTTGGGCAAATAAGGGAGATCCCTGGAAATAAGGGAGGGATGGCAACCTTACCATACTGTGTAGGAAAATAGTGAGCTGTGAGGAGAAGTAATACTATAGTATCATACAGTTTATAACAGGAAATGACAAGGACAAGTTCAATCTCAATTTAACAACTTTAGCTACAAAAACATGTTAATACATATACTGTATATTGCAAAAATACTATTTAAACAGACATTCCAGTCAAAATGTAAATGCACAGATGAATTACATTTTAGGATAGAAACATAATTGCAATATAAATGTATTGGCAAACATGCTTCTAGTAAAAGTAATCACTGTTTTAGTGTTAGCAGTTTTCTCTGCACGTGCATGTGAAGCATAGCTAGATATTCTAAGTGTACCAGCATTTTAAATAATGCAGCTGCTCAGAGTACCAGTGCAGCTTGTTTCATGTCAGTAATTAACAAAATGAGTTGGTACTAGATGATACAAGCACCATAGGCTTGTGTTTAAAATCCTGGTGCAAGGTGACGACTTAAATACACTTTTAAAGCAGCTATTTATTAGAAATATTTTAGCTAAAACATGTATATTACAAAAATAGTAATTTAAAGTATTTAAGTATTTTTTTTCTTCAAATAGTGTACTTTGTTTTCTGGCTACAGTGTCCCTTTCATTTTATTCTACCCTACACACATAAATTACATTTTTATATAATATGGACTCAGGACCGTCTTTAACACAGGGCAAAAGGGGCAGCTGCCCTGGGCCCAGTCTCTATTGAGGGGCCCAAGAGTCCTAAAAAAAAAATATATATTTTTTTTTTTTATTGTTCATACCAGACTGCTGATGTGACATGGGGAACACACACATTCAGTCCTAATACTGTCACAGTCAAAAGTACTCTGCTTATATTTTTTTTTTAAAAACTGTGCCAGACCGTGCCGGTGTTATGTGACATGCCAAGCTAGTGCCATGTGCTGTTTTAGATGTGCACTGTGCAGCACTGAATGCAAAGCCCTGTCCATGCAGCCTTGGACAGACAGCATCCAGTCTACTGGTCCCCTTAGCCCTGCTCTTTCTGCTGTGGCCCCAAGATCAACTAACTGAAGTTTGTTAGGGGAATAATGCTTTGTAGAAAGGTGTCAGTGGGAAGAATAAGTGAGTGCACACACACCCCTCCCCATGCAGCATTGTCTAGTTCAGGGTGAGAGGGAACTTGTTCCTAGCAAAGAAGCGACATGTGCTGGTGTGGCTGATGTATAGCGTCATGCTGATACTTCACACATTAATGTAAGGTTTATTTTTATAGTTTTTATTTTCTCTCTTTCTCAGATTTTACAGCTTCCCATAGTAGTTCTGCTGTTCCAGTCAGTAAACATATATTTGTCTGCACCTCCATGCTTCCTCCTTTACCTTGCTTTGCTCCTGTTGGCTGCCCTAAATCTCTTTAACCAGCTAACCTCACACCAGAATCACATTCAAAAGAATATTAAATGAATCCACAGTGGAGGAATTTATATATTTATTTACTTATTAGTACTGCTTAGGTCCAGTTTCACATATTGCATTTTTTTTTTTTTTAAATGATTAGCCCAGCAGAGTGGATGATCCACCACTGGGCTAATAATAATAATAAAAAATTGATTTAGTTGTTTTTTGGGATGTTGGGGTGGAGAGCAAAATTGCATGGGGTGGGGGGGGGGCCAAGAAAATTTTTGCCCAGGGTCCAATCAATATTAAAGACGGCCCTGTATGGACTTATTTCTGGGAATAGTTATTAATTCTAGTTGAAACTTATAAGTAATAGAACTCTCCAGGGAGGGGAAAAAAATCTGTAATTTCAAATGTATAATATGACTCACTAACATTTGGAATTTTACATAATACTTTAATGAATCAGCTTTATATGACGGCATAGGAATCAGAGAACTCTTTCTCTCTGGGAGTTTTCTTATATAATCTCTTTTTTTACTTTATTAAGACAATGCAATGAAATGTAGAATTCAGTTGACTTTAAATAAAAAAAGAAATCTTTTTAAAGACACAAGTCATTTTATTTCTTGGTTGAATATAAAAGAAGGCCCTTTAAAATGTTACAGATTTTTGTTATTTTGTAAAATGGATGTTCCCATACTGACAAATAAAAAATATACTTTTTACCTCTGTAATTACCTTGTATCTAAGCTTTTGCTGACTGCCTCCTTTTCTCAGATCTTTTGAGAGACTTGCATTTCAGGCAATTAGTGCTGACTCTTAAATAACTCCATGTGCATGAGCACAATGTTATTTATATGAAACATATGAACTAACGCCCTCTAGCTGTAAAAAAAAACTGTAAAATGCATTCAGATAAGAGGCGGCCTTCAAGGGCTTAGAAATTAGCATAGTAGTCTACCTAGGTTTAGCTTTCAACTAAGAATAATAAGAGAACAAAGCTAATTTGATGATAAATGTAAATTAGAAAGTTGTTTAAAATTACATGTCCTATCTGAATCATGAAAGTTTTATTTGGACTTTACTTTCCCTTTAAGACATTTTTAAATTCACTTCTGTTATCAAATTTACTTTGTTCTTTTGTCACCCTTTGTTAAAAAGAATACAGTATTTACATAACCCCCAATATTGGGAGATAACTGGTGATTGGTGGTTACACATATTTGTCTCGTCACCAGATGTGTTTGGTAACTCCCAGTAGTGTATTACTATTCTACAGCTGACCTTTGGACAGTCAAGTCCAAAACATTTTTTCATGATTCAAATAGGGCATGTAATTTTAAACAACTTTCCAATTTACTTTTATCACCAATTTTGCTTTGTTCTCTTGGTATTCATAGTTGAAATCTAAACCTAGGAGGTTCATATGCTAATTTCTTAGACCTTGAAGGCCACCTCTTATCTAAATGCGTTTTAAGTTTTTCACCACTAGAGGGCGTTAGTTCATGTGTTTCATATAGATAACACTGAGCTAACACATGTGAAGTTACCTAGGAGTGAGTACTGACTGGCTAAAATGCAAGTCTGTCAAAAAAACTGAAATTAGGGGGCAGTTTGTAGAGGCTTAGATACAAGGTAATTGCAGAGGTAAAAAGTATATTAATATAACTGTGTTGGTTATGCAAAACTGGAGAATGGGTAACAAAGGGATTATCTATCTTTTTTAAACAATAAAAATTCTGGTGTTGACTGTCCCTTTAACTTTAAATTGATAGCTTTAAATTGAACAGCGCATGCATGGATGTCCATGGCCGCATCAAACAACTTCCTTGTGGAGATTTGCTACCCTCTCAGTGTGCATGCTGTTCATTACATGTGGAGTGCGATTACGTAAATCTGAGCATGCGCATTGAGTGGATAAAAATTTATGTCAGGTAGCAAAATCCGACAGGACACCGGAATTAACATTGCAGTAATATCATAAAAATTACCATTGCATACGCAACTCCACATGCGTGAACTTCATGTGTGAGTATGTGTAATTTGCTTGCGGTTGGAGCTCTACATAATGAATGGACCATGCAAAGGAAGGGAGGAGTTAGATGTTTTAACCACTTGCCAAACGCTACATAAGATTTTACATTTTCTGTAAAAGCCACAGAGTTTAAAGAAGTATATGATGTGAGAGACATGTTGAGGGTGGATCAACAAGTACCGGTAAGTGTTTGTCCGGTGTAGACTGTCCCTTTAACATGACTAAATAGCACTTTCATACACATGATATAAACTTCCCAACATATGGGGCCCGCAGATCAATATTTTAGAAGTCTTAAAGGTCATATATGTATTTATTGCTATTAAACAAACAATATATTTCCTAAAAATGTCCAGTGGCATAGGCCTAGGTTTAGGTAAGGTTACAAGGTGCTCATATACTGAGGGCTTTTTTGAGATGTGGACATTCAAAAGCACAGATTTTTTTTCCTGGAACCACAAAAACTATGGCACCATTTTTAGTTCTTTTTCCCAGGAGGGTAGCAAAAACTTGTGCCGAGGGCCGCATGAAGCCCTGGGGCCACCAGTTGGCCTTCCCTGCATTAAAGCCATCCTTTGGTTTTCTAAAACTTGTATTGTCAAATATAGAGAGAATAATTATTGATATTTTTTCATAATATAATTAAATATCATGTAATTAAAATGAATTTCCTACTGCAGAGCTTAGCATACTTGCTTTATTTCTGGCACGTCTAAACAGAATTTGCATTAGGACCCTGAAGGATACCCAGTATTCTGGCATCTGCTGGATTATAGGCATCTTGCAACCCTGCTATGCACCCCCTGGACTCCCACAGAGATGTGATGTTCCACAGCAGATGAAACAGTGCACAGCATGGTGTCAACATGCATCTTTTTTTTGTTACCATTATTTAGTATTACACAGGGTCTATACTGTTCTCGTTATAGTATGAATACTAAACATCTCAACACAGAGTGTGAGCTTTTAAATATTGCTTTGTACTAGTTTCTTTAGATAGACCACCACTAGATTAGCAGCAAATAGATTTACAGGAAACACTATGCTTTATGTTGCCAAAGCTGATACTTAAAGGGACACTAAATCCATTTTTTTTCTTTCATGATTCAGATAGAGCATGCAATTTTAAGCAACTTTCTAATTTTCTCCTATTATCAAATTTTCTTTGTTCTCTTGCTATCTTTATTTTAAAAGCAGGAATGTAAAGTTCACAAACCGGCCCATTTTAAGTTCAGCACCCTGGATAGTGCTTGCTTATTGGTGGCTACATTAAAGGGACACTGGACCCAAATTTTTTCTTTCATGATTCAGATAGAGCATGCAATTTTAAGTAACTTTCTAATTTACTTCTATTATCAATTTTTCTTTGTTCTCTTGCTATCTTTATTTGAAAAAGAAGGCATCTAAGCTAAGGAGCCAGCAAATTATTGGTTCAGAACCATGGACAGCATTTGTTTATTGGTGCTGCCCAATCAGCAAGGACAACCTAGGTTGTTCACAAAAAATGGGCCAGCATCTAAACTTACATTCTTGCTTTTAAAATAAACATACCAATAGAATGAAGAAAATTTGATAATAGGAATAAATTAGAAAGTTGCTTAAAATTGCATGCTCTATCTGAATCACGAAAGAAAACATTTGGGTTCAGTGTCCCTTTAAGCCACAAATAAAGAAGCATAACCCAGGTTCTTAACTAAAAATGGGATGACTCCTAAGCTTTACATTCCTGCTTTTTAAATAAAGATTACAAGAGAACAAAGAAAAATTGATAATAGGAGTAAATTAAAAAGTTGCTTAAAATTGCATGCTTTGTCTAAATCAGGAAAGCAAAAATTTGGGTTTAGTATCCCTTTAAGAGAAATGACCTGTGGCCAGAGTCAATTGCTCAATCTGAATGTAGCCAATCAAACTGCTTTGGTTTGCAATAGTTCTATTTGCCTGGGGTGCAAGATCAGAATGTACAACAATTATAATAGAAAACAGTTTTATTTAAAGAAATCTTGAGACATATTCAATTTTCACAAGTTTACTGATAGTCATTCCTGTAGTAAACTTTTTCCCCATTTTTTATTGTATGGTTTAACATCACATTATAATCTGTTTAAAAAACAGTTGTACATGTGAAATGTTTATGTGCTGAATGGCAGTTTATAAAAACTGTGACTTAAGTGAAGGTCAACTTCACGCAACTGCCCCACGGCATTGGATAGACTTTGCAAAACGAGGGTGGGTTTAATTCTTCAAATTTGTTATATTTCAGTATTTTTTACCTTTTGAGCGCTCTAAGCACAGCTCTCCCGCCCGACATTTTGTCAAATTGATTGACAGATTAAGATTCTTAAAAGAACGAATCCTTGTTTTCCCCCCAGGCCGTGACGTTTATGCAAAGGGCATGAACGCCCCAGGGGGGAAACAAGGATTAATTCTTTTAAGAATCATCATCTGTCAATCATTTTGACAAAATGTCGGATGGGAATGCTGTGCTTATCGTCGGAGCGTGGGGCAGTTGCGTGAAGTTGACCTTCACTTTAAAGGGACATTTTTGTAACATACATGCATTAGCAAAAATGCTTCTAATAAGTTATAGCCGTTTCAAAAGTGTACTTAAAGGGACAGTAAACCAACTTTATCCATCAAAGAGATATTTTTATTACAAAGTTCAATTTTTCAGAACGCCGGTCCAGGCTCTACTGAGCGGGTCTTTTTTTTCCCTAAGCGCATCGCGGGCACAATGTCTAGTCACAGAGTGTCCGACTGCATTAAATTGAATGTAGCTCGCTCCTGCTACCAGAGCTACATTCAGTTTAATTGTGCGATCGGGCGCGCTGTGACTAGACAGCATGCCCGCCGAGATGCGCTTAGGAAAAAAAGTAGAGCCAGCCGCAGGGTTCTGGAAAGTTTAACTTTGTAATAAAATATCTCTAATATATTTTGATGGATAAAGTTGGCGCTAAGCTAATGTTACTGTCCCTTTATATATGCAACTTGCGCCAGCATTTTAAACACAGAACTTGCTCAGATAGCCTAAGGTGCTTGTACCACCTGATAATTAATCAATTTGTTATTTGCTGACATAATACAGCCCCACTGGCACTTTGATCAGCTGCAGTATTTAAAATGCTGGTGCACTGAGAATATCTAGCTAGGCTTCACATGCACTTGCAGAGAAAAATGTTAACACTAAGGGCTACATTTATTAAGCAGCGTATTCTGCTTCGGAGCCCCATCGTTTCAGGTCCACCTGAAATAGAAGTTAGGAAGCACCGGTTGTAGGTGGCGGACTTAAATCATCCCAATACGATACAATCGGGATGGCTGATTGGCCGCCAGTGAGCAGGGGGCGGCATTGCACAAGCATTTCACTAGAAATGCTTGCGCAATGTTAAATGCCTAAAGCGTATGCATTTAGCGTACAGTGAATCATGTCCGCTCGACCTTTGTTAACCCCTAAAACAGTTATACCTTTTACTAGAAGCATTTTTGCCAATACATGTATATTGTGAATATATTTCTGTTCATGTGCATTTACATTTTGACTGGAATGTCCCTTTACCTTAGAAGGATATAAAAATCCTAGTGTGTTTCTGTCTCTGAGTGAGAGCACTCACAATATAAAGTTTAAGGTTGTGAAATATAATATGGAGGATGGCTTAGCCCATAGAAAAGGCAAAGCTGTTCACTTTGACATTTTATTGATAATTCCAGATTTGCTGCAGAAAAAAAGAAGGAACTGCTAAAACCAAAGGGTTTGTTTGAAGAATATAGACAGTTAAAAATAGAAAGGAGACAGAGGTGTGTGCAGTCCAATGTTTTTCAATCATTACACAGCAGATTTGCGTATTATACTATAGCGTGAAAGTAGAATCCATATGTGATTGACCCTAAATCCAGTGCATAGACTTTTTGTAGCTGACAGAATGACAATCTTAATAATTTCCCAATATGTTTTTTTTTCTCTCACTTGCTATAGTAGCTTCACCTTAAAGTGAAGGTTAATTTTGACAAATCAGTGCCCGGTTTTTAATAATCCTATTAAAAACAAGGGCACTTTAATTCATCAAAATTGACATTTTAAGCGTTTTCTTCAAAAACGTAGCTTTTTAATCCTGAGAGCCGCTGCAGAGCTTCCTCCGCCCGTCACAAGTCCTCTTCGCAGGTCCAAAATGACGAATCCGGCTTCATCCAATCATGGCATTCCCTCAGGCCATGACCCCCCGGGGGGAACGCTGTGATTGGAGGAAGCCGGATTAGTAATTTCTGACGTAAGCAGAGGCCTCCGACGGCTGGGGGAATCGATGGAGCAGCTTTCAGGATTAAAAGGTACGTTTTTGAAGAAAAAACGCTTGAAATGTCAATTTTGATGAATTAAAGTGCCCTTGTTTTTAATAGGATTATTAAAAACCGGGCACTAATTCATCAAAATTGACCTTTACTTTAAACTAAAAATTTCCCTTTCTGATACTGTTTTATATCAGGTAACATACATAAACAGCTATTGTACATTCACATTAATTCAGTTCCAGAAAATCTCAAGGCACTATTGTTTTGATATTTTAAAAGATTACTCTGATTAACACAACAGTAGAAAGACCTTTAAAAAAACACAGTAAACATGATCTCTTTTTTTCCACCTATTTGGAAGACGACTGAACAAATATAGGTTTCTGGCCTGTTTTAGAGGTCAGATCTGGAAACACAATTAGGCTATCAGTTGACTGCACACATCAGTGACATGACACCTAATTAGTCAGCAACAGAAGATTCTAATGATTCCCTGGGAGGATTCTGATACCACAAGATTCTCGTTTTCTGCTCCGTCATGTGTACACATAAACTTCCCTTCAAAGAATACAAGACTAATAACCATTCTATGACAAATGCATTGTGCCTTTGTGTTCCTAGATAAACATACCAAAGCCTTAATAGATTCGTAGACTGCATTTTTTCTCTCTCCTAAACTGAAGTGAATAAATAAATAGCAGATACAAAGTAATCTGTAAGTAGTTTGTTTTATAACATACATGAGTTGCCCAATAGAGTCTATGGGAACTCTCTGGTGTTTTTGTGGTATACAATTTGGATTTTTTTGCCATGTCTTTTCTGTTAAAATGATATAACATTTTTGATGTGTGCAAAACAGAAAAACAAAACTAGTGTCAACATTTACATAAAATAAAAGGGCCCTTAGTATTATACAATTACAAGACTATGGGAATACTGAACATAATAAAGTGTAAATAAGATGTTGATTGTGGAACCTTGAAAGCTTCCTTCACAAAATGCACTCTTTAGTCTGCCAATCACGCATGGGCACTGAGCATATGGACCAATCACAATTACAGGACTGTGAACATGCAAATGGTGCAAATCTGAGTTTATAAAGGCTAAGCATCCTCTTTAAATTGGGTTTATATTGCAACAACAACAACAAAAAGTTTATAAAGCTTCCTATCAACTGTTTTAATATATTAAAAAGAAAACAGACCAGAATATATTTCCTGGAAAGAATAAATAAATAAATACATTAAACTATGTATACATGTATTGATGATGTAAATAGATATCCATAACTTTTAAATACATTCCTGTAATACTTTAATATGTTTTAAAATAAAGTAAATACAAAAAATACAAAATTATGAAATATATATTTTTTCTACCTTAAAGAAACGGTCTTTCAATGCTATAGATGTGCTTCTACATATATTTTGCAGTGGTTTTGCAGCGTTATTGACAATGCAAAATGTATTGCAAGCAGTGAGGATTTAAAGGGACACTGAACTCAAATTTTTTATTTCATGATTCAGATAGAGCATTCAATTTTAATCAACTTTCTAATTTACTCCTATTATCAATTTGTATTCATTCTCTTGCTATCTTTATTTGAAAAAGAAGGCATTGAAGCTTTTTTTTTTTGGTTAAGTACTCTGGACAGCACTTTTTTATTGGTGGATGAATTTATCCACGAATCAGCAAGGACAACCCAGGTTGTTCACCAAATATGGGCCGGCATCTAAACTTACATTCTTGCATTTCAAATAAATATACCAAGAGAATAAAGAAAATTTGATAATAGGAGTAAATTAGAAAGTTGCTTAAAATTTCATGCTCTATCTGAATCACGGAAGAAAAAAATTGGGTTCAGTGTCCCTTTAATGATTAACTTAAAGGGACATACATTAATTTGAAATACAATATCAAAATGAATCAAATTAAAGGAATATTAAACAGTAAATCAATGACAGATATATTGATGTATTCAAAGAAAAGATTAGCTTTAGAATAATATTTTAATAATGTATTTTAAAAAACTTATATTAGCTCTTTAATTATTGAAGTTATAAGGGCAAATGTTTAGATTCTGTAAAGTACTTTAGTTTATATAAAGTAATGAGTGCTGTCATGTTGGAACCTAGGTTTTCCCCTTATCTATTTCTTCTGCTGAGGACAATTAGAGACAGATAAAAAAAAACTGAGAAAGAGAATGCGCAAACGAGAGTGTGTGAAATATAGGACTGTTAAAATAACTAACAGATGTGAAACTTGTACACATCAGTATGCTCATTGATGGTTGAAAGAAGAGTTTGGATACTGAAAACTGTTAATTACAGATTTAGACAATCAATTAATTCATATTATAGGTAAAGTACAAAAAAAATGCATTCAATCATTTTAGGCAGTCCTTCAATTTGAAATCTGCGTTTTACTTTTAGTTTTGATGAAGGTCAGTGAAAATCTCTTTTGAAACCCAGCTGAAAAGCTTGTGAAACATCAGCTTCTTACAATTTTTCACATATTGAACCATATTTTACTGCTATGTTTTATATGTAATTTGTTTTGCTTACGTATTTTAAAAAGGGAGGTGATTAAAACGTACAGGGATGACAGACATCTAAAACAAAAATCCCCCTTGTTGCATACAAGGATCCTTATTCCAATCCATCAGAATTTCTATGTGAATATTCATATTAATGATACAATCTATTAATCTTCAGTTCATACTGGGTTTTGGCATGTACAGTGATTTCACAACTGATGTGGTTTTTAAAACTTTCTCTCACTCCCGTTCTTTGCCAGTGTATAGAGCCAGTCTGTTTATGACCATAAAGAGACAGTAAAGTAAAAATGTAACTCTCATGGTTCTGTCTTTAAAGGGACATTACACACTAAATACATGCTAGATAGAATGATGCATTCAAAGAAAAGATTAGTCCATGACTAACATGTAGATGTATTTTTTAAAGTTTCATTAGTTGTTTAAAAAGTGACAAAATAAGTGTAAAGTTTTAGTGTCTATAAAACACTGGGAGCTGCCATGTTGTAACTTGTGTTACCTTCTCTGCTGTGGCCAATTAGGGTCAGTTATAAATAGGTCACTAGAGTGTGCAGCCAATGGTTGTGCTGGATTTAACAGTGTTCTGCACTTCCGTTTCTAACAGGAACTGAAAAGCTCACAATTTCAGAATGGAATTACAGGCAAAGAGGACAAAATACATAATGAAAGTATAATGCAGAGTTGTTTTATTATATACGATTTATCATTTTATATTACCATCTCAAAGTGTTTAATGTCCCTTTAATGACTAGGTTGGAGTTAACATTTTACATAGGTGATTCTATGTGAACCTATATGCTTTTTAAGTCTGAAACTTGATTGACTGCTAATGGTTGAAATATCTTGAGATGTCAGTAATAAAATACCTGTGACTAAGTGCAGCAAGTCAGGGATATGCATAATACACCTTTGCATGTTTCATCTATTTTAACATTTTTGTTTTTTTCCAATTAACAGTGATTTTTAACTTTGAAGCCTGGGGTGTTAGTATTATCTTGTTTCTTTCTTCAATGAGGCGAGAGATGCAACTTAAAAAAAATAATTGGATCAGCTGACATATTTTACAGAGGTTCCAGGTCAGCAACAACATGATCCATAAATACAGAGACTGTTGAGTACAATGAAGTTTGCCAAGAACAACATCAACTTCATATTCAGGATGCAACCCCATATATGCCCATAAACAGTACATAGGATCTCAAATCATTCATACCTAATATCATTGACTATGTAGTTCTTATCAAGATTGGTTTAAACTTTTCATGTTTTTCTAGTAACTTAGTCTACACTACATTGCACCACGGCCCTAGTTTTACAATATAGGACATGTTTTCCTGGACAACTATGAGTTGCACATGCTATATTAAGGAAAATCAATAGACTATAACTCCTGTCATATCCAGCCTTACATTTCTAGGATCACATTTCAGAGTCAGCAAAACCCCAAACAGGTGCATTATGGGCACATAGTACAAAAAAGGTATTACTATGACAGATTTTATAAAGTTAAAAAGTCTTAAAATGAATACAAAAAAACCCCCTAAAATCTACCCTAATTTCTGATAACCTTTCACTGTAGAGTCCATGTTGTCAGATTCAATCTTTGACTATGCTGTTTCTTTATTAGGAAAATCAGGTAATCCATAGAGTATGTTCTGTAGCCTTTGAGAATAATTGGTTAGCAGAAAAAGGTTTCAACAAATTAACTAGTCTTGAATTAGGTTAGTTTGTCCATTACACCACTGACTTAATCAATATGCAACAATGATCCTGAAAATTTGGTTTGCTCACTTAGCATTTCAAAATCCTAATGCTGACTGATCCTGATTTAGAACTAAATTAGCTTATTTTATCTATTTAGCTAGTGGCAGTTCTAGTAAAAAGATGAGGGTGCTAAGCACATTATTAAATGTAGAACCCCAAACCTCAAAGGTTTGCTCTACCAAGGATAAGCAGAAGAGGAAAAGAATAAAAAGACAGAAATAAATATTAGATGATGACAATTATTATTATGTCCACTTATTTGTAAAGTGCCACCAAATGAAATAGCAATTGCACCTACAGTACTAGTCTTCAACTTCAAAATTTGTGGTCAATGCTTTCACACCCCTAAAGTTATGGCTGAGAGCCATCCTTGAATATAACATGTCCCACAGGTCATTAAACATTACCAGAGAAACCTTAAGAAAACCTTAAGTAAATTATAACTATGCAAGCTTAAAGGGACATTCCAGCCAAAATTGGAATCCACATGGATGTATTTCAGTTTTGAATAGAAGCATGATTTAAATATACGTGTGTTAACAAAAAACAGAATTTATGTTTACCTGATAAATTACTTTCTCCAACGGTGTGTCCGGTCCACGGCGTCATCCTTACTTGTGGGATATTCTCTTCCCCAACAGGAAATGGCAAAGAGCCCAGCAAAGCTGGTCACATGATCCCTCCTAGGCTCTGCCTTCCCCAGTCATTCGACCGACGTAAAGGAGGAATATTTGCATAGGAGAAATCATATGATACCGTGGTGACTGTAGTTAGAGAAATTAAATCATCAGACCTGATTAAAAAACCAGGGCGGGCCGTGGACCGGACACACCGTTGGAGAAAGTAATTTATCAGGTAAACATAAATTCTGTTTTCTCCAACATAGGTGTGTCCGGTCCACGGCGTCATCCTTACTTGTGGGAACCAATACCAAAGCTTTAGGACACGGATGATGGGAGGGAGCAAATCAGGTCACCTAGATGGAAGGCACCACGGTTTGCAAAACCTTTCTCCCAAAAATAGCCTCAGAAGAAGCAAAAGTATCAAATTTGTAAAATTTGGTAAAAGTGTGCAGTGAAGACCAAGTCGCTGCCTTACATATCTGATCAACAGAAGCCTCGTTCTTGAAGGCCCATGTGGAAGCCACAGCCCTAGTGGAATGAGCTGTGATTCTTTCAGGAGGCTGCCGTCCGGCAGTCTCATAAGCCAATCTGATGATGCTTTTAAGCCAAAAAGAGAGAGAGGTAGAAGTTGCTTTTTGACCTCTCCTTTTACCAGAATAAACAACAAACAAGGAAGATGTTTGTCTGAAATCCTTTGTAGCCTCTAAATAGAATTTTAGAGCACGAACTACATCCAAATTGTGCAACAAACGTTCCTTCTTTGAAACTGGATTCGGACACAAAGAAGGCACAACTATCTCCTGGTTAATATTTTTGTTAGAAACAACTTTCGGAAGAAAACCAGGCTTAGTACGCAAAACCACCTTATCTGCATGGAACACCAGATAAGGAGGAGAACACTGCAGAGCAGATAACTCTGAAACTCTTCTAGCAGAAGAAATTGCAACCAAAAACAAAACTTTCCAAGATAATAACTTAATATCTACGGAATGTAAGGGTTCAAACGGAACCCCTTGAAGAACTGAAAGAACTAAATTGAGACTCCAAGGAGGAGTCAAAGGTTTGTAAACAGGCTTGATTCTAACCAGGGCCTGAACAAAAGCCTGAACATCTGGCACAGCCGCCAGCTTCTTGTGAAGTAAAACAGATAAAGCAGAAATCTGTCCCTTCAAAGAACTTGCAGATAATCCTTTCTCCAAACCCTCTTGTAGAAAGGATAGAATCTTAGGAATTTTTACCCTGTTCCATGGGAATCCTTTCGATTCGCACCAACAGATATATTTCTTCCATACTTTATGGTAAATTTTCCTAGTTACAGGCTTTCTAGCCTGAATAAGAGTATCAATGACAGAATCTGAGAACCCACGCTTTGATAAAATCAAGCGTTCAATCTCCAAGCAGTCAGTTGGAGTGATGCCAGATTCGGATGTTCGAACGGACCTTGAACAAGAAGGTCCCGTCTCAAAGGTAGCTTCCATGGTGGAGCCGATGACATATTCACCAGGTCTGCATACCAAGTTCTGCGTGGCCACGCAGGAGCTATCAAGATCACCGAAGCCCTCTCTTGATTGATCCTGGCTACCAGCCTGGGAATGAGAGGAAACGGTGGGAACACATAAGCTAGGTTGAAGGTCCAGGGCGCTACTAGTGCATCTACTAGAGTCGCCTTGGGATCCCTGGATCTGGACCCGTAGCAAGGAACCTTGAAGTTCTGACGAGACGCCATCAGATCCATGTCTGGAATGCCCCATAATTGAGTTATTTGGGCAAAGATTTCCGGATGGAGTTCCCACTCCCCCGGATGAAATGTCTGACGACTCAGAAAATCCGCTTCCCAATTTTCCACTCCTGGGATGTGGATTGCAGACAAGTGGCAGGAGTGAAGCTCCGCCCATTGAATTACTTTGGTCACTTCTTCCATCGCCAGGGAACTCCTTGTTCCCCCCTGATGGTTGATATATGCAACAGTCGTCATGTTGTCTGATTGAAACCTTATGAATTTGGCCTTTGCTAGTTGAGGCCAAGCCTTGAGAGCATTGAATATCGCTCTCAGTTCCAGAATGTTTATCGGGAGAAGAGATTCTTCCCGAGACCATAGACCCTGAGCCTTCAGGTGTTTCCAGACCGCGCCCCAGCCCACCAGGCTGGCGTCGGTCGTTACAATGACCCACTCTGGTCTTCTGAAGCTCATCCCTTGGGACAGGTTGTCCAGGGTGAGCCACCAACGGAGTGAATCTCTGGTCCTCTGATCTACTTGGATCGTCGGGGACAAATCTGTATAATCCCCATTCCACTGTCTGAGCATGCACAGTTGTAATGGTCTTAGATGAATTCGCGCAAAAGGAACTATGTCCATTGCCGCAACCATCAAACCTATTACTTCCATGCACTGCGCTATGGAAGGAAGAAGAACAGAATGAAGTACTTGACAAGAGCTTAGAAGTTTTGATTTTCTGGCTTCTGTCAGAAAAATCTTCATTTCCAAGGAGTCTATTATTGTTCCCAAGAAGGGAACTCTTGTTGACGGAAATAGAGAACTTTTTTCTACGTTCACTTTCCACCCGTGAGATCTGAGAAAGGCTAGGACAATGTCCGTATGAGCCTTTGCTTGTGGTAGAGACGACGCTTGAATCAGTATGTCGTCCAAGTAGGGTACTACTGCAATGCCCCTTGGCCTTAGCACCGCTAGAAGGGACCCTAGTACCTTTGTGAAAATTCTTGGAGCAGTGGCTAGTCCGAATGGAAGTGCCACAAACTGGTAATGCTTGTCCAGAAAGGCGAATCTTAGGAACCGATGATGTTCCTTGTGGATAGGAATATGTAGATACGCATCCTTTAAATCCACCGTGGTCATGAATTGACCTTCCTGGATGGTAGGAAGAATTGTCCGAATGGTTTCCATCTTGAACGATGGGACCTTGAGAAATTTGTTTAGGATCTTGAGATCCAAAATTGGCCTGAATGTTCCCTCTTTTTTTGGGAACTATGAACAGATTGGAGTAAAACCCCATCCCTTGTTCTCCTAATGGAACAGGATGAATCACTCCCATTTTTAACAGGTCTTCTACACAATGTAAGAATGCCTGTCTTTTTATTTGGTCTGAAGACAATTGAGACCTGTGGAACCTTCCCCTTGGGGGTAGTTCCTTGAATTCCAGGAGATAACCTTGAGAAACTATTTCTAGCGCCCAAGGATCCTGAACATCTCTTGCCCAAGCCTGAGCGAAGAGAGAGAGTCTGCCCCCCACCAGATCCGGTCCCGGATCGGGGGCCAGCATCTCATGCTGTCTTGGTAGCGGTAGCGGGCTTCTTGGCCTGCTTACCTTTGTTCCAGCCTTGCATCGGTCTCCAGGCTGGCTTGGTTTGAGAAGAATTACCCTCTTGCTTAGAGGATGTAGAATTTGAGGCCGGTCCGTTTCTGCGAAAGGGACGAAAATTTGTTTTATTTTTAGCCTTAAAAGACCTATCCTGAGGAAGGGCGTGGCCCTTTCCCCCAGTGATGTCTGAAATAATCTCTTTCAAGTCAGGGCCAAACAGCGTTTTCCCCTTGAAAGGGATGTTAAGCAATCTGTTCTTGGAGGACACATCCGCTGACCAAGACTTCAGCCAAAGCGCTCTGCGCGCCACAATAGCAAAGCCTGAATTTTTCACCGCTAATCTAGCTAATTGCAAAGTGGCGTCTAAGGTAAAAGAGTTAGCCAACTTAAGTGCTTGAACTCTGTCCATAACCTCCTCATAAGAGGATGCTTGATTGAGCGACTTTTTTAGTTCCTCGAACCAGAAACACGCTGCTGTAGTGACAGGAACAATGCATGAAATTGGTTGTAGAAGGTAACCTTGCTGAACAAACATCTTTTTAAGCAAACCCTCTAATTTTTTATCCATAGGATCTTTGAAAGCACAACTATCTTCTATAGGGATAGTGGTGCGTTTGTTTAGAGTAGAAACCGCCCCCTCGACCTTGGGGACTGTCTGCCATAAGTCCTTCCTGGGGTCGACCATAGGAAATAATTTCTTAAATATAGGGGGAGGGACAAAAGGTATGCCGGGCCTTTCCCATTCTTTATTTACAATGTCCGCCACCCGCTTGGGTATAGGAAAAGCTTCGGGGGGCACCGGGACCTCTAGGAACCTGTCCATCTTACATAATTTCTCTGGAATGACCAAACTGTCACAATCATCCAGAGTAGATAACACCTCCTTAAGCAGAGCGCGGAGATGTTCCAATTTAAATTTAAATGTAATAACGTCAGGTTCAGCTTGTTGAGAAATTTTTCCTGAATCTGAAATTTCTCCCTCAGACAAAACCTCCCTAGCCCCTTCAGACTGGTGTAAGGGCATGACAGAACCATTATCATCAGCGTCCTCATGCTCTTCAGTATCTAAAACAGAGCAGTCGCGCTTTCGCTGATAAGTGGGCATTTTGGCTAAAATGTTTTTAATAGAATTATCCATTACAGCCGTTAATTGTTGCATAGTAAGGAGGATTGGCGCACTAGATGCACTAGGGACCTCCTGAGTGGGCAAGACTGGTGTAGACATAGAAGGAGATGATGCAGTACCATGCTTACTCCCCTCACTTAAGGAATCATTTTGGGCAACATTACTATCAGTGGCATCATTGTCCCTACTTTGTTTGTCACATTCATCACATATATTTAAATGGAGAGGAACCTTGGCTTCCGAACATACAGAACATCGTCTATCTGATAGTTCAGACATGTTAATAGGCATAAACTTGATAACAAAGCACAAAAAACGTTTTAAAATAAAACCGTTACTGTCTCTTTAAATTTTAAACTGAACACACTTTTTTACTGAATATACGCAAAAGTATGAAGGAAATGTTCAAAATTCACCAAAATTTCACCACAGTGTCATAAAGCCTTAAAAGTATTGCACACCAAATTTGAAAGCTTTAACTCTTAAAATAACGGAACCGGAGCCGTTTTTATATTTAACCCCTATACAGTCCCTGGTATCTGCTTTGCTGAGACCCAACCAAGCCCAGAGGGGAATACGATACCAAATGACGCCTTCAATAAGCTTTTTCAGTGGACCTGAGCTCCTCACACATGCATCTGCATGCCTTGCTTCTCAAAAACAACTGCGCATTAGTGGCGCGAAAATGAGGCTCTGCCTATGACTAGAAAAGGCCCCCAGTGAAAAAGGTGTCCAATACAGTGCCTGCCGTTTTTTTAACAAAATTCCCAAGATTAAAATAACTCTCCAAAGTTATAAACCATTAAATATGCTTATAAAGTAATCGTTTTGGCCCAGAAAAATGTCTACCAGTCTTTAAAGCCCTTGTGAAGCCCTTTTATTCTTATATTGAAAATTAAGAAAATGGCTTACCGGATCCCATAGGGAAAATGACAGCTTCCAGCATTACCAAGTCTTGTTAGAAATGTGTCATACCTCAAGCAGCCAAAGTCTGCTCACTGTTTCCCCCCAACTGAAGTTAATTCCTCTCAACAGTCCTGTGTGGAAACAGCCATCGATTTTAGTAACGGTTGCTAAAATCATTTTCCTCTTACAAACAGAAATCTTCATCTCTTTTCTGTTTCAGAGTAAATAGTACATACCAGCACTATTTTAAAATAACAAACTCTTGATAGAAGAATAAAAACTACATTTAAACACCAAAAAACTCTGAGCCATCTCCGTGGAGATGTTGCCTGTGCAACGGCAAAGAGAATGACTGGGGAAGGCGGAGCCTAGGAGGGATCATGTGACCAGCTTTGCTGGGCTCTTTGCCATTTCCTGTTGGGGAAGAGAATATCCCACAAGTAAGGATGACGCCGTGGACCGGACACACCTATGTTGGAGAAATGCTTCTAATAAATGCTAAAGCTGTTTAAAAAAAGTGTATTTAAGTATGCACCGTGCACCAGCATTTTAAACACAGTTCAGAAAGACTAAGGTTCTTGTACCATCTGTCCGGAACTACAGGGGGTGCAGAGGTCGCAAATGCGACTGAGCCCCCGAGGGAGGGGGCCTAGCTTAAAAATAAATAAATAAAAAACGTTGACCTGCCACTGCCTGCACTGATATCATGTGAGTGTGTTGTGATGCTTCACTAGTGTCTCTGTCTCTGACTACAGGGGTTAGTGTTTCTGTTTTACCCATTGGTGTTTATGTGTGTGTATGTATATATGTGACTGTGTGTGTATTTATGCATGTATTTGTGTGTGTGTATGTTTGTGGATTCAGCAAATTACAGACCTTGTTACTACAGCATGGGGGGGCGGGGGGTAAACAGTGTCACTATACAGTACCACTATATACAGTACGGGGGGGCTGGACCATGTCACTGACTACTGTGGTCACTTTATAAAGTACTGGGGCGGGTAGAGTCAGGCCTGCCATTTCACCGGCAGATTACAGACTGTGTAACTAACTCACTATATACAGTACTGGTGGGTTAAATAGTGTCACTATATACAGTAATAGGGGGTCAAACAATCTCACAGACTGTGGGCACAGGGTACCTCCTTTTGCAGACATGTAATCTGATTCCAGCTTCAGTATTTAAAATGCTGATGCACTGAGAATATCTAGCTATGCTTCACATGCACGTGTAGAGAAAAATGTTAACACTAAAACAGTGATAACGTTTACTAGAAGCATTTTTGAAAACACATGTATATTGCAAATATGTTTTCTTTTCAAAGATGTAATTTATCTACGTGCATTTAATTTTTGAATATTATGTCCCTTTAAAGATTAAAAATAATATACATTATGATGAAGTTATCTAGTACAGTATTTCTCAACCGCAATTCTCAAGTACCCTCAACAGGCCATATTTTCATTATAGCTGAACAATCTGATAAGCTGAAATAATCAGCTGATCAGTAACCATGGTTACTAACCTGCACTCACAAATTAGCTGATTATTTCACCTGTGCTCTAAGTTCAGCTATAATGAAAATCTGGTCTGTTTGGGGTACTTTAGGACTGCGGTTGAGAAACACTGATCTAGTATAATGACTATGGGGTATATTTACTAAGCAGCAGATGCTACTTTTTTTCCGTGTGAGTCATCCAGCTCACCGGAAACAGGAGTTAAGAAGCAGCAGTCTTAAGACCGCTGCTCCTTAACTCATCCACCACCTTTTACGTGGTGAAGTACAATCATCCTGATCCGATTGGGATGATTGACACCCCCTGCTAACGGCTGATTGGCCGCGAATGTGCAGGGGGCGGCATTGCACAAACATGATTCTCTATAGCCATTCAGACTCATAATGGCTTCATGCTTTTCCCTACATCTATAAAGAGATCATCAGACATCCCAACTCTCCCTGAAGTTCAGGGAGTCTCCCTGATTGTAATAGCGGCTCCCTGATGCCAGCAAGTGGAATGTAATCTCCCTGAAACTCCAAGCACCATGATCCAATGTGGCCCAAATCCAGAAAAGTGTTTCTTTAAGGAATGCCTTTAGTTGCTGGGACGTTATAGAACCCTCAAAGCATGCATCAGTAACCAAAAAGCCCCCCACTGATTTTAATAAAATAAAACACAAATACTACCTTAGTTACTGCACGTAATTAAACTTTGTATTCTAAAATATTTAAGCATTCAAGAAGCGTACAATCACTGGAAAATAGGTTTATTGTATGTGGTTGTGCAATAAAGCTACTTTTCTTTATGTGCCTTTAGTGGGAAGCTACTTTAATGATAAGTCTCTATCTTATTTAGGTTTTCAAGGTGTCCAATATATAACTGGGAGGAGGGGTGGCGGCGCAGTAGCGGGAGAAGCCACCTCCCTGAAATGAGTTTTTGCAGGTTGGGATGTCTGGATCATATCTGAGTAAAATTCAGCCAAAGCCAACCCATGTTCAACACACAGAAGCCGAACGATGTTGTAGACCTTGTCATTAATTTTCAAGTTTTGCACTGTTCGTATATACAGATAGTTTCTTTAGGGAAAGATGGTAATTTGAGAATGTTTACTTCAAAATAAAGTAACATATTCTGAGTTGTCATTCTGCTATATTATTTCTACTATGTTTCTACTATATATATATTCTGTTTTGCTGGTGGTGTTGTGTGCGGCTGCAAGTCGCCGTTGTGAGTTGTTCATCTGTCTTGATGAAGGCTTCTATGTAAGCCGAAACGTCGACCTATCCTTATGACTTTCTAACGTTGTTGTTATAAACAATAAACTAACTTTGATGTATATAAATCCTGAGAGTGCCCTCCCTTTCCTAGCTCATATATATATATATATATATATATATATATATATATATATACTACTATATATATATATATATATATATATATATATATTACTATATATATTCTACTATATTGTTTCTTGCTTCAGTAGTGCACAAATCTCTTTAAACACATATTATAAGCCTCTGTAGTACAGCTACCAGAATAGTATCATGTTCCGTACAAGATTTTCTGTGGGGTAATAATTTGCTGGCATAAAAGTGAATAAGTAAAGCCATTGTGAACAGTTTCTGGACCCCTGGACAGAATGATAAAAAATGATCTGAGTCTACAGCTAAGTGACTTTATCGGCCACTTTCCTAAGGTTTAGATCTCAAAGCTTTAGATATCTCATAGACAAACTAAAGGGCTTCTCATACTGAGTCTAAGGACAGACTCCAGATGTTATTGCTGTGATTTAATGGCTGATTTAAACAAATGAAAAAAATAAAGACTACAGTGGTACAAAATGGAATAAATATATCTGAAAATGTTGACTTAACTAAAATTATCATCAGAAAGAAAATTATTATTATATAACTTACATGAGTTTAATTTTTATATAAAAAACACATTTATTTTATTTCTTTATTTTTTAAAACTAATTTATTTATTTGTATTTATTGTCTTTATTTTTGGCTTGAATCTCTTGTTTTACGGCCTTAAACATTTTCCTTTCAAAATTTAAAATAAAATGCTGACTTCAAAAACATAATAATTAAAATAAAAAAACATAATAATTAAAATACAAAAACATAATAATTAAAATAAAAAAACATAATAATTAAAATAAAAAAACATAATAAAAAGATTAGTAAAATCAACACAGAAAACAACTTAACAACTCTTAAGTGATTTTTAGAAAAAAATAAATTTATACTTACCTGATAATTTATTTATTTTTCATGATTGTGAGAGTCTACGAGCCCATCACATGTGGAATTAAAGTCCAGTCCCACATGTGCTGGCTGGTGGACTCTCACCTGCCAGCACATGGCATACAGAAGCAATAAATATATAGGGCTAGATTACAAGTGGCACGCTATTGTTAGGGTGAGTCGCAATAAGCAATAACTTGCGCGCGTATTAGAAATTGAAAGTTAACATGTTCGCTCAAGCGCAAACTAAATTAGAGTGAAGACCTAGCGTAAAATGTAAGGGTTAAAAAAAATGTGCACCAAACACAACATAAATACATTAAAATAAAGTGTTACACTCATATATACACTATCTGATAATAAAATATTAATATAAATATTAATAAAAAATATGATAAGGGTTAAAAAGGTATATGATATATGACAAGGTGTTTAGAAAGTGCTATAATGTATATATATATATATATATATATATAATATATATATAATATATATATAATATATATATAATATATATATAATATATATATAATATATATATATATATATATATATATATATATCATAAGAGAGAGAACAGCACTCCTGAGATAGAACAAAAGCTAGAATAACTTCCATGCCTGTTCATTTTTATTACAACTCAGGGTGCGCATTCTTTTTGCACTCTATGCCCCTTCACAGAGATAAAATATCCTGTAGCATATCAGTCTGACCCCGTTCGGCCTTCTGTGGGCCTCGTCAGTGAGGTGCAGTTGCTAAAAGAACACGCACCCTGAGTTGCAATAAAAATAAACAGGCATGGAAGTTATTCTAGCTTTTGTTCTCTCTCAGGAGTGCTGTTCTCTCTCTTCTAATATTTATGCAAATTACTCTTGGGTCTCCCTAAGAGTAATGGGCAAACCAGACGTGGACTCTTTGCACATATGCCCTTAGAGAGATACAACTGCACCTCACTGACGAGGCCCACAGAAGGCCGAAGCGATCGTCTGGGGTTGTTGTTTCTCTTGTTCAGAGAGGAATTGCCTGGTATTTCGGTGCTGGACTGTCATTGGGCAGGGTCAGACTGATATGCTTCAGGATATTTTTTCTCTGTGAAGGGGCATATTGTGCTAAAAGAACGCGCACCCTGAGTTGCAAATAAAATGAACAGGCATGGAAGTTATTCTAGCTTTTGTTCTATCTCAGGAGTGCTGTTCTCTCTGTTCTGATATATATATATATATATATATATATATATATATATATATATATTAATCATCTGTACAACTGTGGTAACTGTTGGAATCAGAAAGAGCATAAAATGTACTTCCATTATCAAATGTACCTCTTTCTCTCATTATGTCTAGTTAAAACAAAGCTCTTTTCCATGAGAGCATACTGAGGTGGGCTCAGGAGTGTACATGTGCCTTGAACACTAATTGCTCCATTTAACGAGCTGTGGAGGCAGTTTCTTAACCTTTGAGGTACTGGCTTGCATGAGTGAGCCTCCAAGTGATAGTTAGGAAGCAGTGATCTTAAGACATCTGTTTCTAAGCCTCTCCTCCACCTCAGAGTACCCCGACTAATCTAACCAGGATGACTGGCAGCTCCAGATCTCTAGTTCTCTGCTCCTGGGTTTGGAACCTTGTCCTCTGGGATGATGATAAATGGGGCCCTATATGTATAACACAGACAACAAAGATAGTATTTGAAACCCCACAGAGTAAGAAGAGGTTCAGTGGAACAGCTCCACTGACAATTGCAGTGACATCACCTGGAATAAGATAAGGGAGGCACACACTTAAACATCCCACAGAGCAGTAAGAGGTTAATTAGAAAAGAAGGAGGAAGGGACCAATCCTCCTAGGGAGAGATCTTAGTTGTGCCAATGCTGGACATAGAAATCACTATTAATGTAGAACAGCTTCAAAGGGTGACAATTTAAATTAGGTACAAAGGGTATGGTGGAGTTTTGTCCTTCCTCTCTAGAGGAAGTGTGCTCTTCATCTGGTGAATATAGGCTAGAGTTTTACAATATATTTTAGTGTACATTGTATTTAATGTTAGAAATAGATTACATAAATATTTCCATTGCACACTAGCAGCTTTCAAGTGTCCTCTGAGTGTTAACCTCCAGCATAAAGGATATGGGTTTCAGAAGTACAGAGTGGTGATTATATATATATATATATA
Organism: Bombina bombina; assembly: GCF_027579735.1. NCBI lineage: Eukaryota > Metazoa > Chordata > Amphibia > Anura > Bombinatoridae > Bombina > Bombina bombina. The sequence continues at coordinate 754,864,331 of NC_069502.1, forward strand.
TATATATATATATATATATATATATATATATATATATATATATATATATATATATATATATATATATATACATACACACAGTATATATATAGCTCTCAAAGTCTACAATACATCAAGATACATCTACAAGTACTCATTATAGGAGAGTTTAGCAGCAAGAGGTATCGTTGAGAAGTTAATTGGCTTCACACAGAGACAAAAGGGCAGGCTCCAAGGGTGATAAGCTGAGAGACACCTGCCTTGCTATAATTCACTACCTGCTTTAAACAATGCCTTTTAACAATTCCTGCTGGATATGAGTATTTGTTCTCCATCATACCTCTACAGAGATTTAGCAGCACATATTTTCTTTAAGCTACCACTCCTAAAATAGATTTCAATGCACTTTCATTTAATATAGTACAATTTTAACAAGGGGCACAAGCCTAAGGGAGTCCATGAAAGCTGCATTAGTAAATTGGACCATCAAATAACTGAATATGGGGTGATTTGAAATAGCTGAAATGCAGTATCTTACATAAAGAGGTAAAAAAAAACTGGCAAACTCCTGAAGAGAAACAAATTGAATGCAAACATGTTTTTTTCCCTACTGTCGCTTCAAGCCAAAATAATTATAAATCAGCCAAGTAACGGCTCAGAAAACTGCTGGCTTAGGAGTATTAATATAGTATCATAACTGCTAATGATTTAAATACTACAGAATTTATTAAACTACAAATGCTTTTGTGTAGCCTATTTGCTATTATATTTTTATAATAAATATCTAAACTGATACAGCTTTAGAACATGAAAAGGTTGAATTAGCTCATTAATTTGTTTCACAGTGGTCACCATTAAAGCTGTAATCCAAACCTACGTTCAGTAATGTTCTATATTTTACAAATGCACACTTTAGTGATTCTCCAATAAAGGGCCAGATTACAAGTGTAGCAGTGTTAATTTTGACGGCAAATTTCAATTTAGTCTTAATTTTAGTCTTTTGACTAAAATGCCATTTTAGTTTTAGTCGTATTTTAGTCATCTGAATTGTTTTAGTTTTAGTCTAGTTTTAGTCGACTGAATTTTCAGTAGATTTTAGTCGACTAAATCCCAGTAGATTTTAGTCAACTAAAATCTAAGGGGTTTAGTTAAAGTGTAAAGTGTAATGCGTTATTTAAGCGTTTCTCTATCATTTGCAAACTGATTACATACTCCAGGAGTAAACATAACACCTGTTAATATTTATGGTATTAAGGTTTAAACATGCAATATAGACACAGATTTAGCCGTTGTGATATGTAACATCTTTATTAAACTTACAATTAAATAAAACCAAGTTTCATAAAAAAACAGAAGTGCAACTTTAAAATATAAAAAAAAAACTGTATTGGCTAAATTGAACATATTACCCAATATAAAACCTTTAACAGTTCTCTGTTAATAATTAAAACAAGTATCAAGTAACTCAACACAACAAAAAGTTTCTGCAGATAGCACAGGCACAGCTTAACTTAAACCCATACGTGTGGGTTATGCTTATTTCTATAGGAAGAATCAATTGAAAGTTTCGGCAACGATGTTAGCACTGCTCTAGAACTTCCAAACTCATTATATACTCCTGGAGTAAAGGTTTATTAACCTGTTTTTATTTATGGTATTAAGGTTTGAACATGCAATACAGATTTAACAGATTTAACTGTTGTGGTATATAACATGTCTTTATTTATCTTAAAATTTAATAAAATTAAGTTTCGTAAATTTTACAAAAGAGCAGTAATTAGATATGGATTGATTATAACAACTTGCATAAAATGTTTTTGTCAGCAAATTTTGATTTAGTTTTAGTCATAGTCTTTTGACTAAAATGTCATTTTGATTTAGTTTTAGTCATAGTCTTTTGACTAAAATGTCATTTTAGTTTTAGTCGTATTTTAGTCATCAGAATTTCTTTAGTTTTATAGTCATTTTAGTCTAGTTTTAGTCGACGAAATTAACACTGAAGTGTAGCGTTAATTAATGCTCCTGCTCGAGCATTAATTGCCCTAGAAGTAAGCTTTTTGCACGCAACGGGTTGCGCTTGTATTATGAGTTGAAAGTAAACTGTGTTCACATATTTGCCCATAGAAGTCAATTAAGAAACAAAAAGACCCCACTTTTGTGCATATTCTCATGTGCGCTAACCCAACATAAAAATATTTCACATTCCAATATTCTTCACATAACAGAATATGTTCTATTTATTCAAATATTGTATATTTCTACATATAGATTATGTTTTTTTTGTAAAATATATATATTTATATATATAAATATCTATTTATAAATACATAAAACATATTCTCCTATGTGCAGAACATTGGAATGCGAAATATTTACAGTAAATACACAGTAAAAACATAATTTATGTAAGAACTTACCTGATAAATTCATTTCTTTCATATTAACAAGAGTCCATGAGCTAGTGACGTATGGGATATACATTCCTACCAGGAGGGGCAAAGTTTCCCAAACCTTAAAATGCCTATAAATACACCCCTCACCACACCCAAAAATCAGTTTAACGAATAGCCAAGAAGTGGGGTGATAAGAAAAAAAGTGCGAAGCATATAAAATAAGGAATTGGAATAATTGTGCTTTATACAAAAAAATCATAACCACCACAAAAAAGGGTGGGCCTCATGGACTCTTGTTAATATGAAAGAAATGAATTTATCAGGTAAGTTCTTACATAAATTATGTTTTCTTTCATGTAATTAACAAGAGTCCATGAGCTAGTGACGTATGGGATAATGACTACCCAAGATGTGGATCTTTCCACACAAGAGTCACTAGAGAGGGAGGGATAAAATAAAAACAGCCAATTCCTGCTGAAAATAATCCACACCCAAAATAAAGTTTAACAAAAAACATAAGCAGAAGATTCAAACTGAAACCGCTGCCTGAAGAACTTTTCTACCAAAAACTGCTTCAGAAGAAGAAAATACATCAAAATGGTAGAATTTAGTAAAAGTATGCAAAGAGGACCAAGTTGCTGCTTTGCAGATCTGGTCAACCGAAGCTTCATTCCTAAACGCCCAGGAAGTAGATACTGACCTAGTAGAATGAGCTGTAATTCTCTGAGGCGGAATTTTACCCGACTCAACATAGGCAAGATGAATTAAAGATTTCAACCAAGATGCCAAAGAAATGGCAGAAGCTTTCTGGCCTTTCCTAGAACCGGAAAAGATAACAAATAGACTAGAAGTCTTACGGAAAGATTTCGTAGCTTCAACATAATATTTCAAAGCTCTAACAACATCCAAAGAATGCAACGATTTCTCCTTAGAATTCTTAGGATTAGGACATAATGAAGGAACCACAATTTCTCTACTAATGTTGTTGGAATTCACAACTTTAGGTAAAAATTCAAAAGAAGTTCGCAACACCGCCTTATCCTGATGAAAAATCAGAAAAGGAGACTCACAAGAAAGAGCAGATAATTCAGAAACTCTTCTAGCAGAAGAGATGGCCAAAAGGAACAAAACTTTCCAAGAAAGTAATTGAATGTCCAATGAATGCATAGGTTCAAACGGAGGAGCTTGAAGAGCTCCCAGAACCAAATTCAAACTCCAAGGAGGAGAAATTGACTTAATGACAGGTTTTATACGAACCAAAGCTTGTACAAAACAATGAATATCAGGAAGAATAGCAATCTTTCTGTGAAAAAGAACAGAAAGAGCGGAGATTTGTCCTTTCAAAGAACTTGCGGACAAACCCTTATCTAAACCATCCTGAAGAAACTGTAAAATTCTCGGTATTCTAAAAGAATGCCAAGAAAAATGATGAGAAAGACACCAAGAAATATAAGTCTTCCAGACTCTATAATATATCTCTCGAGATACAGATTTACGAGCCTGTAACATAGTATTAATCACGGAGTCAGAGAAACCTCTTTGACCAAGAATCAAGCGTTCAATCTCCATACCTTTAAATTTAAGGATTTCAGATCCGGATGGAAAAAAGGACCTTGTGACAGAAGGTCTGGTCTTAACGGAAGAGTCCATGGTTGGCAAGATGTCATCCGGACAAGATCCGCATACCAAAACCTGTGAGGCCATGCCGGAGCTATTAGCAGAACAAACGAGCATTCCCTCAGAATCTTGGAGATTACTCTTGGAAGAAGAACTAGAGGCGGAAAGATATAGGCAGGATGATACTTCCAAGGAAGTGATAATGCATCCACTGCCTCCGCCTGAGGATCCCGGGATCTGGACAGATACCTGGGAAGTTTCTTGTTTAGATGAGAGGCCATCAGATCTATCTCTGGGAGCCCCCACATTTGAACAATCTGAAGAAATACCTCTGGGTGAAGAGACCATTCGCCCGGATGCAACGTTTGGCGACTGAGATAATCCGCTTCCCAATTGTCTACACCTGGGATATGAACCGCAGAGATTAGACAGGAGCTGGATTCCGCCCAAACCAAAATTCGAGATACTTCTTTCATAGCCAGAGGACTGTGAGTCCCTCCTTGATGATTGATGTATGCCACAGTTGTGACATTGTCTGTCTGAAAACAAATGAACGATTCTCTCTTCAGAAGAGGCCAAAACTGAAGAGCTCTGAAAACTGCACGGAGTTCCAAGATATTGATCGGTAATCTCACCTCCTGAGATTCCCAAACTCCTTGTGCCGTCAGAGATCCCCACACAGCTCCCCAACCTGTGAGACTTGCATCTGTTGAAATTACAGTCCAGGTCGGAAGAACAAAAGAAGCCCCCTGAATTAAACGAAGGTGATCTGTCCACCACGTTAGAGAGTGTCGAACAATCGGTTTTAAAGATATTAATTGATATATCTTCGTGTAATCCCTGCACCATTGGTTCAGCATACAGAACTGAAGAGGTCGCATGTGAAAACGAGCAAAGGGGATCGCGTCCGATGCAGCAGTCATAAGACCTAGAATTTCCATGCATAAGGCTACCGAAGGGAATGATTGAGACTGAAGGTTTCGACAAGCTGTAATCAATTTTAGACGTCTCTTGTCTGTTAAAGACAGAGTCATGGACACTGAATCTATCTGGAAACCCAGAAAGGTTACCCTTGTTTGAGGAATCAAAGAACTTTTTGGTAAATTGATCCTCCAACCATGATCTTGAAGAAACAACACAAGTCGATTCGTATGAGACTCTGCTAAATGTAAAGACTGAGCAAGTACCAAGATATCGTCCAAATAAGGAAATACCACAATACCCTGTTCTCTGATTACAGACAGAAGGGCACCGAGAATCTTTGTGAAAATTCTTGGAGCTGTAGCAAGGCCAAACGGTAGAGCCACAAATTGGTAATGCTTGTCTAGAAAAGAGAATCTCAGGAACTGATAATGATCTGGATGAATCGGAATATGCAGATATGCATCCTGTAAATCTATTGTGGACATATAATTCCCTTGCTGAACAAAAGGCAATATAGTCCTTACAGTTACCATCTTGAACGTTGGTATCCTTACAAAACGATTCAATAATTTTAGATCCAGAACTGGTCTGAAGGAATTCTCCTTCTTTGGTACAATGAAGAGATTTGAATAAAACCCCATCCCCTGTTCCGGAACTGGAACTGGCATAATTACTCCAGCCAACTCTAGATCTGAAACACAATTCAGAAATGCTTGAGCTTTCACTGGATTTACTGGGACACGGGAAAGAAAAAATCTCTTTGCAGGAGGTCTCATCTTGAAACCAATTCTGTACCCTTCTGAAACAATGTTCTGAATCCAAAGATTGTGAACAGAATTGATCCAAATTTCTTTGAAAAAACGTAACCTGCCCCCTACCAGCTGAACTGGAATGAGGGCCGTACCTTCATGTGAACTTAGAAGCAGGCTTTGCCTTTCTAGCAGGCTTGGATTTATTCCAGACTGGAGATGGTTTCCAAACTGAAACTGCTCCTGAGGATGAAGGATCAGGCTTTTGTTCTTTGTTGAAACGAAAGGAACGAAAACGATTGTTAGCCCTGTTTTTACCTTTAGACTTTTTATCCTGTGGTAAAAAAGTTCCTTTCCCACCAGTAACAGTTGAAATAATAGAATCCAACTGAGAACCAAATAATTTGTTTCCCTGGAAAGAAATGGAAAGTAGAGTTGATTTAGAAGCCATATCAGCATTCCAGGTCTTAAGCCATAAAGCTCTTCTGGCTAAGATAGCCAGAGACATAAACCTAACATCAACTCTAATAATATCAAAAATGGCATCACAGATGAAATTATTAGCATGCTGGAGAAGAATAATAATATCATGAGAATCACGATTTGTTACTTGTTGCGCTAGAGTTTCCAACCAAAAAGTTGAAGCTGCAGCAACATCAGCCAATGATATAGCAGGTCTAAGAAGATTACCTGAACATAGATAAGCTTTTCTTAGAAAAGATTCAATTTTTCTATCTAAAGGATCCTTAAACGAGGTACCATCTGACGTAGGAATGGTAGTACGTTTAGCAAGGGTAGAAATAGCCCCATCAACTTTAGGGATTTTGTCCCAAAATTCTAACCTGTCAGGCGGAACAGGATATAATTGCTTAAAACGTTTAGAAGGAGTAAATGAATTACCCAATTTATCCCATTCCTTGGAAATTACTGCAGAAATAGCATTAGGAACAGGAAAGACTTCTGGAATAACCGCAGGAGCTTTAAAAACCTTATCCAAACGTATAGAATTAGTATCAAGAGGACTAGAATCCTCTATTTCTAAAGCAATTAGTACTTCTTTAAGTAAAGAGCGAATAAATTCCATCTTAAATAAATATGAAGATTTATCAGCATCAATCTCTGAGATAGAATCCTCTGAACCAGAAGAGTCCAAAGAATCAGAATGATGGTGTTCATTTAAAAATTCATCTGTAGAGAGAGAAGATTTAAAAAGACTTTTTACGTTTACTAGAAGGAAAAATAACAGACAAAGCCTTCTTTATGGATTCAGAAACAAAATCTCTTATGTTATCAGGAACATTCTGCACCTTAGATGTTGAGGGAACTGCAACAGGCAATGGTACATCACTAAAGGAAATATTATCTGCTTTAACAAGTTTGTCATGACAATTATTACAAACAACAGCTGGAGGAATAGCTACCAAAAGTTTACAGCAGATACACTTAGCTTTGGTAGATCCAGCAGGCAGTGGTTTTCCTGTAGTATCTTCTGGCTCAGATGCAACGTGAGACATCTTGCAATATGTAAGAGAAAAAACAACATATAAAGCAAAATAGATCAAATTCCTTATAAGACAGTTTCAGGAATGGGAAAAAATGCCAGACATCAAGCTTCTAGCAACCAGAAGCAAATGAAAAATGAGACTGAAATAATGTGGAGACAAAAGTGACGCCCATATTTTTTAGCGCCAAATAAGACGCCCACATTATTTGGCGCCTAAATGCTTTTGGCGCCAAAAATGACGCCACATCCGGAACGCCGACATTTTTGGCGCAAAATAACGTCAAAAAATGACGCAACTTCCGGCGACACGTATGACGCCGGAAACGGAAAAGAATTTTTGCGCCAAAAAAGTCCGCGCCAAGAATGACGCAATAAAATGAAGCATTTTTAGCCCCCGCGAGCCTAACAGCCCACAGGGAAAAAAGTCAAATTTTTGAGGTAAGAAAAATATGATAATTCAATGCATAATCCCAAATATGAAACTGACTGTCTGGAAATAAGGAAAGTTGAACATTCTGAGTCAAGGCAAATAAATGTTTGAATACATATATTTAGAACTTTATAAATAAAGTGCCCAACCATAGCTTAGAGTGTCACAGAAAATAAGACTTACTTACCCCAGGACACTCATCTACATGTTTGTAGAAAGCCAAACCAGTACTGAAACGAGAATCAGTAGAGGAAATGGTAAATATAAGAGTATATCGTCGATCTGAAAAGGGAGGTAAGAGATGAATCTCTACGACCGATAACAGAGAACCTTATGAAATAGACCCCGTAGAAGGAGATCACTGCATTCAATAGGCAATACTCTCTTCACATCCCTCTGACATTCACTGCACGCTGAGAGGAAAACCGGGCTCCAACTTGCTGCGGAGCGCATATCAACGTAGAATCTAGCACAAACTTACTTCACCACCTCCCTTGGAGGCAAAGTTTGTAAAACTGATTTGTGGGTGTGGTGAGGGGTGTATTTATAGGCATTTTAAGGTTTGGGAAACTTTGCCCCTCCTGGTAGGAATGTATATCCCATACGTCACTAGCTCATGGACTCTTGTTAATTACATGAAAGAAACATAGATGAGCGCGAACACTAGTAGAAAGCGAAGATGCCCATCATTCCACAAGCTTTTAATCCCTCTCACCTCTCTGATATCCTAGTGTATAGCCAAGAAAAAAAGAATAGAATAGAATAGTAGGAAAGGATAAACCTTGATAAATGAGGTGCATACTAAATTGAAGCCAATTGGAAAAATAAAAGAGGGTGGGTCTCGTGGACTCCCATCACTATGAAATAAATTAATTTATCAGGTAAGAATAAATGTTGTTTTCTTTGATAAGGACCATTTGGTTCGAATGAATAAAAAGATCCATACAGAATTACAAAGCTAAATTGGTATTAATAAAAATAAGCTTGCACTTAGTTTAAGTGATCAGTGGATCTGGCTTATAAATGATCTAAATATATTATAGTGGTTACCACTAAATCAATTTTACTGTGCAAATTTGAAAAAATACAACATTAAAGAAATGACAGTAAATTATAAACTGGGACTTTAAGAGTAACCCAGAGTAATAAAAGACAATAAATTTGAGCCATAAAGTAAGACTCCCCTGAAACACTATATTAAAATAGTAAGTAATTTTTTTATGATATATACACACATATATATATATATACTGTACATATACATATATATATATATATATATATATATATATATATACACACACACACACACACACATATATATATCCAATATAGTAAAGTTCCATACTCATTGGACTTGTGTCAATTGTGATAGTTATTATATGGACGTTGGTCTGAAGAAGGGGCATTGTTGCTCCAAAACGTCACTAATAAATATCACAAATGACACAAGTCCAGTGAGTGCGGATCTTTACTATATTTTTCCTGACACCCTGGCAGTTTTTGAGATGTGAGTGCAAATCCACCCTGACTGTTCTTGGTGTATATACAGTATCTCACAAAAGTGAGTACACTCCTCACATTTTTACAAATATTTTATTATATCTTTTCATGTGACAACACTAAAGAAATGACACTTCTCTACAATGTAAAGTAGTGAGTGTACAGCCTGTATAACAGTGTAAATTTGCTGTCCCCTCAAAATAACTCAACACCCAGCCATTAATGTCTAAACCGTTGGCAACAAAAGTTAGTACACCCCTAAGTGGAAATGTCCAAATTGGCCTTAACCCTCTTGGGCATGGAGTTCACCAGAGCTTCTCAGGTTGCCACTGGAGTCCTCTTCCACTCCTCCATGACGACATCACAGTGCTGGTGGATGTTAGAGACCTTGTGCTCCCCCACATTTCGTTTTTTGGATGCCCCACAGATGCTCAATAGGGTTTAAGTCTGGAGACATGCTTGGCCAGTCCATCACCTTTACCCTCAGCTTCTTTAGCGAGGCAGTGCTCGTCTTGGAGGTGTGTTTTGGGTCGTTATGTTGGAATACTGCCCTGCAGCCCAGACTCCGAAGGGAGGGGAATCATGATCTACTTCAGTATGTCACAGTATATGTTGGCATTCATGGTTCCCTCAATGAACTGTACTTCCCCAATGCCGGCAGCACTCATGCAGGCCCAGACCATGACACTCCAACCACCATGCTTGACTATAGGCAAGACACACTTGTCTTTGTACTCCTTACCTGGTTGCCGCCACACACGCTTGACACCATCTGAACCAAATAAGTTTATATTGGTCTCATCAGACCACAGGACATGGTTCCAGTAATCCATGTCCTTAGTCGGCTTTCTTGTGCATCATCTTTAGAAAAGGCTTCTTTCTGGGATGAGAGCCTGCAGACCAATTTGATGCAGTGTGCGGCATATGGTCTGAGCACTGACAGGCTGACCCCCCCACTCCTTCAACCTCTGCAGCAATGCTGGCAGCACTCATACCTCTATTTCCCAAAGACAACCTCTGGATATGATGCTGAGCATGTGCACTCTTTGGTCAGCCATGGCGAGGCCTGTTCTGAGTGGAACCTGTCCTGTGAAACCGCTGTATGGTCTTTTCCACTGTGCTGCAGCTCAGTTTCAGGGTCTTGGCAATCTTTTTATAGCCTAGGCCATCTTTATGTAGAGCAACAATTCTTTTTTTTAGATTCTCAGAGTTCTTTGCCATGAGGTGCCATGTTGAACTTCCAGTTACCAGTATGAGAGAGTGTGAGAGCGATAACACCAAATTTAACACACCTGCTCCTCATTCACACCTGAGACCTTGTAACACTAACGAGTCACATGACACCGGGGAGGGAAAATGGCTAATTGAGCCCAATTTAGACATTTCCACTTAGGGGTGTAGTTACTTTTGTTGCCAACGGTTTAGACATTAATGGCTGTGTATTGAGCTATTTTGAGGAGACAGCAAATTTACACTGTTATACAGGCTGTACACTCACTACTGTACATTGTAGCAAAGTGTCATTTATTCAGTGTTGTCACATGAAAAGATACAATAAAATATTTACAAAAATGTGAGGGGTGTACTCACTTCTGTGAGATACTGTGTGTATATAGATAGCTGGGAGAAATACAGTTTGTTTACCATAAAGTATATAGTACAGACAGATAATAAACTAATAGCATTGCTCAGTACAGTCACTTGTAATAGGAGGAAACAATTAAGTGTACCCCATATACCCAAGAAATACACAGCACAAAGTAGAAAAGTAAAGACAAGTTTAGCTAATTATGTTATGAACAAAATTAAATTCCAATTTATTCATATTTTACAGATAATTGTTGCTGCTTTAATAAAATATTATGGAGATACTGTAATTAATAAAAAAATATTTATCAATAGAAATAATGGCTGCTGCCAATTGAGAAAGGGCACAGAGTGAGCACACGATTCTACAGCATAGCATGAAAAATTATTAACACTTGCACTGCCAAAGTGATGACCGCTGTTTCTTCACTCTCAGCTGCAAGTTCAGTCGAGCAAACCTGCAGTCCGATCGTTTGATAAATTTGGCCCTATATGTCCATTATATGCTAGGTTTATAAATCTCCTCTGAACTAAAGAAGCGTACTGCGCCACAAAAAATAAAAAGTTTCTCTCTTAATTTAAGTGCAAACAATGGAGATTGGAAATAAATATATTTGTGTTCCTTGTTCAGAGAGGAATTTCTACTCTGTGAAAAGCATTACTGGGCTAAAAGAAGCTGCACCCGGGTGGTAAATCGCCATAGAACAGACTAACAATGGTATTGAGCCTGTGAGTGCACTTCTCTCTGTATGTATTTAGTCTCCCTATGGGAAAAAGGGGAAACCAGATGTGGACTCCTTGCTCAGTGTGCTTAGAGGAATATGGCTCCACCTCACTGACGAGGCCCAATGAAGGCCGAAACAATCGTCTGGGGTTGCGGTGTCCCTTGTTCAGAGAGGAATTGCCTGGTATTTCGGTGCTGGACTGACCGTAATAGGCGGGATCAGACTGATATACTACAGGAAATTTCTACTCCGTGAAAAGCATTACTGGGCTAAAAGAAGCTGCACCCAGGTGGTAAATCGCCATAGAACAGGCTAACAATGGTATTGAGCCGGTTGTTTGTTCCTGTGAGTGTGCTTCTCTCTTTCTGTGTGTGTGTGTATATATATATATATATATATATATATCAAACAGTACAAATAATAGTAATTCATCAAAACATTTTTAAAGGTTGTACCGCTCTAAAATAATTTTTAAAAGTTTTGTAAAAACACATATGTGACCAATAAAACGTCTAATAAACATATATTGATACAATAAACACATATCAATTAAAAAAGTCAGTTTGTAGACTGATGTGTTGAAAATCTCAAATATGTTACAGCTTTCCTATAGCCCCAATGTGCAGTTGGTATCCAAAGTGAGCCCTGAAATAAACGCCAGAAAACAGCTCCTCTAAGTAGAATATACTGATATTTTTTAAGTTAGCAGTACTTTTAAGTATATTCATGCTTACTATTAAGTAAGTCAGCTCCAGGAAAAGACCCTCGCCAGTGTCATGTTTGTCTAGACAATATTAGCTCCTTACTAAACAAAGACGCAGGACCGGTAGGGTAGTCAGGCTGGTAGCCCAGCTACGGAAGAGCAACGCGTTTCAGATTTCTCTTTCCTCAAGAGCTTGAGAAAAGATAAATACAAAACGCGTTACTCTTTTGGTCCCAACAGGCCACTAGCAGGGGTTGTCAATCATCCCAATCAAATCAGATCGGGATTATTTCAAACAGGTTAAGCAGCAGCTGTTTTAAGACTACTGCTACTTAACTACCGTTTCAGGTGAGCCTGAAATGCTGGAGCACCGAAGCTGCTTTTGCAGTGTGATAAATGGAGACCATTAGCTTTATTTAAGGGATATAAAACCCAAAAAAATGTTCTTTTTTTTTTTACAAAGCATACAATTTTAAACCAATTTTTTTCTATTATTAAATTTGTTTTGTTCCCATTGCATTCTTTGTTGAAGAAATACCAAAGTAGGTGTCTGGAGCACTACATGGCAGGAAATAGCGTTCTTGCAAATGGCTAACATTCTTGCAAAACTACTGCAATATATAGTTAAAATCGTAGTTGTAGCTTATGTGAGGAAGTCGAAAATGTTTTTAAAGTGTAAACAGCAGGAATTGGCCAAAGACTGGATGTGAGGAGTGAAAGAAATGTATATCATGTGACCCGAAGACATTGTGCATATAAGGAGATGGGGTAATGCTGTTATTATTAACAGTTATAGAAAGTTAAGGGATAGAGATTTTGGAAGAAGTGGGGGGGAATAAGGAGCTCAATTTTGGAGAGATTTAGCTTAAGGCAGTGAGATGACATCCAAGATGAAATATTAGAAAGACAGTTAATGACACGAGTCAGCAAGGAATGGCATAGGTCTGGTGCAGAGAGGTAAATTTGGATGTCATCAGCATATGACGTATAGATTGAGAAGAGAAGGGGACCAAGGACAAAGCCTTGTTGTACCCAAATAGAAAATATTAAAGGGGCAAAGGATGTACCAAAGAAGGCTACACTAAAGGTACAGTTAGACAGGTAAAAGAAGAACCATGAGAGGGCTGTGTTGCAAATGCTAAAAAATGGGGGGGGGGGTTTGGAGCAAGAGATTGTGCTAAACAGTATCAAAGGCTGAAGACAGTTCAAGAAGGATTAAAAGAGAAAAGTGGCCTTTTCGGTTTTGCTGTAAATAGGTCATGAGTAGCATTAACTATTGTGGTCTTTGTGAAGCGTTGAAGCAAAATCCAAATTGCAATGAATCAAGGAGGGAGTTTAATGTGTGGAAATGTGATAAATGTGTATATACTATCCTTTCAAGAAGTTTTGAGGCAAGGAGGAGTAAGGAAATAGGGCGGTAGTTGGATGGGGAGGTTGGATCAAGAGAAGGTTTTTTGTAGATAGGTGTGACTAGTGCATGTTTAAGGGATGCAGGAAATATACCAGTGCTGAGGAAAATATGTGTGAGGATTAAAGTAAGAGTAGGAGTGAGGGAGGTGATAGTTATGAGGGGATTGAGGGGACAGGTAGTGTGGCGAGAGGAAGATATAAGGGCAGACACTTCTTTCTCATTAACAGGGGCGTAAAAAATAAATTTGTGGCTGTGTGGGTTCTGGATGATTGCAAGGGATTGTGGGGGTTAGAGACTGGTAATATGTTGAGAGATGATTTTGTTTCTAATGGAAGAGTTAGTAGGAGGTGGTTGTGGATGGAGAAGGATATTGAAAGTGTAGAACAGACTTTTGGGTTTGAAGAAGGAGTAGAGATAAGAGTAGATAAGTAATCCTGGTTAGATAGGTTAAGGGCTTAATAATAGGAGTTCAACATTAACTTGTAGTGAAGAAAGTCAGTTTTTCTCCAATGTTGCTCAGCAGTGTGGGAAAATATGTGTAGGTAGTATATAAGAGGCGCATGCCAGGGCAGATGAGATTGCGTGACTTTGGAGCTATAGTAGGAGGAGCCAAATTGTCAAGGACCGAAGTAAGAGTGGCGTTGTAGTGACAGATATATTAGTTAGGGCAGGACAAGGAGGAGAATGAAACAAACAGATAAAAGGAAGCACAGGACTGATATGGATCCTCCTCGGATGAAGTAGAGACAGCTTCTACGAAACACGTAAGGAATTCTACATACAGTGACGTCACTTCCGCTAAGCGTCCGTAGCGCACTTCTGGTTTCTCTGAGCTGTAAACACGCCAGATACATGTGCAGCTCCAATGCTTCACCAGACCACCAGGGTTTTATCTATACATATGTATAAGATGTTTTTATACACTTAAATCATTAGACTACCAGGGCATTAAACAGCACAAACTTTGGTTTTATTATCAGATTTTATGTTCATATCTAAATACAACGTGACTTATGTGATTCAAAGATTTTAGATTATTATCACTCTACTTCTCCTTCCACAAGTTAAGGTTCCCTACTCATTTTTTTACTTAGATTAAAATAAAATAGTTTTTTTAACATATTCTTTTTTATGATCGTATGGTCTTTTTCACTATTTTTTAAGTTGCACCTCAGAGTGGTTTAATGTAAGGGAATAGAATACCAACACTTATTTACATACATATCAAGCTGGTATTTACAAAACCTCCAATTGGGACTCAACTAAAAGCCCCCTAGGACGTTTTACATTCCTTTATAAAGATGAGGTAAAACAAGGTGAGAGTCTTGTGATTAATATTGTTTTTGTACATGCATTGATATTTCGGGCCATCTACACTATTAGCAATTTGTTTTTGATTGACTGCAAATTGTGAGCACTGTTCCTCATACTCTACACACACACACACATATATATATATATATATATATATATATATATATATATATATACACACACACACACACACAATATTACACTGCCCCTACCTGGCTACTTCAAAATGCCAGCAGACTGGCAACATTTTATGTGTGTGTATATATATATATATATATATATCCAAATACAAGCAAGGGAGTATCCAGCCGTGAGTAGATTAAAACTTGAATTTTATTGAAATTTGGTTAAAAGCATATCCAAAACATGGGGAACTTACACACACACACACACAGACACATATTGAGTACCCCACACCTCTGCCATCATATAACAAGTAATATTTGTAATCATCATGTAAATAGTATTCACAAGAGGGGGCTGCAAAATACATCAAACATTGTAAAAAACATTATCCCTTTGCTTTTCTCAATGTTATTAGTTAAAAGTTGTGAACAAACACATATTTCCTGCTGGTTACAATATCAATCTAAACATCCTTAAAGGGACACTGAACCCAAAAAATTTCTTTCGCGATTCAGATAGAGCATGAAAATTTAAGCAACTTTCTAATTTACTCCTATTATCAATTTTTCTTCGTTCTCTTGCTTTCTTTATTTGAAAAAAAAGGCATCTAAGCTATTTTTTTGGTTCAGACCATGGAAAGCACTTGTTTATTGGTGGGGGAATTTATCCACCAATCAGCAAGAACAACACAGTGTGTTCACCAAAAATGGGCCGGCATCTAAACTTACATTCTTGCATTTCAAATAAAGATACCAAGAGAATTAAGAGAATTTCATAATAGGAGTAAATTAGAAAGTTGCTTAAAATTGCATGCTCTATCTGAATCATGAAAGAAAAAATTTGGGTTCAGTGTCCCTTTAACTTAACTTTGTTGGAAATATGGTTGACAAGAAATGTTTTAGGTTAATGTCCCTTTATAGTAGGTTACAGACCTAAATGATTAATAAAGCTTGTTGATTCTTTTCTGGCAATAATATTTTATTAAGGAAATAGCCTGATGACATCACTTCCCTGCAATGACTGGGATACAGGTTGAATCAATTTCAAAATAATTTAATACTAATTAAGCAGAGAATGTTTTGATTCAAAGGTATTTAGCCTAATTTTAAAAGTGATTATTTGCAGTCAAATGGAAATTGACTGGTAAATGTTAGGAAATGTTCAATCTCAGCTTGATATCCTGCCCCAAAGAAAGCACACAAATGATGTCTTTAAATGTTTGGGTACCAGCACTACTTGCAAACATTAAAATGTTAAATTATAAATAATTACAATTATATATACCTGTGTGTGTATATGTATATATATATATATATATATATATATATATATATATATATATATATATATATATATACTGTATATATATATATATATATATATATATATACTGTATATATATATATATATATATACTGTATATGTATATATATATATATATATATATATACTGTATATGTATATATATATATATATATATATATATATATATATATATATATATATATATATATATATATATATATATATATATATATCCTTGATTAGCTATAACAAAGGGAGTACAATAAATAGAATTAAAGAGGCTTTTCAAGGAGTGTGCTCAGGTCCTGGAAAACAATGTACAGTATATTTTTCTAACAAAATGATAATGTTAAATGATTTTAAAACACTTAAGG
Source organism: Bombina bombina (assembly GCF_027579735.1). Classification (NCBI taxonomy): domain Eukaryota; kingdom Metazoa; phylum Chordata; class Amphibia; order Anura; family Bombinatoridae; genus Bombina; species Bombina bombina. The sequence goes on from NC_069502.1 coordinate 754,880,975, forward strand.
CCAGCTTATTAATGGCCCGCAAACAGTTACCCACGAGCAAAAAGGGGTTCATCACGTCTGTGCGCGTCAGTTGTTAAGCGCCCATATTACAAGTTGAAAGTAAAAGCGATCGTTTGAGCGAAATTGAAGCGCGCTGGTTAACTGTTTTTCAAAACAAAAAAAATCTAAAAAAATAGATTTAAAAGTAGAGTTACACTCATAAAAACGCTATCTAATAAAAATTATTTTAAAAACAAAATATTCCACAAAAAAGGTCTCAGGTTTTAGAAAAAAAAAGGCAGGCAAAGAGCTTTAACATACTTATATATACAAGTCTAAATATGTATGTATGTATGTATGTATATGTATATATATATATATATATATATATATATATATATATATATATATATATATATATACACACACACACACATACAGTATATATACAGTGGATATAAAAAGTCTACACACCCCTGTTAAAATGTCAGGTTTCTGTGATGCAAAAAAATGAGACAAAGATAAATCATTTCAGAACTTTTTCCACCTTTAATGTGACCTATAAACTGTACAACTCAATTGAGAAACAAACTGAAATCTTTTAGGTAAAGGGAAATAAAAATAAAAACCTAAAATAATATGGTTGCATAAGTGTGAACACCCTTTTATAACTGGGGATGTAGCTGTGTTCAGAATTAAGCAATCACATTCAAAATCATGTTAAATAGGGTCAGTACACACCTGTCATCATTTAAAGTGCCTCTGATTAACCCCAAATAAAGTTCAGCTGTTCCAGTAGGTCTTTCCTGACATTTTGTTAGCCGCATCATACAGCAAAAGCCATGGTCCGCAGAGAGCATCTAAAGCATCAGAGGGATCTCATTGTTAAAAGGTATCAGTCAGGAGAAGGGTACAACATAATTTCCAAGGCATTAGATATACAATGGAACACAGTGAAGACAGTCATCATCAAGTGAAGAAAATATGGTGCAACAGAGACATTACCAAGAACTGGATGTCCCTCCAAAATTGATGAAAAGACGAGAAGAAAACTGGTCTGGGAGGCTGCCAAGAGGCCTACAGCAACATTAAAGGAGCTGCAGGAATATCTGGCAAGTACTGGCTGTGTGGTACATGTGACAACAATCGCCCATATTCTTCATATGTCTGGGCTATGGAGTAGAGTGGCAAGACGGAAGCCTTTTCTTACAAGAAAAAACATCCAAGCCCAGCTAAATTTTGCAAAAACACATCTGAAGTTTCCCAAAAGCAAGTTGCAAAAGGTGTTCTGGTCTGATGAAACCAACCTTGAACTTTTTGGCCATAATTCCAAAAGATATGTTTGGCGCAAAAACAACACTGCATATCACCAAAAGAACACCATACCCACAGTGAAGCATGGTGGTGGCAGCATCATGCTTTGGGGTTGTTTTTCTTCAGCTGGAACTGGGGCCTTAGTCAAGGTAGAGGGAATAATGAACAGTTCCAAATACCAGACAATATTGGCACAAAACCTTCACGCTTCTGCTAGAAAGCTGAACATGAAGAGGAACTTCATCTTTCAGCATAACAACGACCTAAAGCATACATCCAAATCAACAAAGGAATGGCCTCACCAGAAGAAGATTAAAGTTTTGGGATGGCCCAGCCAGAGCCCAGACCTGAATCCAATTCAAAATCTGTGGGGTGATCTGAAGAGGGCTGTGCACAGGAGATGCCCTCGCATTCTGACAGATTTAGAGTGTTTTTGCAAAGAAGAGTGGGCAAATCTTGCCAAGTCAAGATGTGCCATGCTGAAAAACTCATACCCAAAAAGACTGAGTGCTGTAATAACATCAAAAGGTGCTTCAATAAAGTATTAGTTTAAGGGTGTTCACACTTATGCAACCATATTATTTTAGTTTTTTATTTTTATTTCCCTTTACCTAAAAGATTTCAGTTTGTTTTTCATCTGAGTTGTACAGTTTATAGGTCACATTAAAGGTGGAAAAAACATAATTTATGTAAGAACTTACCTGATAAATTCATTTCTTTCATATTAGCAAGAGTCCATGAGCTAGTGACGTATGGGATATACATTCCTACCAGGAGGGGCAAAGTTTCCCAAACCTCAAAATACCTATAAATACACCCCTCACCACACCCACAATTCAGTTTAACGAATAGCCAAGAAGTGGGGTGATAAGAAAAAAGTGCGAAAGCATATAAAATAAGGAATTGGAATAATTGTGCTTTATACAAAAAAATCATAACCACCACAAAAAAAGGGCGGGCCTCATGGACTCTTGCTAATATGAAAGAAATGAATTTATCAGGTAAGTTCTTACATAAATTATGTTTTCTTTCATGTAATTAGCAAGAGTCCATGAGCTAGTGACGTATGGGATAATGATTACCCAAGATGTGGATCTTTCCACGCAAGAGTCACTAGAGAGGGAGGGATAAAATAAAGACAGCCAATTCCTGCTGAAAATAATCCACACCCAAAATAAAGTTTAATGAAAAACATAAACAGAAGATTCAAACTGAAACCGCTGCCTGAAGTACTTTTCTACCAAAAACTGCTTCAGAAGAAGAAAATACATCAAAATGGTAGAATTTAGTAAAAGTATGCAAAGAGGACCAAGTTGCTGCTTTGCAAATCTGATCAATCGAAGCTTCATTCCTAAACGCCCAGGAAGTAGAAACTGACCTAGCTGTAATCCTTTGAGGCGGAGTTTTACCCGACTCGACATAGGCATGAAGAATTAAAGATTTCAACCAAGATGCCAAAGAAATGGCAGAAGCTTTCTGGCCTTTTCTAGAACCGGAAAAGATAACAAATAGACTAGAAGTCTTTCGGAAAGACTTAGTAGCTTCAACATAATATTTCAAAGCTCTAACAACATCCAAAGAATGCAACGATTTCTCCTTAGAATTCTTAGGATTAGGACATAATGAAGGAACCACAATTTCTCTACTAATGTTGTTGGAATTCACAACTTTAGGTAAAAATTCAAAAGAAGTTCGCAACACCGCCTTATCCTGATGAAAAATCAGAAAAGGAGACTCACAAGAAAGAGCAGATAATTCAGAGACTCTTCTGGCAGAAGAGATCGCCAAAAGGAACAAAACTTTCCAAGAAAGTAATTGAATGTCCAATGAATGCATAGGTTCAAACGGAGGAGCTTGAAGAGCCCCCAGAACCAAATTCAAACTCCAAGGAGGAGAAATTGACTTAATGACAGGTTTTATACGAACCAAAGCTTGTACAAAACAATGAATATCAGGAAGATTAGCAATCTTTCTGTGAAAAAGAACAGAAAGAGCAGAGATTTGTCCTTTCAAAGAACTTGCGGATAAACCTTATCTAAACCATCCTGAAGAAACTGTAAAATTCTCGGAATTCTAAAAGAATGCCAAGAAAAATGATGAGAAAGACACCAAGAAATATAAGTCTTCCAGACTCTATAATATATCTCTCTGGATACAGATTTACGAGCCTGTAACATAGTATTAATCACAGAGTCAGAGAAACCTCTTTGACCAAGAATCAAGCGTTCAATCTCCATACCTTTAAATTTAAGGATTTGAGATCCTGATGGAAAAAAGGACCTTGCGACAGAAGGTCTGGTCTTAGCGGAAGAGTCCACGGATGGCAAGAGGCCATCCGGACAAGATCCGCATACCAAAACCTGTGAGGCCATGCCGGAGCTACCAGCAGAACAAACGAGCATTCCTTCAGAATCTTGGAGATTACTCTTGGAAGAAGAACTAGAGGCGGAAAGATATAGGCAGGATGATACTTCCAAGGAAGTGATAATGCATCCACTGCTTCCGCCTGAGGATCCCGGGATCTGGACAGATACCTGGGAAGTTTCTTGTTTAGATGAGACGCCATCAGATCTTTTTCTGGAAGCTCCCACATTTGAACAATCTGAAGAAATACCTCTGGGTGAAGAGACCATTCGCCCGGATGTAACGTTTGGCGACTGAGATAATCCGCTTCCCAATTGTCTATACCTGGGATATGAACCACAGAGATTAGACAGGAGCTGGATTCCGCCCAAACCAAAATTCGAGATACTTCTTTCATAGCCAGAGGACTGTGAGTCCCTCCTTGATGATTGATGTATGCCACAGTTGTGACATTGTCTGTCTGAAAACAAATGAACGATTCTCTCTTCAGAAGAGGCCAAGACTGAAGAGCTCTGAAAATTGCACGGAGTTCCAAAATATTGATCGGTAATCTCACCTCCTGAGATTCCCAAACTCCTTGTGCCGTCAGAGATCCCCACACAGCTCCCCAACCTGTGAGACTTGCATCTGTTGAAATTACAGTCCAGGTCGGAAGCACAAAAGAAGCCCCCTGAATTAAACGATGGTGACCTGTCCACCACGTTAGAGAGTGTCGTACAATCGGTTTTAAAGATATTAATTGAGATATCTTTGTGTAATCCTTGCACCATTGATTCAGCATACAGAGCTGAAGAGGTCGCATGTGAAAACGAGCAAAGGGGATCGCGTCTGATGCAGCAGTCATAAGACCTAGAATTTCCATGCATAAGGCTACCGAAGGGAATGATTGTGACTGAAGGTTTCGACAAGCTGAAATCAATTTTAGACGTCTCTTGTCTGTTAAAGACAGAGTCATGGACACTGAATCTATCTGGAAACCCAGAAAGGTTACCCTTGTCTGAGGAATCAATGAACTTTTTGGTGAATTGATCCTCCTACCATGATCTTGAAGAAACAACACAAGTCGATTCGTATGAGATTCTGCTAAATGTAAAGACTGAGCAAGTACCAAGATATCGTCCAAATAAGGAAATACCACAATACCCTGTTCTCTGATTACAGACAGAAGGGCACCGAGAACCTTTGTAAAAATTCTTGGAGCTGTAGCTAGGCCAAACGGCAGAGCCACAAACTGGTAATGCTTGTCCAGAAAAGAGAATCTCAGGAACTGATAATGATCTGGATGAATCGGAATATGCAGATATGCATCCTGTAAATCTATTGTGGACATATAATGCCCTTGTTGAACAAAAGGCAAGATAGTCCTTACAGTTACCATTTTGAACGTTGGTATCCTTACATAACGATTCAATATTTTTAGATCCAGAACTGGTCTGAAGGAATTCTCCTTCTTTGGTACAATGAAGAGATTTGAATAAAACCCCATCCCCTGTTCCAGAACTGGAACTGGCATAATTACTCCAGCCAACTCTAGATCTGAAACACAATTCAGAAATGCTTGAGCTTTCACTGGATTTACTGGGACACGGGAAAGAAAAAATCTCTTTGCAGGAGGTCTCATCTTGAAACCAATTCTGTACCCTTCTGAAACAATGTTCTGAATCCAAAGATTGTGAACAGAATTGATCCAAATTTCTTTGAAAAAACGTAACCTGCCCCCTACCAGCTGAGCTGGAATGAGGGCCGCACCTTCATGTGGACTTAGAAGTTGGCTTTGCCTTTCTAGAAGGCTTGGATTTATTCCAGACTGGAGATGGTTTCCAAACTGAAACTGCTCCTGAGGATGAAGGATCAGGCTTTTGTTCTTTGTTGAAACGAAAGGAACGAAAACGATTATTAGCCCTGTTTTTACCCTTAGATTTTTTATCCTGTGGTAAAAAAGTTCCTTTCCCACCAGTAACAGTTGAGATAATAGAATCCAACTGAGAACCAAATAATTTGTTACCCTGGAAAGAAATGGAAAGTAGAGTTGATTTAGAAGCCATATCAGCATTCCAAGTTTTAAGCCATAAAGCTCTTCTAGCTAAAATAGCTAGAGACATAAACCTGACATCAACTCTGATAATATCAAAAATGGCATCACAGATAAAATTATTAGCATGTTGAAGAAGAATAATAATATTATGAGAATCATGATCTGTTACTTGTTGCGCTAAAGTTTCCAACCAAAAAGTTGAAGCTGCAGCAACATCAGCCAATGATATAGCAGGTCTAAGAAGATTACCTGAACACAGATAAGCTTTTCTTAGAAAGGATTCAATTTTCCTATCTAAAGGATCCTTAAACGAAGTACCATCTGACGTAGGAATAGTAGTACGTTTAGCAAGGGTAGAAATAGCCCCATCAACTCTAGGGATTTTGTCCCAAAATTCTAATCTGTCAGACGGCACAGGATATAATTGCTTAAAATGTTTAGAAGGAGTAAATGAATTACCCAATTTATCCCATTCTCTGGAAATTACTTCAGAAATAGCATTAGGAACAGGAAAAACTTCTGGAATAACCACAGGAGATTTAAAGACCTTATCTAAACGTTTATAATTAGTATCAAGAGGACCAGAATTCTCAATTTCTAAAGCAATTAGTACTTCTTTAAGTAAAGAACGAATAAATTCCAATTTAAATAAATATGAAGATTTATCAGCATCAATCTCTGAGACAGAATCCTCTGAACCAGAAGAGTCATCAGAATCAGAATGATGATGTTCATTTAAAAATTCATCTGTAGAAAGAGAAGTTTTAAAAGATTTTTTATGTTTACTAGAAGGAGGAATAACAGACATAGCCTTCTTGATGGATTCAGAAACAAAATCTCTTATGTTATCAGGAACATTCTGAACCTTAGATGTTGAAGGAACTGCAACAGGTAATGGTACATTACTAAAGGAAATATTATCTGCATTAACAAGTTTGTCATGACAATTAATACAAACAACAGCTGGAGGAATAGCTACCAAAAGTTTACAGCAGATACACTTAGCTTTGGTAGTTCCAGCACTAGACAGCGATTTTCCTGAAGTATCTTCTGACTCAGATGCAACGTGAGACATCTTGCAATATGTAAGAGAAAAAACAACATATAAAGCAAAATTGATCAAATTCCTTAAATGACAGTTTCAGGAATGGGAAAAAATGCCAATAAACAAGCTTCTAGCAACCAGAAGCAAAGAAAAAATGAGACTGAAATAATGTGGAGACAAAAGCGACGCCCATATTTTTTAGCGCCAAATAAGACGCCCACATTATTTGGCGCCTAAATGCTTTTTGGCGCCAAAAATGACGCCACATCCGGAACGCCGACATCTTTGGCGCAAAAGGACGTAAAAAATGACGCAACTTCCGGAGACACGTATGACGCCGGAAACAGAAAAGATTTTTTTTGCGCCAAAAAAGTCTGCGCCAAGAATGACGCAATAAAATGAAGCATTTTCAGCCCCCGCGAGCCTAACAGCCCACAGGGAAAAAAAATCAAATTTTTAAGGTAAGAAAAAATGATTGATTCAAATGCATTATCCCAAATATGAAACTGACTGTCTGAAAATAAGGAATGTTGAACATCCTGAGTCAAGGCAAATAAATGTTTGAATACATATATTTAGAACTTTATAAACAAAGTGCCCAACCATAGCTTAGAGTGTCACAGAAAATAAGACTTACTTACCCCAGGACACTCATCTACATGTTTGTAGAAAGCCAAACCAGTACTGAAACGAAAATCAGCAGAGGTAATGGTATATAAATAAGAGTATATCGTCGATCTGAAAAGGGAGGTAAGAGATGAATCTCTACGACCGATAACAGAGAACCTATGAAATAGACCCCGTAGAAGGAGATCACTGCATTCAAAATAGGCAATACTCTCCTCACATCCCTCTGACATTCACTGCACGCTGAGAGGAAAACCGGGCTCCAACCTGCTGCGGAGCGCATATCAACGTAGAATCTAGCACAAACTTACTTCACCACCTCCATAGGAGGCAAAGTTTGTAAAACTGAATTGTGGGTGTGGTGAGGGGTGTATTTATAGGCATTTTGAGGTTTGGGAAACTTTGCCCCTCCTGGTAGGAATGTATATCCCATACGTCACTAGCTCATGGACTCTTGCTAATTACATGAAAGAAAGTTCTGAAATGATTTATCTTTGTCTCATTTTTTTTACATCACAGAAACCTAACATTTTAACAGGGGTGTGTAGACTTTTTATATCCAATATATATATATATATATATATATATATATATATATATATATATATATATATATATATATATATATATATATATATATGTGTGTGTGTATTTATGTATTTACAGACATATATACAAATATAAAAACATACATATATATATATATATATATATATATATATATATATATATATATATATATATATATATATACACACAGTATATATAAGTGCCTTGGAGCCCTTTGCAGTCAAGTAGATGACAACGTGAAAAAGCATATTTATGCTTTTTATGTCTTGTTCCTTGTTCAAAGGGGAATTGCCTGATATACTTCAAGAAAATTCTCCTCCTCTAGCTAAAAGAGGCTGGTCCTAGGTTGTGTCACGCCACAGAACAAGCCAAATTCCTGGTAGAGCGCTTCTCCTACTATATGCATTTGTATTATCACCCTAGGGAAGACTCCCTAAGTGTGATGGGACAGACATGGACTCCTTGCTCAATATGCTTAGAAGGATATGACTGCACAGTGCACCCTGTGTTCCCACTAAGGCCAGTTCTGATCTGTTCGTTCCTGGTAGAGCCTTTCTCTTTCTGTATATGTGTGTGTAAATATAAATATATATATATATATATATATATATATATATATATATATATATATATATATATATATATATATATATATATATATATATATATATATATATATAAATAAAATATGAGCCAGGCACTGGCATTACTTTATTGGTTTATTGGTTAACTAACCTTGTGCTTTTTAACTGATAGATTAAAAAACCTATATAAATAGGTCTGGTGTCATAATTGTCAAAAATCTAATTAGATATCACAACTTTAATTTGTTCTATGAAAATCTTGTGAATTGATGAGCTTACATGTTTAATTAACTACTGGCTCTGTAAAGAAAAAAGTAAGCTGAATGTGTAAATGATCCATAAATTCTATATTTATTTGCAGTTCATCACCACAGCTTTTGCTACCCAGGTTCTTTCACGCGTGTCAAAGACAAGAAAATATGTCTCTTTATAAACATTTTTTAGATACATTAGTATATATAGAGAAGCTGGTCTGTGATCTAACACTTTCTGGCCATTAGAAAAGGCTGTTATCGCAGAAGAAGTTTGATCGCTTGTGTGACAGGCTCACAGCTTCTTAACCTCTAAACCACCTCAGAGGAGACGGAATTCAAACACCCCAAATTTGCCTGTGTACACTTTGTGCTGTCTTAGGTGATGATTAATATATGTTGTATCTCAATATCCTGTTTTTAAGTATGCTATCATGCCGGCCACTAGTCTCCATCTAAGAGGATGTTTTTATAGCTATATAGATCTCATATATATGTAGGGCTATTCTGTCCCAAGTACTCTACTTATATATGAGATCTATATAGTGACATCTTCTTAGATGGATACTAGTGGTTGGCATGGGGAAGCATGATAGCATACTGAAAAACAGGATATGGAGATACAACATACATTAATCATTTAAGACAGCACAAAGTGTACACAATATTGTTTTACACACACCAATATACAGACCATATGGGTCTCTGTTTGTGAATAGCATATGCACATATACTAACTTGGTACACATTGAAATTTCACCTAGTTTAATATATTATGCTATTTTGTTTCTATGGCAACTATGATGAGGTCACTTCCTGATTGTCCACATCCTGTGGGGGTGGAGCTTCTTAAACTATATAAGTTTGATTATTTGCATTTATTCCTTGTCTGAGGAAGGGGAGTGAGCTTCCCGAAACATCACCTATTTTTGAATAAATTTGCTATACTTGAAAATCCAGTGAGTGCGGATCTTTTAGACTACTTATATCAAGGATTTTTCTCCTGTCACCCTGGAAAGCTGTAGAGGTAGTGATTGTGCTTTTCCCTGTTTGTTTCTACATTATATATATATATATATATATATATATATATATATATATATTTATATTTATATTTATATCTGTATATACCTAGTGAACATTGGAATTAAAAATATTCATAACTACCTTCGGGTTAGTGCTGTAGGCCTATTGCAGTGTGGGATTAGCACTGAGCGAAAACTGTTAGTTGTTTTTTTTCTAGTTTGCGCCCTCTATTAAGATCTATGGGGAGAAGAAGTTAACATGGTCGTGATATCCGATGTCCAGGTTAAGGGAAATGCACCTAGTTTATTCTGAGAGTGCTTCTCATGAAATGGGATACATCAGTCTAGTCTGGAGTAGTGCAGTCCATTTTCATAAGGTTAAAGTTAATAAACAAATTGGTAGAGCATTTAGAATATAATCTCAGTAAACATCAAAAACTAAATCCTCCATTTTATGTATTAGCATGTGTTGCTTTGGGCCCATGAGTCCCAGCACACTTATTTCTGTGTTTATATTTGTGGTGATTACATAATAGGCTTTGCTCCCAATCAAACCTGAGGTTGGTGACAGCCCATGTTAGGGAATGTGCACTCAGTTTGTTCTGATAGAGCTAGGACATAGGATGTTCACACAGTCCAGTTTGTGCTTGTTCCATTATTGTTTGTATGCATTAAACAAATACAGGAGCCATGGTGAGGGCACTAGACTTATAATCTCTTTACCAGTATCTAAATGTATGTGAAGTAGAAAACAATATATGTAAATTATAGAAACCGTTTTCATTTGATGTCATTGAACGTCATTGTGTAATAAGCATACACATATTAAACTAAAAGCTAAGATAGGTATGCACTCACTAATCAAAAAAATTAATCACCATGGTGTAAGTATTCAAAACCCCAATGAGAAGAGCACTCTCTGGATTTCAAATAAAACAAAACTGTTTTTGCCTCCACCGTTTAAATATGATATTTCAGGTTGCCAATAAAAGTTAAGTATTTTTGAAGTAATTTGAAATGAGTGATCCTCTCATTGGTGAATATATATATAAATATATATAACAACAACATTTAAAATTAGGGGGAGGCAAAAAGTGAGTTTAAAATCCTCCACTACGCACAAAATATAGAGAAAATAACTCACTGTGTAGTTCATTAACAAATCTAGACAGGCCAGAAGGCTTGTTTTTCCCACAGAAAACCTCTGAATTACATTGTTTCCAATGCAGCAAAGGTTTCTGGGTACCATATTCAAACGAGGTTCACGACACACTTTTTTACTTCAAGTTTGCTTTTACGCAGACTCCCTTTATGCTAAAGCATCGCTGTTCACACAGTTTATAAGCTTATCTGAGGCTTTCTGTGGGAAAAACATTCTTGCCTGTATATATATATATATATATATATATATATATATATATATATATATATATATATATACACACACACACAGTATAAATAAATATATATATATAAATAAAACAGATTAAAGTAGCTTGACAGCTGATATACAGTTACAATAAGGTAAAATGTATGATTTCCTTCTATAATAAAAGAAAGTGTCATTAATCTGAGTCTTCGTTGATGAGGAACAGATATCAGGAGGAGTTTCTGTAAATTTTAATAATACGCATAAATTATAATACTGTATGTTGATGCTCCTGTAAAAAATACAACATGTACAAATGAGAAATAAGGTACATTTCTTGTCATATGAGCTCTGGATAGTAACTGTAATTACTCAGCCAAAGACAGGCAGACGGAAATCTACGTTGACGTACTTTAGGAAAACCGATAGATACATTACTTCATCCTCTGATTTAAAAACCATCAAGCCAACTACTTGGTATATTACCACTACATTATGAAGGTGTCTGTACTGTATCTGTTTCCTAAAACAATTTAGTGTAGCTTTGTAATGGAACAATAAGTGCATAAAGCACATCATGGAAATCTTGCTTTCCTTAGAAAATAATAACTGTAAAGCGTAATTGTTCTCTTATAAATTGGGCAAATACACATGGGTATTTTTCTGTTATATGAAGTATCACTGATTATAGAGAAAGCTTAAACTGAAATAGGATATTAATATGTTACGTATAAGGCAAATACACATTTGCTGAGCTGTTTGTCGGAATCATCAAACTTGTAATGTGCCTTTTATGTTTTCATAAAGTATAGCGGTTGCTAGGATGTTTGTGGTGAACAGAAGATTCTCAAACTTGTGCTGTACCTCCCGTTAAGCCATTTGTGAGCCACACATAACCCTGAGGCTTCAGTTTCCTCATGAAGAAACATACAATCCATGTGAAGAACTGGTGTCATCTGCTTTTTATGGTTTCTCACATTTTGCATGCCCCCTCTGTTCCCATTTATAGACTTAGAGGCCAATGGTAACAGGGGAGCTAGAAAGTGCTAAGTGCCTCCATTTGTAGTGTAGAACACCTAACCACAAAACTACCAGCTGCCCTGAATTTGCAAGGCAGTCCCTATTTTACCTGTCCACTGCTACACTCTGGACAAGGACTGAAGAAGAATAGGATTTTGAAAACATAAAGCAAAAATAGAAAATGGGTTAGGACAACCACAGGTTTCACACAAAAGTTTCTGGTGTTTAATGTGCTATTTTATCGAGGTATGCAAAGCAAACAAATTAGATACATATCATCCATATAAGTCATTATAAATCACACATATGATTATGCATGTACAATAAAAACCTAATAGTCAAATATAACCAATCACTTTAAGAAAAAAAATGACTATAATTATGTGACCTCAACATTTTTAACACTGTATGTACCTCTAGACTTAATCTAATATAAATGTGTGCCGAAAGTTCCAGGATGAAGAAAAAGAATATTAACTATGTGCTGCTATGGGCCTATATTGAAGGTACTCTTTAATTCTGATATAAGACAATGACTTATTCATCCATGGTTCGAGAAGACTATATAGTTGGACTATTACAGATCTTTTAACAAGAATTGTTGAAAGATATCAGGCATTTTCTCTCACCTTTATTTCAGATAGGGAGGGTAGGATAGGCATATAGGTATGGAACATAGGAGAGAAAAGGGAGGGAAGAAAAAAATAATATATATATATATACATATATATATATATATATATATATATACATACACACATACATATACATACATACACATACATACATATACTTTAAATATATTTTAGTGTGATTCTAAAGATGGGCAGCCCCATTTTTAATCAGAAAATCTTTCAGACCACAGTGCCCAGATCTCATAATATATACCTCCTTTACCAGTCGCGTAAAATGCATATTTCTCCATTGTCTTGATATAACCCATGAGGGAAATAACACTTTGGAGGGCCGGAGTTGAAGATGTCTTCCAATTCTTTGCTATAGTTAGCTTAGTTGCAGTCAAGAGGTAAATGAGAAACATTCTCCTTGATGTAGCTATTCTGGGTAAAGTTAAGTGCAGAAGACCCACCGCTGGGGAGTTTGTAATATTATGGTGCATGTCATCTAATAGTCTGAAAATTTCTCTCCAGAGTGGTTTAATTTTAGGGCATTCAAAACAAATATGAACCATAGTGCCCATTTGGCCACAATTTCTCCAACAATAGGGAGAAGAGGACTAGTATATTTTATGGAGATATGAAGGCACTCAATGCCAACGTACCGCCACCTTTTAGTGCAGTTCCCATATTGTGGCGCAATGTAAGGTTTTATGAACAAACATGAGTTCTCTGTATCAAGAGGCGCTATCTACTGAAATTCAAAGATCTCTCTCCCAAGCCATCTGTTGGCTGGATTTGTAAAGTGACGGGATATTTGTAAGTAGCAGGTACATAAAGGAGAGTACTCTCTTGCTTTTTGTTTACCCATCCATTTTTGTTCCCAGAGTGTTAAATCTCTCAACCCTTCTTTTTGAAACCCACATGTGTGGATGATGCTTTGTATCTTTGATGATATCATGCTTTGTATTTTATTAAGGAATGGATGTTTAATGTCCTTTTAATCTCTCAAGGACATATGACGGAATATTTCCGTCATAAAACAATTGAGCAAACTGAAAGCTGTGTTTTTAAAGGGTTAAGAGACACGATACCCAATTTGTTTCTTTCATGACAAAGATAGAGCATACAATTTTAAATAACTTTCCAATTTACTTTACTTATCCAATTTGCTTAATTCCCTTGGTATCTTTTGTTGTTTCACCTGATGTACTCAGTAAGCTCCCAGTAGTCCATTGCTGCTACTTCAACAAAGGTTACCAAGAGAATGAAGCAAATTTGATAACAAAAGTTAATTGTAAAATTGTTTAAAACTGTATGCTCAATCTGAATCATGAAAGAAAAATGTTGGGTTTCATGTACCTTAAACCCTTAACACAAAAAGACGTATATATAAGTCATGCGGTTCTTTGCCTATCATAGCACATGACATATATATATACATCTGAGCTGCAGGAGGTTCAAGCAGTCTCGGTTGTAAAGTTACAGCCGAGAGCTGGAGTTCAAGAGCTCATGGCATCTGCCTGCATATTGAACCGGACCATGATCAGTTCTCCAGTTCCATATGAAGGCAGGAGCCAGATCTTTACAACCGGTGACACTGTTTGTGTCGTCATCTGTAATGATCATCTGCTGGTGCTGACGGGAGGTGTGGTAGGGAAACCGTAAAGCAGGTGAGCGGTCCTCAAGGGAGGAGGGAGGGGGAGGGAGTGAGATGGCCCTACACTGCAGCAAAAAAAAGGGAGAGGGAGGGATGGGGAGATACCCTACAGAAAAAAGATGTTGTGGGGTGTCCCTAACTAACAATTGCTGAACCACTACACTACAGAAAAATAAAAAAAAATTAAAAGAAGTAATATGTATATATCTTTCAGACAGCTGCCAGTAGTAAAGACGGCCACAAGTAGTGGGGGGAGGGGCTAGAGAGCTATTTGGGGGGGATCAGGGAGGTGGCAAAAAAAAACTAAAAAAACAAAACTAAACTGCATACTGGAAGACTGTCTGGCAGTACCGAAGTTGGTAGTGATTAGTGAGGGGTGAGGGAGGGAAGAGAGCTGTTTGGAAGGGATCAGGTAGGGATCAGGGGGTGGGAGGTGCCAGGTGGGAGGGCAATCTCTACACTAAAGCTAAAATTAACCTTACAAGCTACCTGATTAACCCTTCATTGCAGGGAATACAAGAAGTGTTGTACGCAGCTGCAATTAGCAGCATTCTAATTATCAAAAAGCAATGCCAAAGCCATATATGTCTGTTATTTCTGAGCAAAGGGGATCCCAGAAAAGCTTTTACAATTATTTGTGCCATGATTGCACAAGTGGTATGTAAATAATTTCAGTATGAAACCCAAAGTTTGTGAAAAAGTTAACAATTTTTTATTATTTGATCACATTTGACAGGGAAATGGTGGGATGAAATAGACCAAAATGGGCCTATATCAATAACTTTGGATTGCCTACTTAAAAAAAACAAAAACATAATTTATGCTTACCTGATAAATTTATTTCTCTTGTAGTGTATCCAGTCCACGGATCATCCATTACTTATGGGATATTCTCCTTCCTAACAGGAAGTTGCAAGAGGATCACCCACAGCAGAGCTGCTATATAGCTCCTCCCCTAACTGTCATATTCAGTCATTCGACCGAAAACAAACAGAGAAAGGAGAAACCATAGGGTGCAGTGGTGACTGTAGTTTAATTAAAATTTAGACCTGCCTTAAAAGGACAGGGCGGGCCGTGGACTAGATACACTACAAGAGAAATAAATTTATCAGGTAAGCATAACTTATGTTTTCTCTTGTTAAGTGTATCCAGTCCACGGATCATCCATTACTTATGGGATACCAATACCAAAGCTAAAGTACACGGATGATGGGAGGGACAAGGCAGGATTAAGCGGAAGGAACCACTGCCTGAAGAACCTTTCTCCTAAACACAGCCTCCGAAGAAGCAAAAGTATCAAATTTGTAAAATTTTGAAAAGTGTGAAGCGAAGACCAAGTCGCAGCCTTGCAAATCTGTTCAACAGAGGCCTCATTTTTGAAGGCCCAGGTGGAAGCCACAGCTCTAGTAGAATGAGCTGTAATCCTTTCAGGGGGCTGCTGTCCAGCAGTCTCATAGGCTAGGCGTATTACGCTCCGAAGCCAAAAGGAAAGAGAGGTTGCCGAAGCTTTTTGACCTCTCCTCTGTCCAGAGTAAACGACAAACAGGGAAGATGTTTGACGAAAATCCTTAGTAGCTTGTAAGTAAAACTTCAAGGCACGGACTACGTCCAGATTATGTAAAAGACGTTCCTTCTTTGAAGAAGGATTAGGGCACAACGATGGAACAACAATCTCTTGATTGATATTCTTGTTAGAAACCACCTTAGGTAAAAACCCAGGTTTGGTACGCATTACTACCTTATCTGCATGAAAAATCAGATAAGGAGAATCACATTGTAAGGCAGATAGCTCAGAGACTCTCCGAGCCGAGGAAATAGCCATCAAAAACAGAACTTACCAAGATAAAAGTTTAATATCAATAGAATGAAGGGGTTCAAACGTAACTCCTTGAAGGACCTTAAGAACCAAGTTTAAGCTCCACGGGGGAGCAACAGGTTTAAACACAGGCTTAATTCTAACCAAAGCCTGGCAAAATGCCTGGACGTCTGGAACCTCTGCCAGACGCTTGTGCAAAAGAATAGACAGAGCAGAAATCTGTCCCTTTAAGGAACTAGCTGATAATCCTTTGTCCAAGCCCTCTTGGAGAAAAGACAATATTCTAGGAATCCTAACCTTACACCATGAGTAATTCTTGGATTCACACCAATAAAGATATTCACTCCATATCTTGTGGTAGATTTTCCTGGTAACAGGCTTTCGTGCCTGTATTAAAGTATCAATGACTGACTCGGAGAAGCCATGCTTTGATAGAATCAAGCGTTCAATCTCCATGCAGTCAGTCTCAGAGAAATTAGATTTGGATGATTGAAAGGACCTTGTATCAGAAGGTCCTGTCTTAGAGGCAGAGTCCATGGTGGAAAGGATGACATGTCCACTAGGTCTGCATACCAAGTCCTGCGTGGCCACGCAGGTGCTATCAGAATCACAGATGCTCTCTCCTGTTTGATTTTGGCAATCAGTCGAGGGAGCAGAGGAAACGGTGGAAACACATAAGCCAGGTTGAAGAACCAAGGCGCTGCTAGAGCATCTATCAGCGTCGCTTCTGGGTCCCTGGACCTGGATCCATAACAACGAAGCTTGGCGTTCTGGTGAGACGCCATGAGATCCAACTCTGGTTTGCCCCAACGATGAATCAACTGAGCAAACACCTCCGGATGGAGTTCCCACTCCCCCGGATGGAAAGTCTGACGACTTAGAAAATCCGCCTCCCAGTTCTCCACGCCTGGGATATGGATTGCTGACAGGTGGCAAGAGTGGTACTCTGCCCAGCGAATTATTTTTGAGACTTCTAACATCGCTAGGGAACTCCTGGTTCCCCCTTGATGGTTGATGTAAGCCACAGTCGTGATGTTGTCCAACTGAAATCTGATGAACCTCAGTGTTGCTGAGGCCAAGCCAGAAGAGCATTGAATATCGCTCTTAACTCCAGAATATTTATTGGAAGGAGTTTCTCCTCCTGAGTCCACGATCCCTGTGCCTTCAGGGAATTCCAGACTGCACCCCAACCTAGAAGGCTGGCATCTGTTGTTACAATTGTTCAATCTGGCCTGCGAAAGGTCATACCCTTGGACAGGTGTACCCGAGACAACCACCAGAGAAGAGAATCTCTGGTCTCTTGATCCAGATTTAGCAGAGGGGACAAATCTGTGTAATCCCCATTCCACTGACTCAGCATGCATAATTGCAGCAGTCTGAGATGAAGGCGCGCAAATGGCACTATGTCCATTGCCGCTACCATTAAGCCGATTACCTCTATACACTGAGCTACCGAAGGGCGCGGAATGGAGTGAAGAACACAGCAAGCATTTAGAAGTTTTGATAACCTGGACTCCGTCAGGTCCTACGCGCTTGGATGGCGAATCCGGAATTCTTAGCCGTTAGTTTAGTCAAATGAACAATGGCATCAGAAACAAATGAGTTAGCTAGCTTAAGTGTTTTAAGCTTGTCAATAATTTCAGTCAATGGAGCTGTATGGATGGCCTCTTCCAGGGCCTCAAACCAGAATGCTGCCGCGGCCGTGACAGGCGCAATGCATGCAAGGGGCTGTAAAATAAAACCTTGTTGAATAAACATTTTCTTAAGGTAACCCTCCAATTTTTTATCCATTGGATCTGAAAAAGCACAACTGTCCTCAACTGGGATAGTAGTACGCTTTGCTAAAGTAGAAACTGCTCCCTCCACCTTAGGGACCGTCTGCCATAAGTCCCGTGTAGTGGTGTCTATTGGAAACATTTTTCTAAATATAGGAGGTGGGGAAAAAGGCACACCCGGTCTATCCCACTCCTTGCTAATAATTTCTGTAAGCCTTTTAGGTATAGGAAAAACATCAGTACACACCGGTACCGCATAGTATTTATCCAGCCTACACAATTTCTCTGGTACTGCAACTGTGTTACAGTCATTCAGAGCAGCTAATACCTCCCCAAGCAACACACGGAGGTTCTCAAGTTTAAATTTAAAATTAGAAATCTCTGAATCAGGTTTCCCTGAATCAGAGATGTCACCCACAGTCTGAAGCTCTCCGTCCTCATGATGCATATTGTGACGCAGTATCAGACATGGCCCTTACAGCATCTGCGCGCTCTGTATTTCTCCTAACCCCAGAGCAATCGCGCTTGCCTCTTAATTCAGGCAACCTGGATAATACCTCTGACAGGGTATTATTCATGATTGCAGCCATGTCCTGCAAGGTAATCGCTATGGGCGTCCCTGATGTAATTGGCGCCATATTAGCGTGCATCCCCTGAGCAGGAGGCGAAGGGTCTGACACGTGGGGAGAGTTAGTCGGCATAACTTCCCCCTCGTCAGAATCTTCTGGTGATATTTCTTATATAGTTAAAGACTGATCTTTACTGTTTAAGGTGAAATCAATACATTTAGTACACATTCTCCTATGGGGCTCCACCATGGCTTTCAAACATAATGAACAAGTAGTTTCCTCTGTGTCAGACATGTTTAAACAGACTAGCAATGAGACTAGCAAGCTTGGAAAACACTTTAAACAAGTTTACAAGCAATATAAAAAAACGTTACTGCACCTTTAAGAAAGACAAATTTTGTCAAAATTTGAAATAACAGTGAAAAAAGGCAGTTACACTAACGAAATTTTTACAGTGTATGTAACAAGTTAGCAGAGCATTGCACCCACTTGCAAATGGATGATTAACCCCTTAATACCCAAAACTGAATAATAAAAGACAAAAACTTTTTTTTTTTTTTTTTTTCAAACAGTCACAACAACTGCCACAGCTCTACTGTGGCTTTTAACCTCCCTCAAAAACGACTTTGAAGCCTTTTGAGCCCTCCAGAGATGTCCTGGATCATGCAGAGGGAAGCTGAATGTCTCTGTCAGTATTTTTATCTGCACAGAAAAGCACTAAAAAAGGCCCCTCCCATTCATATTAGAACAGTGGAAAGCCTAAGGAAACTGTTACTAGGCAAAATTCAAGCCAGCCATGTGGAAAAAAAACTAGGCCCCAATAAGTTTTATCACCAAATACATATAAAAACGATTAAACATGCCAGCAAACGTTTTATATTACATTTTTATCAGAGTATGTCTCTCTATTAATAAGCCTGATACCAGTCGCTCTCACTGCATTTAAGGCTTTACTTACATTAGTTCGGTATCAGCAGCATTTTCTAGCAAATTCCATCCCTAGAAAAATATTAACTGCACATACCTTATTGCAGGAAAACCTGCACACCATTCCCTCTCTGAAGTTACCTCACTCCTCAGAATATGTGAGAACAGCCATGGATCTTAGTTACTTCTGCTAAGATCATAGAAAACGCAGGCAGATTCTTCTTCTAAATACTGCCTGAGATAAACAGTACACTCCGGTACCATTTAAAAATAAACTTTTGATTGAAGAATAAACTAAGTATAAAACACCACACTCCTCTTACGACCTCCATCTTGGTTGAGGCTTGCAAGAGAATGACTGGATATGACAGTTAGGGGAGGAGTTATATAGCAGCTCTGCTGTGGGTGATCCTCTTGCAACTTCCTGTTGGGAAGGAGAATATCCCATAAGTAATGGATGATCCGTGGACTGGATACACTTAACAAGAGAAAAAAAGATATAGTTTTGACATTTAAATAAAAAAATAAATCGAAGCTCTATTTCTGTTTAAATGGAATGATAGCAAAAATGCTAAAAATGATCAGGTAATTTTGGGCAAGTTCTTCTCTGAAAATCACGGTAGCGAAGGGGTTAAGTCAAGTACACAAGTGACCTTTCCATTTACTCATTAGCAAAGACAAATTATAGACACTGTACAAGTCTGTCTCTTGTTGCCCACGGCCATCTCAAACACTTCTAGACAACAAAATGAGAAACCCAATACAAATCTGACAACTTACTCCCCACGAACAGCTTAGGAAACACATCTCTGCATGATAAAATAAGCAGCACAGCACAACAGTTATGGTCTCCTGTTGTGTACAGGAAAGCTTTGCGAACAAACGTCTATGTCTATACTATAAAGTTAACCAACTACACTATAGAATGTATGGACAAAAAAAACAGCTATGCCAAAGAAAGCTTGTCATCATTACAACAATGAAAAATAATTGCGCAAGCGAGAGAGAGAGACTCAGCACAAAACAGAACATATTAATAATCATGACTTGGAAGATGCCCAAGAAAAGCCGGATGATCACAGCTTGCAGACTTTGTAAAGATGGGAAAATAATCATATGACAAACTGTGTGTGGCCTTCCAGGTTACTGCTGCAGTCTTAAATCATTTTCAAATGTTTTCAAATTATGTCATTTTTATAGGAAGAAACAAATGTGTTTCATGCTGGCTGTTTGTTTCCAAAAGGTAAATAAATGAAAATGTCCTTTACTTTTGTATTCACATAGAAAGTCAATGAGGTATATACCATATACATCCAAAAAATAAAAAGTTATAGTAATGTATAATAAATATGTATCTTTATGTACAGTATCTATCTATAGCCAGATTACAAGTGGAACATTATATATTGATTCCATGAAAGCGATATTTGCTCTCGCCACTGTGTAATACCAACTCATGCTAATGTGCGCTGGTATTACAAGTTGAACGCAATGCGAACGAGAGCTTGTTTCTATAGGCTCCAGTGGGAGCCTTGTTCTGATGTTGTCTGAGACGGCATCAGAACCTCGCGCTTGGGTAAGTAGCGCAGCAAAGGCAGCATATTTTTTAATATTTATGCTTATATACATATATATTTATGTGTTAATATGTGTATATATACACATATTAACACATAAATATATATATATATATATATAAGCATATACATATATATTTACTGGGAACACACAGTTCCCATAGACCGCAATGTAATGGCACTTTTCAGTGCCGTTTTATTTTCCCTACCCCACTCTCAGCAACTTTAGATCCCAAAAACTGCCTGGTCCAGTAATTGTTTTAAAAGAAATGCTTTTTTTTTTAAATAAAAAAAACAATAATGCCCTCTATTTTGAGGGTATTTGGGGCACTTTTGGAAAATTAACCAGAGATCTGATATCTGGTTAATTTTACCAGCGCTTATTGCTTGCCCGCAAATGTGATAATTTAGCGCTCCACTTGTAATCTAGCCCATACTAAATACATATACAGTATACACATATACATATAAAGTATCCCACAAATGTGAGTACACCCCTCACATTTTTGTAAATATTTTATTATATCTTTTCATGTGACAACACTGAAGAAATTACACTTTGCTACAATGTAAAGTAGTGAGTGTACAGCCAGTATAACCGTGTAAATTTGCTTTTCCCTCAAAATATTTTGTGTGGCCACCATTATTTTCTAGCACTGCCTTAACCCTCTTGGGCATGGAGTTCACCAGAGCTTCACAGGTTGCCACTGGTTGACACTCCCACCACCATGCTTGATTGTAGGCAAGACACACTTGTCTTTGTACTCCTCACCTGGTTGCCGCCGCACACGCTTTACACCATCTGAACCACATGGTTCCAGTAATCCATGTCCTTAGTCTGCTTGTCTTCAGCAAACTGTTTGCGGGCTTTCTTGTGCATCATCTTTAGAAGAGGCTTCCTTCTGGGACGACAGCCATGCATACCAAATTTGATGCAGTGTGTGGCGAATGACAGGCTGACCTTCCACCCCTTCAACCTCTACAGCAATGCTGGCAGCACTCATACGTATATTTTCCATTGACAACCTCTGGATATGACACTGAGCATGTGCACTCAACTTCTTTGGTCGACCATGGCGAAGCCTGTTCTTAATGGAACCTGTCCTGTGAAACCGCTGTATGGTCTTGCCCACTGTGCTGCAGCTCAGTTTCAGGGTCTTGGCAATCTTCTTATAGCCTAGACCATCTTTATGTAGAGCAACAATTCTGTTTTCAGATCCTCAGAGAGTTCTTTGCCATGAGGTGCCATGTTGAACTTCCAGTGACCAGTATGAGAGAGTGTGAGACCGATAACACCAAATTTAACACACCTGCTCCCCATTCATACCTGAGACCTTGTAACACTAACGAGTCACATGACACCGGGGAGGGAAAATGGCTCACTTTTGCTGCCAACGGTTTAGACATTAATAGCTGTGTGTTAAATTATTTTGAGAGGGCAGCAAATTTGCACTGTTATACAGGCTGTACACTCACTACTTTACATTGTAGAAATGTGTCATTTCTTCAGTGTTGTCACATGAAAATATATAATAAAATATTTACAAAAATGTGAGGGGTGTACTTACTTTTGTGGGATACTGTATGTTGATAAAAAAAAATTGTGGATTTTTTTAACGGGCTGAAAGGTTAAAAAAAAAAAAAAAAAAACACAGTTAAAAAAAAAATGGCCACAAAGCCACATTTAAAAAATAAAAACTTTTATGATTCAGATAGAGCAAATAATTGTAAACACTTTTCAAATTACTTTAAAAAAAAAAGTACTTCATTCCTTTTGTATCCTTTATTGAAAAGCATACCTAGGTAGTTTCAGGAACTTGCGCATGTCTTCAGAACTATATGGCAACAGTGTTTACAACACTATATAAAACTGCTACAAAATACTGAAAAGATGTGAGTGTATATTTATTTTGCTTAAATTGTTCACATCATTATACCACCATATTGGAAAAGTACAGAAACCTGGAATATAGCTAAGGAAGAACACCCAGCCTTGCACAGAAAGTTGTCTAAAGAACAGTTATATGCTGCAATAGAAATGCTGGACTGTGCTAGAATAGCAGTTAAAGGGATAGAGAGGTCAAAAATGAAATGCGCATGAATGCATTTAAATTTTATAAATAAAAGTGATTACTGTTTCAGCTGCATACACAAATATGCTACATGAGGATAGAGGATCAGGATTCAAATGCCAGTGGTATGTATTGCGTCAGTAAAGACTTTGGGGTAGATTTATCAAGCAGTGGATGTTGCAATCTATCCCCGTAGTTTCAGGTCCGCCTGCAAATTAAGTTAAGAAGCAGCGGTCGTAAGAAATAAATTTATATGTCTAAATATACATGTGCACATATGTATACATCAATGTACATTGTACATGTCTACACACATACGCGCGCACACACACATTTATACTGTATATATATATATTAGAACAAAAAATTGCACTCACAGGACTTCTATTACGTTCCATTAAAATAACTTGGTTATTTCTAATAGAAGTCCTGTGATTGCAATTTTTGTTCTACTATTGCGCCATATCTTTGCACCCAGGCAGCTGACAACGGGTGGGTCGACCTTCAGAGTGAGTATATATATATGTATATATATTTATATATACACACACACATATATATATATATAATTGGATACTTGTATAGCGCACAACCTCGAACTTAATCGACTCGCAGCATTGATAACAGGTATTATTATATATATATATAAGATGCAGGCAGAAAAGATAAGCAAGCAGGATAACGCTGCCTTATCCTGCTTGCTTATCTTTTCTGCCTGCATCTTACATTATTATACCCATGGTTTACAGATATAACCAGGGTTTGTGACTTTC
Source organism: Bombina bombina (assembly GCF_027579735.1). NCBI lineage: Eukaryota > Metazoa > Chordata > Amphibia > Anura > Bombinatoridae > Bombina > Bombina bombina. The sequence continues at coordinate 754,904,941 of NC_069502.1, forward strand.
TTGACTCACTGTTGTGGTCTGACCTCCACCACTTTTTGTTTGCTGCTTTATAACTGGGGACGCCCAGTATACATGTGTGCTTGTTTGTTTGTCTGCATCTGTGTTCATGAATGCATTGCAATTAGGATGTTTTGTTTTCCTTTTTGTGTTTGCTTTCATTAAAATTGCTTTGTATGCTCATTAACTTACTCTTTATGCCTTGTTCATTTAGAGGTATTTGCATTTATTATTAGTGCGGAGTCCAATACTTGTATTTATACTATTTATTGGTGTGTAGGTAGAAGTGCACCCTGGTCTCGAGCATTTATAACATTTAGTTAACTCATTAGGTACATAGCTTGATATATCAGTGCTTATCCTTTTATTGTTTTTGATTTTATATATATATCACTGTGTTTATTTAGTGTAGTATAATCAAACTGCATATTATCATTAGTGCAACATTTTTGGTGAAAACAGAATCAGGTTAAGATGATTTTTCTGTGAAAACAGAATCAGGTTAAGATGATTTTTCTTAAAGGGACACTAAACCCAATCTTTCGTGATTCGGATAGAGCATGCAATTTTAAGCAACTTTCTAATTTACTCCTATTATCAATTTGTCTTCGTTCTCTTGCTATCTTTATTTAAAAAGCAGAAATTTGATGCATAGGAGCCGGCCCATTTTTGGTTGAGAACCTGGGTTATGCTTGCTTATTGGTGGGTAAATGTAAGCCTCCAATAAGTAAGCATTATCCATGGTGCTGAAAATAAAATGGGCTGGCTGCTAAGATTTACATTCCTGCTTTTAAAATAAAGATAGCAAGAGAACGAAGAAAAAATTAAAATAGGATTAAATTAGAAAGTTGGTTAAAATTTCATGCTCTATCTGAATCATGAAAGAAAAAAATTGAGTTCAGTGTCCCTTTAAGTGGAGATACATGTATGTTCCTTATGGAAAAATATGTGTAGAACAAAATGAAAAGACACTAGATCTACATGAGCAAATTTCTGCTCTTGTCCTCTTCCACATCAAATACATCCACATGCTAAACATGTGCTTTTTTTGGGTAGTCATGAATAAAATTAAAGCCATGAATTGAATGTGTCAATTTTTTTAACCCCTTCAAGTGCTGAAGCCATTTCACACCCCTTTGCTGAAACCTTTCTGTAGACAGCTACAGACACATTTCCTACACACCTACAAGCTCCTTTATCTTTATGAACACATATATGCACACTCCCCTGTCTTTCTGTAGACAGCTACAGACACACATTTCCTACACACCTACAAGCTCCTTTATCTTTATGCACACATATATGCACACTCCCCTGTCTTTCTGTAGACACTTACAGGCACACATTTCCTACACACCCCTTTATCTTTCTGAACACATACCAGTCACTCCCAACATTATCTACAAACACTGTCACTCTATTACATTTAAAAACAACCCAGGCATTGTGCTACTCTTTTCCATGTCCTCCAGGTGCTCTACCACTTTTATACCAGACGCTCTCCGATCCTCATACATAAACCGCTACACTCTATCCTACCTTTAAAGGTTCTCAGGCACTCCCTGCCCTGAGACACTCACTTGTACGTGCTCCTCATACTGTTACATACAAATCAGATCCATATAGGCTCTTAAATTTAAAAATAAAAAAAATCTATGTTTTTTCCAGTATTCTTAATCTCTTGCATATCAGAATAATCTGCAGCACATTTATAAGCAATACATTGCAGTCTTCTGCAGCCAAATGGTTAATAGCTTAATGGGAAACACAGTTATTTACAGTCATAAATGTATTAACCAAACTAATACAGGCACTGCCTGACTCACTGCTGCAACTACAACCGATGTAACAAGCTACCCCCCAACCTTATGTCTCTACACCCTAGACCTGTAGACTGTGAGCTCTCCGGAGCAGGGCCCTCTTCCTCCTGTACAAAATTTGTTTAGTTTTGTTATGTTTTGTATACAATAAATTCTTGTCATTGTATACCCTATCATTGTACTCAGCGCTACGGAATTTGGCGGTGCTATACAAATAAATAATAATAATAATAATAGATAGATTATTTACAGGTGTTTACTTTAACCCTTTCCTGCCAGGGATAATGTGTCTACATCGGAACAACTGTTCCGATGTAGACAAATTGAAATCACGCAATCATGCACACAATCGCGAGATTTCAATTATTGGATCGGGTCTGGGGGGCGTTCCTACAAATCCAGGAAGCGCAGAAGGCTTTAGGACAGCCGTTTTCTATGACGTTCTATTCCGTCATAACGGCTCTAAAGCCCAGTGTAATTATGAAGGAATAGAACGACATAACAGCGTTAAAAGGTTAATATTTTACTAACATCTCTTCTCCAATTGTTTTTCTTTATATGGCAGATGGAGAAAGATGAAGAAATTGAAATTACAGTTCCAATTCCACAGTTGGAAAATTATTTATTGAAAAAACAATCAGCACATCAAGCTGATATGATTATGTAGGTTAGAAATAATAAGCTACAATTATTTTTTTTTATACTCAATCTGCTATAATGTTCTGTACATAGTTCACTCACACAGAGGTTGCACATGGGCATTAATAGATTTTTGTTGTTAGTAGATCTGTTGTACTGGGAGAATCTAATATGTGGTAATATCACTAAAAAAAAGTGGGTCAAAAGTATATTCACTCACCTAAGCTTTTCACATTTAGCTAAATCTGTGTTTAGTAAATAAAATCTTCTTTATGAATCCTGCATTATAGAACTTTTGTTAAATAACACATTAATGATTATGTCCCACTGTAATCATCATCATCTGTCCTCAGAAGAGACACTTTTTGTTTTCAACTTGTCATCTTATGTTATTTATTTATATTTTGTTTTCGGTTTATTACAGGCAATTAACTGAAAGTATTGCTATGGAAGAAAAGACCTTGGCAAAGGAAAGACTTGTGCAGGAGAATCTTCATGAAAATATTTAGCAGTGTATATCACTTTATCAACATAATAATAAATAGACGGTTAGGACAATGTGTTGCATTTTTCATTTTCATTCATTTGGTGCCTTATCACATGAGCCTTTATACAGGTGCCCATATGGCAGTAATCATCTAAGCAATAATATTAGAGAGTAGAAACTGTATGATTACAGTTGATATACTGTGTATTAGCCAATGGACCAACATCACTACATACTACTCCTAAACTATGATCAACATCAGTTGCCAACCAATTTCCTAAATGACCACTGATCCAATAGGTATTTAAAGGGACATTAAACACTAAGGGCTAGACTATGAGTGGAGCACAAAATTGGAATTTTACAAGCAAGATATCTGCGATCTACTCAGTAATACTGGTGCATGCAAATGTCTGCTGGTAAGACAAGTAAAGCGAATGCAATAGCGACCTCACGTTCACATTTCATGGAAGCTTTGTGCTCACGAAAGCACGCTTCCATAGGCTCCAACGGGAGTCTTGTTCTGATGCCGATAGACATGGCACAGAACCTAGGGCAGCATAGGGGGTGAGTCACGCAGCGTTGGGCAGCATATTTAAAATATATATGTATATGAATACAGGAACAAAGGATGCATATGTATATGAATATATATAGCATATAGCAAATAAAAAGGCAAATACTGGTTGTCTCTGCTCCAGCCCAATCATACACAATTCTTTAGTGTGCACGTGCAGTGGCCCATATCAACAAGTAACTGGCATTCAGAGCACTGTTTAAGGTAGCGGCAGCATAACCACAACAGTAGACCGGACTTGGTGAACCAAATGTGTCAAACAGCCTTTAATTCACGGACTCCCCAGTACACAGCACTTACAGACTTCTAGGAAAACTGTTCAGCTCAGCTTACCAACCGGAAGACCAGCTACGCACCGGTCTTCTAATTATTCCTTTGCAAGACGTTTCTTTGTCCGCTGAAGAGCTTTGACAGAAGTTCTTCTTCAATCTAATCACTCTATTAGCAGCGTGTGGTATGAACTGCTCTCTGCTAGTAGCTTCGCAAACCGTTAACGTGAAAGGGCTGTGATAGGTGTATCACCCACACCTGACCTCACAAGGCCAATCGCAGACAGGAACACGATCCAAAGGTAAAGTACACAGGAGATGCCAGGTAAAGGAGAAAGTAACAGTTCAAAAGGAAAATACCGGCACCCTCCAAGTACGGTTAAAACACTTCTTTCTTTATTGATCACATAAAAGAACACAAGGATACAACAGTCAGAGCACGCCTGACATGTTTTGGCTTGTTAGCCTTAATCATAGACGTCATATTACATATTTATTTATGTGTTTATGTGTGTATATATACATATTAACACATAAATATATACAGTCAGTCCTCGGGTTACAGACATCCGACTTAAGTACAACTCATACTTACATACAGAGAAAATAGAGCTTTATCGACAATCCTTCTTTCCAGGATAATCCAAAATACTGAAAATCCAATTGTCACAAGGACAGAAAGTGATGTGAAATTTTCTGAACAGGGGCACAGATAGCAAAACAAACTTTATCCTATGCTATCCAAAACTAAAAAAATGTTTGGCTAGAGTTTCACCTAAAAAAAGTGCCTGTTCCAACTTACATACAAATTCAACTTAAGAACAAACCTACAGAACCTATCTTGTTCGTAACCTGGGGACTGTCTGTATATGTATATAAACATATACATATATTTACAGTTTATACACAGTCATCCATAGGCCGCTATGTAAATCTACTTTTCAGTGTCGTTATTTTCCTAACACCCCACATACCCTCACTTTAACCCCTTATAACTGTTTAGTGCAGTTAATTTAATAACAAATAAAAATGCTAATATATATATATATATATATATATATATTTAAATGAACTGTCCACTTTATTTTGGGGGAAATTAATGGACATTTTTTTCATTAACCAGAAATCTGAATACAAGTTCAAAGTGCTACCGCAAACTCGAGGTAGTATTAACCAGCCACTAGTTATGGCTGGTTATTTAATGTGCGCCTGTAAACAGCAAATTTGCCCGTTTACAGGCGCACGTTATAATTGCACTTTATTTTTAATCTAGCCCTAAATAAATCATTGCCTGAATGATGTATTCAGAGCAAAGATTATCCTGAGAATAATTTGTACATGTATTTGTAAAAATAATGGGCTAGATTACAAGTGGAGCGCTAAATTATTGCCCATTTCCGGAAGCGTGAAAATTAACCAGCCATTACAAGCAGCTGGTTATTGCTACTGCAACCCTGTGGTAGCAATTAGCGCTCCGAAAATTAACCATAGATCCGATATCAAAATAGAGGGCAATATAATTTTTTATTTGAAAAAAGTACCTTTATTTTTTTACTAAAAAATTACTGCACTAGGCAGTTTTGGGGCATTAAAGGGACACTGAACCCAAAAAAAATTATTTCGTGATTCAGATAGAGCATGACATTTTAAGCAACTTTCTAATTTACTCCTATTATCAAATTTTCTTCATTCTCTTGGTATCTTTATTTGAAATGCAAGAATGTAAGGTTAGATGCCGGCCTATTTTTGGTGAATAACCTGGGTTATTCTTGCTGATTGGTGGATAAATTCATCCACCAATAAACAAGTGCTGTCCAGCGTCTGAACCAAAAAAGAAGCTTAGATGCCTTCTTTTTCAAATAAAGATAGCAAGTGAACCAGGGTCGGCTCCAGAACAAATTAAATGGGGGGGCATTTTTTTTCCACGAGGGGGCACGCATTTACAAAGCATGTATGAGAGTCAAAATAAGAGCAGACCTATATATTCTGCAGGAAAGTGTAGCTGCTGGCTGGTTTATCCCCCACTATTAACATTTGGAGAATATGTGCTAAATCACTAGGTAAAAGAATGAAGTCTAAATCATATACACTAACACCTCTAGAACTGATGATACACACATACACTGACACCTCTAGGACTGAGGATACACACATACACTGACACCTCTAGGACTGAGGATACACACATACACTGACACCTCTAGGACTGAGGATACACACATACACTAATACCTCTAGGACTTAGGATACACACATACACTGACACCTCTAGGACTGAGGATACACACATACACTGACACCTCTAGGACTGAGGATACACACATACACTAATACCTCTAGGACTTAGGATACACACATACACTGACACCTCTAGGATTGAGGATACACACATACACTAACACCTCTAGGACTGAGGATACACACATACACTGACACCTCTAGGATTGAGGATACACACATACACTAACACCTCTAGAACTGATAATACACACATACACGAACACCTCTAGAACTGAGGATACACACATACACTGACACCTCTAGGACTGAGGATACACACATACACTGACACCTCTAGGACTGAGGATACACACATACACTGACACCTCTAGGACTGAGGATACACACATATACTAATACCTCTAGGACTTAGGATACACACATACACTGACACCTCTAGGACTGAGGATACACACATACACTGACACCTCTAGAACTGATGATACACACATACACTGACACCTCTAGGACTGAGGATACACACATACACTGACACCTCTAGGACTGAGGATACACACATACACTGACACCTCTTGGTTTGAGGATACACACATACACTAACACCTCTAGAACTGATGATACACACATACATTAACACCTCTAGGTCTAGGACTGAGGATACTCACATACACTGACACATCTAGGATTGAGGATACACACATACATACAGGGTCAACATGATCTAATACAGAGAGAAACATATATCTTAGTACAGAGCAGACTTTATATTTATCACATGGTAGGTTAGGTATATATTAATCACAACTGTGGGAAGATGACTTTGCTCTATATATGAAAGTAGATCCCCATGTGGTGTTTGCTGCAAAATTTTTTTCACAGACTGATTCAAGATGGTGTTTAATATTACAACATTGGATCAGTCTGTGAATAAAATGTGCAGCAAACACCACATGGGGATCTACTATCATATATAGAGCAAAGTCATCTTCCCACAGTTGCCCAGGCCCAGCCCAGCATTAGTAATGTATATGCCTACAGGGTCAACATGATCTAATACAGAGAGAGACAGATATCTTAGTACAGAGCACTGAGAGCAGACTTTATATTTATCACATGGTAGGTTAGGTATATATTAATCACAACTGTGGGAAGATGACTTTGCTCTATATATGAAAGTAGATCCCCATGTGGTGTTTGCTGCACATTTTTTTCACAGACTGATTCAAGATGGTGTTTAATATTACAACATTGGATCAGTCTGTGAATAAAATGTGCAGCAAACACCACATGGGGAGGATCTACTTTCATATATAGAGCAAAGTCATCTTCCCACAGTTGCCCAGCCCACTAGCCCAGCATAATGTATATGTCAAATTAATACCTGATGGCTGGTGTGAACACAGTATGTGTGATGGAGGAATGGAGGATCAGGATGTAGTACAAGTACATACACTTGTAAAGTGCATCGTGCGTGCCACTGCGTCCCTCCCCTGCATCATCACGACGAGTCATCATGATCACTCACATGGATTGAATTTGTGACAGTCAGTGTGCTGCTGTGCCTGCCTGGCCAGACTGCCAGTAGTCCCGACTCCCGACTTCCCGCGCAGCGGCGCACGCTATGATAGGCGGAGCTTAGAGACTGGTGTGGTGTCATCGTGATCGGGCACAAAAATAAATTAAACATAACATTAATTGTTTGTTGCAGCAGTGCCAGTGGGGCGGGGCGGGGTGAGGGGGCACAGCATTCCATTTGGGCGGGCATTGCCCCCCAAAGCCCCCCCTTGGAGCCGACCCTGAAGTGAACGAAGAAAAAATGATAATAGGAGTAAATTAGAAAGTTGCTTAAAATTGCATGCTCTATCTGAATCACGAAAGGACAAATTTGGGTTCAGTGTACCTTTAAAGTTGTTGGGAGTGGGGTGCCTTTACATTGCGGTCTATGGGAACTGTGTGTTCCCATAGACCGCAATGTAAATATATATGCATATGATATACACATATTAACACAAATATATATGTATATCGTCATATACATATATATTTAAAAATGCTGCCCATCGCTGCGCGAGGTTCAGATGCCGTCTCTAAAGGCATTAGAATGAGGCTCTCATAGGAGTCTATGGAAGCTTTTTCTCATGAGTGCAATGCTTCCTTGCAATGCGAACGCAAGCTTACGTTCGCATTGCAATTCACTTGCAATACCAGTGTACAAAGTGGAGGTCTAATATCAATTGCACGCAAGTGATTTTTAGTGCTCCGCTTGTAATCTTCGTTGTTTAGATATTAAAAAAAATAAGGATAAAGTTTATGTTACCTATTCTACTGAGGCCAATTTGGAAGGGTTATAAATAGCTTACTAGAATGTACAACCAATAATATAGCTGTGTCTGCACTTCCATGCTTAACATTAATTGGAAAGCCCACAATATTAAGAATCAAATTACAGGAATGGAGAACAAAATAAAATATGAAAGTATATCCAGGCAAACCTTCTCTAAGATAAAAGGGTAATTGTTCTGCAACTATATGTACATTTCAGCCGGTAATCATGGACTTACCAAGGACTTTGAGAAGATGGAAAGATTTATACCACTAAAGGATGCTTAGGAACTTTAGATAAGAATGCACCTTTGAACAAATTCATATGTAACAATAGAACAAATCTTGTAACAAACCTTTATTGTTTTGTATTGCTGACATTTTTTTTCAAATAAAAAGAATATATATATATAAAAAAAAAAAATATATGAATGTATATATCAAAGTTGTTTTACTACCTGTAATTAAACATATTACATTAATATCTAGAGGTGTTAAATGTTCCTTTAAAGGATACTGGGCCTCATTCAATAACCATCTTTCCAATTTCAAATATTTTAATTACATTATGGGTGAAGTACCAAAAAATGGAGAGACAAAGATGCTTTTGTGGAAAGCTGAACAGAGGAACATGTATTAAACAGAAAAACTAAATTATCTTTAATGTAAAAGGATTATAAAGTTATATTATTATGGCTGGAATCATTGGAAATCCATTTTTTTTCTATATAATAAAAGCTAACACTAGAAATTTGAATTATATAGATCACTTACAGTTTAGTGGTAACTATTTTTTTTTGTTTATTCACTTTAACCAGGTCTTTATTTTGTTATTTATTGCATTACAAAATGATAGCCACAATGGCATCATAAGACAATTTACTTTTCCATATTTAAACTCTTGTACTATCCTTATACAGGGCAATTAGTAAAAAAACAATACTAATCAAATAAAATGCTGAATACCTATGGGCAGCCTAGGCAATAAAACGGGACAGATTTATTATTGTTTGGACGGACAATGTTCCCAGGTAGTGAACCTGTTCTCCTGAGATGACAAATTGCAGGCAGCCTTTACTGACCGCATTTATTATTATAAAGCAGAAGTTGATCTTAATCTTCCACAGAGAGCTTAGAAGTGGCAGTTTTATTACCACTGCTTTTGTATGAGTGATCCTGCACATCAAAGGCTCTGAAGCTGCAAATACAACTTTATAAATGAGCCTCTATGTGTACCATTTGTGATGGAGTTCAGCATATAGTTAAACAAAGGAAATTCTTTTACAAATAAAGGGGTGGATTCCAATATTTCAGATCCTGTTTATCATCTGTTTTTCATCTCCTAATCCGTGTTTTCCAATTTCTGAGTGATCACTATACAAACAATGAAACTATTTCTGTATTGACAAACTTTTGGATCAGATCCAATCAGATAGCAGGAAAATTACCCATAAAATGCTTGGGCAGCAATGGCTTCTACAATCTCCCCTGACCTAAAATGCTATAATAAAATAGTAGTTTTTGTTTTTTTATTTATTAAAATGTTCCACTGAGTACATTTCAATATAGTATAAAGATTCACTATAATATTTGAAATAGCACCAACATGGTTTATATTAAAATGTAATATGTGAGAGCTATAAAAAAGTCACTCTATTAGAATAATAATATAAAGAATACTAGGTGCAGAAAAGTAAATGCCGCAGGAACAGAATTCCAGCTCCATATATGCAATATAAATAAGTGATGAAAACTCTCTTTTACTTTAAAATCAAATATCCAGAGCAAACAAAAGCTATTGTATCTGTCACCAGTATGTTAGTTTCTTGATAAATCTGTGATCATGTGTTAGAACTGCAGGGGTAGGAATGACAGATGAACAACACTGAATAACATTTAATAAATGCAGATAGTTATAAGCGACAAGAAACTATCACAATTTATCGAGCAAATATCTTGGAAAGACAATTTGCATCTCTGCTTCCTTTCATGTTCCTCTTGAACCTTTCCAACTGAGCTCACATACTAAGACAATTTAACACTTAAAGGGACAGTCTACTCAAGAATTTGTATTGTTTAAAAAGATAGATCATCCCTTTATTACCCATTCCACAGTTTTTGCATAACCAACACGGTTATATTAACATACTTTTTACCTTGTATCTAAGTCTGTAGACTGCCACCTTTTTTCAGTTCTTTTGACAGACTTGCATTTTAGTCAATCAGTGCCCTCTCTTAAGTAACTCCAAAGGAGTGAGCTCAATGCTATCTATATGGCACACATGAAGTAACGCCCTCTAGCTGAAAAACTGTCAAATGCATTGAAATAAGAGGCAGCCTACATTTGTATAACAGCCTACTTAGGTTTAGCTTTTAACTAAGAATACGAGGAGAATAAAGCAAATTTGATGATAAAAGTGAATTGGGAAGTTGTTTAACCCCTTAAGGACCGGGCATTTCAGACTAAAACTTCCCAGAGCATTTTTAGCATTTTTGCCATCACTCCATTTAAACAGAAATAGAGCCTTGTTTTTTTGTTTTTACCTATCAAAACTATATATATATATTTTTTTTAGTAGACAGCCCAAAGTATTGATCTAGGCCCATTTTGTTATATTTAATGCCACCATTTCACCGCCAAATGCGATCAAATAAAAAAATCGTTACATTTTTCACAAGCTTTAGGTTTCTCACTGAAATTTGTTACAAACGCCTTTTGCAATCATGGCACAAATGGTTGTAAAAGCTTCTCTGGGATCCCCTTTGTTCAGAAATAGCAGACATATATAGCTTTGCTATTGTTTTTTGGTAATTAAAAGGCCGCTAATTGCAGCTGCGCCCCACACTTTTAATATTACCAGCAGTGAAGGGGTTAATTAGGTAGCTTGTTAGGTTAATTTTAGCTTTAGTGTAGAGATCAGCCTCCCACCTGACACTTCCCACCCCCTGATCCCTCTAAAACAGCTCTCTTCCCTCCCCCATCCCCCAATAGTCACCCCCATCTTAAGTACAGGCAGACAGTCTGCCAGTATGCAGTTTTACAACCTTTTTTTTTTATTAATATATTTATTTTTTATTATTATTATTGTCCTTAGTGTAGTATTACCCCCTTACCTTCCAACTTCACTGATCCCTCCCAAAAAAGCTTTCTAACCCTCCCCCCTCTAACTAATAACCACCATCCAAGGTATTGGCAGCTGTCTGCCAGTACCCAGTTTTAAAAAATTTGTCAATTTTTTTTAATTTAAAAAAAAAAAAACAACACAATTTTTCTGTAGTGTAGCTGCCCCCCCCACCTCATTTATCCCCTCCTCCTCCCAGATCGCTTTCCCACCCTCTAATCCCACCTCCACTGTATTATAATGCCCAAGTTTTGGAATGGGATGTCAAACGAGCTTGTACTGGATTGATGGTCAGGTGTCCACATATGTTTGGCCATATGGTGTATATAGATATATACAAACACAGTAAATAAGGGATCTGCACTCTCACTATAGGTGTAATCATAAACCAGGGTGCCAGTGAAAAAACATAATTTATGTAAGAACTTACCTGATAAATTAATTTCTTTCATATTGGCAAGAGTCCATGAGCTAGTGATGTATGGGATATACATTCCTACCAGGAGGGGGCAAAGTTTCCCAAACCGCAAAATGCCTATAAATACACCTCCCACCACACCCACAACTCAGTTTAACAAATAGCCCAGTACTGAGGTGATAACAAAAGGAGTAAAAAAGCATTCAAAAAGAGGAACTGGAAATATAATTGTGCTTTTATATATAAAAAAAAAAAAACATAACCACCATAAAATCGGTGGGACTCATGGACTCTTGACAATATGAAAAAAATGAATTTATCAGGTAAGTTCTTACATAAATTATGTTTTCTTTCATGTAATTGGCAAGAGTCCATGAGCTAGTGACGTATGGGATAGAAATACCTTAGATGTGGAAGTCCACAGAAGAGTCACCATTAGAGAGGGAGGGATGAAATAACAGCTATTTCCACTGAGAAATATAAATACACACAATAATTAAGTTTTTCCTGAAAAAACTTAAATCAAAAGCAGTAGAATCAAACAGACAGCTGCCTGAAGAACTTTTCTACCAAAAAGACTGCTTCAGAAGAAGCAAAATACATCAAAATGGTAAAAACAATAAGAGTATGCAAAGAAGACCAAATTACTGCTTTGCAAATTGATCAACCGAAGCTTCATTCTGAAAAAGCCCAAGAAAACAGAATTTATGCTTACCTGATAAATTACTTTCTCCAACGGTGTGTCCGGTCCACGGCGTCATCCATTACTTGTGGGAAATATTCTCCCCCACAGGGAAAGGCAAGGAGAGCACACAGCAAGAGCTGTCCATATAGCTCCCCCTCTGGCTCCGCCCCCAAGTCATTCGACCGACGGTTAGGAGAAAAAGGAGAAACTATAGGGTGCCGTGGTGACTGTAGTGTATAAAGAAAAACAAATTTCAACCTGATTAGGAAAACCAGGGCGGGCCGTGGACCGGACACACCATTGGAGAAAGTAATTTATCAGGTAAGCATAAATTCTGTTTTCTCCAACATTGGTGTGTCCGGTCCACGGCGTCATCCATTACTTGTGGGAACCAATACCAAAGCTTTAGGACACTGATGAAGGGAGGGAGCAAATCAGGTTACCTAAATGGAAGGCACCACGGCTTGCAAAACCTTTCTCCCAAAAATAGCCTCCGAAGAAGCATAAGTATCAAATTTGTAGAATTTGGCAAAAGTGTGCAGAGAAGACCAAGTCGCTGCCTTACATATCTGATCAACAGAAGCCTCGTTCTTGTAGGCCCATGTGGAAACCACAGCCCTGGTAGAGTGAGCTGTGATTCGGTCAGGAGGCTGCCGTCCGGCAGTCTCATAAGCCAATCGGATAATGCTTTTCAGCCAGAAAGAGAGAGAGGTAGCAGAAGCTTTGTGACCTCTCCTCTTACCAGAGTAAACGACAAACAAAGATGAGGTTTGTCTAAAATCTTTTGTTGCTTCTAAATAGAACTTTAAAGCACGAACAACATCTAAATTGTGTAATAAATGTTCCTTCTTTGAAACTGGATTCGGACACAGAGAAGGAACAACTATTTCCTGGTTAATATTCTTGTTGGAAACAACTTTTGGAAGAAAACCAGGCTTAGTACGCAAAACAACCTTATCTGAATGGAAAACCAGATAGGGTGGATTACACTGCAAAGCAGATAATTCAGAAACTCTTCTAGCAGAAGAAATAGCAACCAAAAACAGAACTTTCCAAGATAATAACTTAATATCTATGGAATGTAAAGGTTCAAACGGAACCCCTTGAAGAACTGAAAGAACTAAATTTAGACTCCAAGGAGGAGTCATGGGTCTGTAAACAGGCTTGATTCTAACCAAAGCCTGAACAAAAACTTGTACATCTGGCACAGCTGCCAATCGTTTGTGTAACAAGACAGATAAAGCAGAAATCTGTCCTTTTAGAGAACTAGCTGACAACCCTTTATCCAAACCTTCTTGGAGAAAGGAGAGAATCTTTGGAATTTTAATCTTACTCCAGGAGAATCCCTTGGATTCACACCAACAGATATATTTTTTCCATATTTTATGGTAAATCTTTCTAGTCACAGGTTTTCTGGCTTGGACCAGAGTATCTATCACAGAATTTGAAAACCCACGCTTGGATAAAATCAAGCATTCAATTTCCAAGCAGTCAGCTGCAGAGAAACTAGATTTGGATGTTCGAATGGACCTTGTACTAGAAGATCCTGTCTCAAAGGTAGCTTCCATGGTGGAGCCGATGACATATTCACCAGGTCTGCATACCAAGCCCTGCGTGGCCACGCAGGAGCTATCAGAATCACCGAGGCCTTCTCCTGTTTGATCCTGGCTATGAGCCTGGGAAGGAGAGGAAACGGTGGAAACACATACGCTAGGTTGAACGACCAAGGCGCCACTAATGCATCCACTAGAATCGCCTTGGGATCCCTGGATCTGGACCCGTAACGAGGAATCTTGAAGTTCTGACGGGACGCCATTAGATCCATGTCTGGAATGCCCCATAATTGGGTTAACTGAGCAAAGACCTCCGGGTGGAGTTCCCACTCCCCCGGATGGAAAGTCTGACGACTCAAATAGTCCGCCTCCCAGTTGTCTACTCCTGGGATGTGAATAGCAGATAGATGGCAGGAGTGATTCTCTGCCCATTGGATGATCTTGGTTACTTCCTTCATCGCTAGGGAACTCTTTGTTCCCCCCTGATGATTGATGTACGCAACAGTCGTTATGTTGTCCGACTGAAATCTTATGAACCTGGCTTCCGCTAGCTGAGGCCAAGCCAGGAGCGCATTGAATATTGCTCTTAGTTCCAAAATGTTTATTGGGAGAAGCGACTCTTCCCGAGACCATAGACCCTGAGCTTTCAGGGAGTCCCAGACCACACCCCAGCCTAAGAGACTGGCATCGGTTGTGACAATGACCCACTCTGGTCTGCGGAAACTCATTCCCTGAGACAGTTGATCCTGGGTCAACCACCAGAGAAGTGAGTCCCTGGTTACCTGGTCTACTTGAATTTGGGGAGACAAGTCTGTAGAATCCCCATTCCACTGATTGAGCATGCACAGCTGTAATGGTCTTAGATGAATTAGAGCAAAAGGAACCACGTCCATTGCTGCGACCATTAGTCCTATTACTTCCATGCACTGAGCTATGGAGGGTTGAGGAATAGAATGAAGAACTCGACAAGCGTTTAGAAGCTTTAACTTTCTGACTTCTGTCAGGAAGATCTTCATTTCCGCAGAATCTATTATTGTTCCCAGAAAAGGAACCCTTGTGGACGGTGACAGTGAACTCTTTTCTATGTTCACCTTCCACCCGTGAGATCTGAGAAAAGCCAACACAATGTCCGTGTGGGCCCTTGCTTTGGAAAGAGACGATGCTTGGATTAGGATGTCGTCTAGATAAGGTGATACAGCGATGCCCCTCGGCCTTAGGACCGCTAGAAGGGACCCTAGCACCTTTGTGAAAATTCTGGGAGAGGTGGCTAAACCGAATGGAAGAGCCACAAACTGGTAATGTTTGTCCAGAAAAGCGAACCTCAGGAACTGATGATGAGTTTTGTGGATTGGGATATGCAGATATGCATCCTTTAGATCCACGGTAGTCAAATATTGACCCTGCTGGATTGTCTGCAAGATTGTCCGAATGGTTTCCATTTTGAAGGATGGAACTCTGAGGAACTTGTTTAATATCTTTAAATCCAGAATTGGCCTGAAAAATCCCTCTTTTTTGGGAACCACAAACAGGTTTGAGTAAAAACCTAGACCTTGTTCCCCGGAGGGGACTGGGTTTATCACTCCCATCTTTGATAGGTCTCTTACACAATGTAAGAATGCCTGTTTCTTTATCTGGTCTGAAGATAAGCGAGACAGGTGGAATCTTCCCTTTGGAGGAAGTCCCTTGAACTCTAGTAGGTATCTCTTGGAGACTATCTCTAGTGCCCAGGGATCCGGAACATCTCTTGCCCAAGCCTGAGCGAAGAGAGATAGTCTGCCCCCTACCAGATCCGGTCCCGGATCGGGGGCTACCCCTTCATGCTGTCTTGGTAGCAGCAGCAGGTTTCTTGGTCTGTTTACCCTTGTTCCAGCCTTGCATGGGCTTCCAAGCGGGTTTGGGCTGGGCCGCGTTACCTTCTTGTCTAGCGGCAGTGGAGTTATTAGCCGGTCCGTTCCTGAAATTGCGAAAGGAACGAAAATTAGACTTGTTCTTAGCCTTAAAAGGCCTATCCTGTGGGAGGGCATGGCCCTTACCCCCAGTGATGTCTGAAATAATTTCCTTCAATTCCGGCCCAAAAAGGGTCTTACCCTTGAAAGGAATATTAAGTAACTTAGTCTTGGACGACACATCTGCCGACCAGGATTTTAGCCAAAGCGCCCTCCGCGCTACTATAGCAAAACCTTTTTTTCGCCGCCAATTTCGTTATTTGAAAAGCGGCATCCAATATAAAGGAATTAGCTAACTTTAATGCGTGAATTCTGTCCATGACTTCTTCATAGGAAGTCTCTTTCTGGAGCGACCTTTCTAGTTCCTCGAACCAAAAGGACGCCGCTGAAGTGACAGTAATAACACACGTAGCTGGTTGAAGGATGAACCCTTGCTGAACAAAAATCTTTTTAAGCAATCCTTCCAATTTTTTATCCATAGGATCTTTGAAAGCGCAGCTGTCCTCTATAGGAATAGTTGTGCGCTTCGCTAGTGTTGAAACAGCTCCCTCAACCTTCGGGACCGTCTGCCATGCGTCCCTTCTAGGGTCTACTATGGGAAACATTTTCTTAAATATAGGAGGTGGGGAAAAGGGTACACCTGGCTTCTCCCACTCCTTATCCACTATGCTCGCTACCCTCTTGGGTATTGGAAAAGCGTCGTCGTGCACTGGGACCTCTAAAAATTTGTCCAATTTGCACAACTTCTCTGGTACTACCATAGAATCACAGTCATCCAGAGTAGCTAATACCTCCTTAAGCAAAGCGCGGAGATGTTCTAGCTTAAACTTAAATGCTACTATATCAGGTTCTGCCTGTTGAGAAATTTTTTCTGAGTCTGAAATTTCACCCTCAGACAGCCCTTCCCTCACAGCCAATTCTGATTGATGTGAGGGTAAAATAGATAAGGCATCGTCAGCGTCTGATTGTTCATCCTTTTTATCTGTATTTAAAACTGAACAATCACGCTTTCTCTGAAATGCTGGCAGTTTGGATAATAGATTTGCTATAGAATTATCCACTACTGCTGTTAATTGTTGCATAGAAATAAGCACTGGCGCGCTAGGTGTCGCCTGCGCGGGCAAAGCTGGTGTAGACACAGAAGGAGAGGATGTAGAACTATCCCCACTACCTTCATTAGATAAATCATCTTGGGCAACATTATGAAATGTAACAGAGCTGTCCTTATTTTGTTTGGACGCTATGGCACAATTATCACAAACACTCGAAAGGGGAACCACATTTGTCTCTACACACACAGAACATAGGTTATCTGATGGCGCAGACATGTTAAACAGATTTAGGCAGGCAAACAATGCAATAAAAACGATTTTAAACAAAAACGTTACTGTCTCTTTAAATAATAAAATGACACTTTATTTCTGAATGTTCAAAAACTATGAAGGCAATATCCGATTTCTATGAAATTTGGACCCCAGTGTCTTAATGCTTATAAAGTATTGCACAGCAAATATGGAGACTCTAGCTCTTAAAACAAGCAAACCGGAGCTAATTGTTGGATTTAACCGTTTTTATACACCACAATCCCTGCTACAGCATTGCTGTAGCTTTTACCTTCCTTAGGGGTCAACCATCCACAGAAAAAAGCCTTCTGGAGTCACTTTCTGAGCCACAGGACCCTCTCACATGAGACTGCATGCACTGCCTGAAATCAACTGCCAAAATGAGGCCTCCTCCCTCAGTACACTAGAGTGAAGGGGCCTTCCTGACTAGATTTAGGTGTCTAAAACAAGCCAGATCAATAAAAAACGTCCCCAAGTGTATATGAGCTTATAAAACATTTAAAATGCCATGATATTGTAATAAAAACCAATTGATTTGGCCCCTAACAGTGTCTACCAGCATACAATTCAAAAAGGGGAAGCCTGTTATCTTTTTTGCTGAGGTGAAAGAAAAATGGCTTACCGTTTTCCCTGAGGGGAAAAATGACTGTCATCTAGCATTAGCCTGTGTTGTTAGAAGGAGACTAGTCATACCTGAAGCAGATGAGTCTGCAAGCTGTTACCCCCAACTGAAGTTCTCTGGTTTCAACAGTCCTGCGTGGTAACAGCAATGGATTTTAGTTACTTGTGCTAAAATCATAGCCCTCTTAAACTGAAATCTTCATTACTTTTCTGTTGTAGAGTAAATAGTACAAGCCAGCACTATTTTAAAATAACAAACTCTTGATAGAAGGAATAAAAAACTACAACTATCACCACAAACTCCTCGCCATCCCCGTGGAGATGCTACTTGTTCAGAGCGGCAAGGAGAATGACTGGGGGGCGGAGCCAGAGGGGGAGCTATATGGACAGCTCTTGCTGTGTGCTCTCCTTGCCTTTCCCTGTGGGGGAGAATATTTCCCACAAGTAATGGATGACGCCGTGGACCGGACACACCAATGTTGGAGAAATGGCGACTGGACTTAGTAGAATGAGCTGTAAATCTCTGAGGCAGAGCCTGCCCTACCTCCAAATAAGTCTTGACAAACAAAAGCTTTAACCAGGATGCCAAAGAAATGGCAGAAGCTTTCTAACCTTTTCTGGAACCAGAAAAACAACCAATAGACTAGAAGTCTTCTGAAATTCCAGAAACCTCGATAGAATTATAAAGCTGTTACCACATCCAAAGAGATAGCTAAGAGAAAAAACACTTTCCAAGAAAGTAAATAATCCTCAAAGAAAATATAAGCTCAAAAGAAAGAGCCTACAAAATCCTTAAACCAAATTAAGACTAAAAAAAAAAAAGGACAAAATGAATAACAGGCTTGATACAAACCAGAGACTGAACAAAACAGTGAATATCAGGAAGTTAAGCAATCTTTCCAAGAAATAAAAAGAAAGAACAGAGATTTGTCCCTTCAAAAAATTTGTAGACAAACTTAATCCAAACTATCCTGAAGAAACTGTAAAATCTTTGGAAATAATTTGGCCAAGATAATTTATGAAAAGAACACCATAGAAAATAGGGTTTCCAAACCTGATAATACATGTTCCTTGAAATAGACTTATAAGCCTGCAACATAGTGGGGAAAAAACGAGTCAAAGAAACCTCTATGACTAAACACTAATTAATTTCTATACCTACAAATTAGTACATTGAGATCCAGAAGGAAAAATAGCCCTTGAAACAAGAGGGCTGGCCAAAGAAAAAGCGGCCAAGGATGGCAACTGGACATCCGGACAAGATCCACATACCAAACCTGTGAGGCCATGTTGATGCTATCAGAAACACATGAGACTGTTCCAATATGATCTTGGAGATCACCCATGAAAGAAAAAACCAGAGGTGGAAATATTTAGCCAGGTTGCAAAACCAAGACACTGCTAATGCATCTACCATCTCCGCCTGAGGATCCCTGGACCTGAAAAGGTACCTTGGAAACTGAGAAAACACATCTGTAGAAAGATACCACTTTCCCGGATGTAAAGTCTGACGGCTGAGATAATCCACCTTTAAAATGTCTAAACCTGAGATATGAATCATAGAGATTAGACAGGAGATAAATTCCACCTAAGAACGTATTCAAAATACTTCTTAATTGCTAAGGAACTGTGAGTCCCTATTGATGATTGACATATGCCACAGTTGTGAAATTGTCTGTCTGAAAGCAAAATGAAAAGTTCTCGTAAAAGAGGCCCAGCCTGAAAGAGCTCTGAAAATAGCACAGAGTTCTAAAATATTGATTGGTAAACTCGCCTCTTGAGGTTTCCAAACCCCTTGTGCTCTTAAAGACCCTCAGATAGCTTCCCAATCTGTAAGACTTCTATCCAATAAGAATACAATCCAGGAAGGACGAACAAAAGGAGGCCCCCTGAAATAAACAATGATAATCTAATCACCAAATTAGAGAGAGTTGAGTGTTGGAATTTAAGAATATCAACTGTGATATCTGAAAACAATCCCTGCACCATTGATTCAGTATGCAAAATTAAAGAGGTCTCAGATGAATAGCGAACAAAAGGAACCACGTCTGATGCTGCAGTTATGAGACCTAAAACTTCCATGCACATAGCCACTAAAAAGGAATGTTCCTTTGGAGACTGGACGACTCCCTAATGCACACCCCACACACAGTAAAGGAAATAGAAGCCTCCTTAAAAGAATACTTTAGTATTAATATGACTCCCACCACTTCACCACACATGCTATGGGAAGCCCATAAGGCAGTAATTAGGGGGCACTGCATCAAACATACAACTTACAGGAAAAAAATCTACAACCAAACAATAAATAACCTGACTACTCAACTAGCCCGCCTGGAATTAGCACATAAAAACTCCCCAAAGAATAATATACTACTTAAACTGGTAACGGACACCAGGCTAGAACTTAACAACACATTGTTAAAAGAAGCACAGAGACAAGCGTTACACTTAAAGAAAACCTTCTACTTTGAAGGCAACAGGGCTGGCTCACTCTTAGCTAGAGCCTTAAAAACTCAGACGTTAAAATCACAGATACATAAGATAACAACACCTGACAAAACAGATATCTTAGACAGCGAGGGAATCGCTAATCATTTCAGGGAATACTACTCTAAACTATATAACCTTGAAAGAAAAGACTCCCAGGAACACTTAACACAAATGCAAGATTACATCAACAAAGCAGACCTACCTACCTTACACCCAGAACAACGCGAAATAATGGAAAGTCCCATAAGCCTACTAGAGGTCTATACAGCAATAAAAGACCTGCCGACCGGCAAAAGTCCGGGCCCAGATGGCTTCTCAAACACGTACTATAAGACATATAAACACATCCTGGCCCCACATTTACTCAATGTATTTCAAACGTTAGAGGAAGGTGGTACCCTATCTCAAGATATGCTTTCAGCGCATATCTCGGTCATACCCAAGCCACAAAAAAATTTAACAGACCCCAGCAGTTACAGACCAATATCGCTCCTAAATACAGATATAAAGATTCTTGGAAAAATATTAGCAAAAAGAATTAATGTAGTTTTACAATCCTTAATCCACACTGACCAAGTGGGATTTGTCCCCGGGCGGGAGGCGAGGGACAATACCATTCGGGTTTTGACTCTCATTTCCTATGCCAAACATAAAAAACTTCCTGCCGCCCTCTTGGCGATCGACGCCGAGAAGGCGTTTGACCGCATCAGCTGGGGATTCCTTACTGAGTCATTGAAAGCGATAGGGTTTGGCCCGCACATGATTGCCCGAATACTTAGCCTTTACAAAAGCCCAACAGCCAAAGTCAAAGCAAACGGAATGCTCTCTAACCCCTTTCAGATCCAAAATGGTACTCGCCAAGGTTGCCCCCTATCCCCCATACTTTTCATTATAACTATGGAAGTATTCGCGGCGCATATACGGCGCAATCAGGACATTCAGGGAATTAAAATAGGCCCACACGACTTCAAAATCGCGATGTATGCAGACGACGTGATCTTCACAATCACTGACCCACTCCTGACAGTACCCAAGATACTGAATGAAATTAACACCTTTAGACAACTCTCAAACTTCTCTATAAACACACAGAAGTCAGAGATTCTAAATATTTCCATGACACAAACAGACTTTCTTAACATGGCAGCTGACTGCCCAATGATCGCCCGGAATGGATCAATAAAATACCTAGGAGTCCACATCTCCCCCAGTCATACACAACTATTCAAAGAAAATTACTCCAAACTTATAACAACAATCCAACAAGACCTCCGTACCTGGGCCCTAAAGCCAATTTCATGGTGGGGACGCACACAATGCATCAAAATGACCACATTACCTAGGATCTTATACTTATTCCAGGCAGTACCCATAAATCTCCCTAAATGGTATTTAGCACAATTACAGAGACACATCAACGCTTTTATTTGGGGGAAGAGCAGACCCAGGGTCAACAAAACCAACATGTACAGAGCAACAGTAAATGGAGGACTGGGACTACCTGACCTAACAACATATTACAATGCAGTAACTTTACAAAGAGTTCTGGATTGGCACAGAGCAGGTGATACAAAAGCATGGGTGTCCCTAGATTCCAACATTCTAAAAGTTCCGTCAGTGGGAGCACTATGCTGGGTGCCGAAACCTCTGCGCCCCCCCCAATGTAATGATCTACCGATCCATAAACATATCTTTGACACATGGGACAGCATTACAACTCACCAAACCCACATTACGGGGCCTCATTCTCCCCTTTTTCCTATCCCCTTAAATGCCGAAATGATAGGAGGCTTAGACAGAGGACAACAGAGATTGACGGAGTGGGGATATACAATCCCACTGAAAGAATTCACACTAAATGGGAAATTAATAGCAAGAGAAAACCTAAATACGGTTGCAGGAGGCAGGTACACTAATTGGTTGAAATATTCACAATTAAGACATTTTATTTATACCTCCCCACATCAGAAAGATTACCTTAGAGCCCTTACCCCCTTTGAGAACCTTTGCACAGGTGAAACCCCATTGCGACACGTGCTATCTATAACCCGCAAACTCCTACAGACGGAACACACACGAACACTCCCCTCATACTCGTCCAAATGGCACGAAGAACTAGGGCAGGAGCTGAGTAGAGAAGAGTGGTCTCAGATCTTTCAAAACACAAAAAAGTCGTCCAGCTCACCACGGATGCTAGAACTTAACTTTAAAGTAATGATGAGATGGTATTTGACCCCCTCTCGTATCCACTCTATCTACCCAGAAGCCAATGGGAATTGCTGGAGAGGCTGCTCCACAAAGGGCCAATACCTGCATATGTGGTGGGAGTGCGAAAGAATTAAACCATTCTGGCAAGAGATAGAAACCTTTTACAAGCAAATACTGAACGACGATTTCAGACTTACAATCAGAACAGCCTTGCTTAATGACCTGCCCTCTTTTCCCTGTAAGTTGAGACTTCAATTATTACAAATAGGTATCACTAGTGCTAAACTAATTATAGCACGACATTGGAAAACACAATATACACCAACACTGCGAGAGTGGATTAGCAAGGTTTCAGAAATACTAGTACTTGAAGAATACGGATTCTTTAAAAGGAAACAAATTGGTAGACTGGCAGACATTAAATTCATTTGGGAAGAAAACACTCCACGACAGACTTTAACGCCTCTGACCGACACTTAACGGATCTCCCCCCCCTCCCCTCCTTTTTCTTTCCCTATCTCTTACCTTTCTTTTCCCCTCTATCTTTTCTTATTCCTTCTCCTCTTCTTGAGGGACAGGTGGGTCCCTCGTCTTAGTTGAGATTTATATGTTTTGATGTCATTAATAGAACTTACAATCTTACAGCAGAATTGTGAATTTAAACATGGACATCATCCACATCGACACGCTGGGAGATAACTAAATATTGCCATTTCTGTTATATTGCGAAAATCCCTTGTCATTTTCGTTATGTTTGTATATATAATATGGATGATAATAAAGCTCTTTTGAAAAAAAAAAAAAAAAAAAAAAAAAAAGGAATGTTCCAGAGGCTAATGCCAGGCTAATGCCAATCACAATTGACTCTTGTCCGATAAAGACAAAGTCATGAACACTGAATCCATCTAGAAACCCAAATAAAGGTGACCCTTGTCTGAAGAATCACAAAACTCTTAGGTAGCTTAAATCCTCTAACCATGTCTTGAAGAAACAAAACTAGTTTATTTATGAGAGATTCTAATAAAAGAAAAGTTTAAGCTAATACCAAGATACCATCCAAATAAGGAAGCACCACAATACCCTACTGTCTGAATACAGAAAGAAGGGCACCAAGAACCTTTGAAAAGATTCATAAGGCTGTCGCTAGACCAAAAGGAAAAGCAACAAATTGGTAAAGCTTATCTAAAAAAAGAGAATCTCAGAAACCAAAAGTGGACATGAAATGACCTTGCTGAACAAAAGGCATAATAGTCCTTATAGTCACCAACTTGAAAGTTGAGAATCTTACAAAACAATATAACGTTTTCAGATCCAAGATTGGACTGAATAAACCTTTCTTCTTTGGGACAAAGAATATAATTGAATAGAAACCCAAACCCTGTTCCTGCTAAAGAACTGGTATAATCACTCCTGAAAAAATTCACAGAGTGTACTAAGAAATAAAGAATCTTCCCATAGAAGGTCTTATTCTAAAAAATCTATTCAAAACCCTAAGAATAATATAGATTTTGGACTGAGTTTCCAAAGACAATTTAATCTGCTCCCCACCAGAAGGACTGGTTTGAGAACCGCACCTTCATGCAGTCTTAATAACTAGTAATTATATAGGTTTTTTTTCTCCCAGAAGGATACAGAAAAATGCTTTTTCAGTGCTTGCGCCCGGAGTTAACCAAATCAGCAGCTGATAAAAATAGTAGTTATTATTACCCAAATAAAGGGTACAAAATAAATTGACCTTAAAAGGCCGAAGGGCTGTATTAACCCTGCTGGAATATAAATCTATGACCCTTGGATCTAGAACAAGATCTAGATCTACATCACCGGACTAAAAGTAGGGCAGAAAAACCGCTTAACCTCCAGAAAAAGTGGATATAATAGAAATCAAACAAATTATTATCCTAATAAGATAGAGAATATAAAACATATATTTGAAACCATAATAATAGATATAGTAAACATAATTAAATGAATACATCTGAAGTAAATAAACAGAGTTATATACTTGATAATCTGAAACTGCTTATGCTAACTGTTAAACAAAAGGTTGAGAGAACAGTAATGTCAGCCACAGATAAAGCGGAGTACCAATTTCCATAGAAATAGTAGTACAGTCCCAAGAGGGACTCAGGATAAGCATTCTCTAGAATATATTACAGATAGTATTTTGAATAGGAAAAAACCTCAAGAGCAAATTAAAATCTTAAAATCCAGATTTTAAAAAGATTAATAACATAGTTAATAGGAGGACTAGACTCCTAAAAGCTAAAAATAACAAAATTCCCTTAACAAAAAATGTTCAAATGAAAAATAAGGAAAATTTTTAACAAACCATGAGCCAAAGAAACCTTCATCAGTAGAATAAATTTAAGTATGCTGTCGGTCAGAACAAAATTAATTAAATCTTAATAATTTTGTAAAGACCTTGGAAGTTTACTTAAAGGCATAATAGCAGTCATAACCTTTATGATAAAAGCAATAACATATGATATTTGCAGATGAAATCAAGTACATGAACTGAGTAAGTAAAAACAGTAAATGTCATTGTACATATAGAAACATGATAAATAAATGCCACATATTTGAGCTGAAGAAAATAACAGCTTAATAATGAAAAAAACACACTTAGCTTTGAAGAATTGTGTTTCAGAGCATCCAGGGCCGGATTTACATCTCAGGTGGCTGTAGGGACAAAAACCTGAAGCGCCCCCACCCCCCCAGAAAAAAAATGGAAAAAATGAGAACCAATCAGCCAATCGGATTGAACTTGAATCTGATTGGCTGATTCAATCAGCCAATCAGATTTTTCTACCTTAATTCTGATTGGCTGATAGAATCCTATCAGCCAATCGGAATTCGACGGACGCCATCTTGGATGACATCATTTAAAGGAACATCATTTGTCGGGACGTCGTCGTGCCGTATGGATGCTCCGCGGCGGAGGAGCGAAGAAAGAAGATTGAAGATGCCGCTTTGCTTGAAGACATCACCGGATGGAAGAAGACTCTCTGCCGCTTGCTTGAAGACATCGCCGGATGGAAGAAGACTTCACTGCAGCTTGCTTGAAGACATCGCCCGGATCGGATGAAGAGTTCTGCCCGGCGGGGTGAATACAAGGTAGGGAGATCTTCAGGGGCGTAGTGTTAGGTTTATTTAAGGGGGGGTTGGGTTAAATTAGGGGTATGTGGGTGATGGGTTGAAATGTTGGGGGGTGGTATTGTGTTTTTTTTCAGGCAAAAGAGCAGTTTTCTTTGGGGCATGCCGCGCAAAAAGGCCATTTTAAGGGCTGGTAAGGTAAAAGAGCTAACTTTTTTAATTTAGAATAGGGCAGGGATTTTTTTTTTGGGGGGGGGGCTTTATTATTTTATTAGGGGGCTAGTTAATTAGGTGTAATTAGCTTAAAAATCTTGTAATCTTTTTTTTATTTTTTGTAATTTAGTGTTTTGTTTTTTTTGTAATTTAGTTTAGTTTATTTAATTGTATTTTAGTTAGATAGTTGTAGTTTATTTAATTTATTGATAGTGTAGGTGTATTTGTAACTTAGGTTAGGATTTATTTTACAGGTAAATTGGTAATTATTTTAACTAGGTAGCTATTAAATAGTTATTAACTATTTAATAGCTATTGTACCTAGTTAAAATAAATACCAAGTTACCTGTAAAATAAATATAAAATAAACCCTAAGATAGCTACAATGTAATTAATAATTACATTGTAGCTATTTTAGGGTTTATAAGTAAGTATTTAGATTTAAATAGGAATATTTTAATTAATAATATTAATAATATTAGATTTATTTTAATAAGAGTTTAGTTAGGGATGTTAGAGTTAGATAGGGTTATTATACTTAAAATATATATAAAATATAATAACGATATTAACTTAATTAACCCTAATATAATTAGGGTTAATATAGTTAATATATATAATATAATAACTATATTAACTATATTAACCCTAATATAATTAGGGTTAATATAGTTAATATAGCTGGCGGCAGTGTAGGGGGATTAGATTAGGGGTTAATACATTTATTATAGGTGGCGGCGGTGTAGGGGGATTTAGATTAGATGCAAAAGAGCTGTTTACTTTGTGACAAAGCCCCGCCAAAAGCCCTTTTAAGGGCTGGTAAAAGAGCTGAATTCTTTGGGGCATGCCCCGCATAAAGCCCTTTTAAGGGCTGGCAATAGAGCAGTTTACTTTGGGGTAATGCCACGCAAAAAGCCCTTTTCAGGGCTATTTGTAGGGTTAGACTTAGGTTTAGTGGTAGGGATAGTTTAGTATTTTAGGGGTTAAATAGTTTAATATAGGTGGTGGCGGGGTAGGGGGATTAGATTAGGGGTTAAATAGTTTAATATAGGTGGCGGCGGGGTAGGGGGATTAGATTAGGGGTTAAATAGTTTAATATAGGTGGCGGCAGGGTAGGGGGATTAGATTAGGGGTTAATAATTTTAAAATAGATGGCGGCAGGGTAGGGGCTCACTTTAGGGGGTAGTTTAATGTAGTTGGCGGCGGGGTAGGGGCTCACATTAGGGGGTTATATATTTAATATAGCCGGCGGCGGGGTCCGGGAGCGGCGGTTTAGGGTTGATAACTTTATTAGCTGGCGGCGGGGTCCGGGAGCGGCGGTTTAGGGGTTAATACATTTTTATTGCTAGGATAGTGAGGGGGGATAGCGGATAGAGGGTTAGACGTGTCGGGCTATATTTAGGAGGCGTGTTAGACAGTACGGGAGATTTAATAACTTTAGTCAGGTTTTGTAGGCGCCGGCAGTTTCTAAAGTGCCGTAAGTCACTGGCGACTCCAGAAATTTGTACTTACACAGATTTCTGGACATCGCTGGTTTATCCGACTTACGGCACTTTAGCAACTGACGGCGCCGTATATATGATAGCTCGAGTTGCGAGCTGAAACTACGGGCGGCGGGGGTTCCCTCACTTGCACCGCAAACTACGCTGCATATCTGATCGCGCCCTAGATGTAAAATTACATTTTCCCTTTTATGGAGATACACAAATACATACACCAATTGCAATATTTGTTGTAATGGAAGCCACACCAAAAATCAATATTCACTTGACTCAAATGGCCATACAATTTCTATTATGTATAACAAAAACAAATCATGTTAAACTTTTAATGCAAAATATTCTAAAGAAAACCCTATTTAAAGGGACATAAAATGTGACAGTTTGCTGGGCATTTTATTATTGCACTAGTGCTTGCACATTAGTGTGTTAGCCTCTTGCAAAAGAGTTAAACACATAGTCAATGTCAGTTCTGAGACAGCAATACACATCTGTGCAGAACCAGATGGGCTCATAGGACATGTTTATTGACAAGCCATTAGTGTATTGCTTTTCTGGAGATGACTTTGACTATGTGCTTAACATTTTGTTGGAGTTAAACACAGTTTTGTGTATACAATAGCAATATTAAAACTAGCAGCATGCAAGCTCATCACCATCAACAACCTGTGCAGCCAGTGGAAGAAAATATAAAATGTAGGTATTTTTTTCTACTACATGAAAAAAAATCTTGTAAACTCTGATATTTTTGGTACAAATACACACAGATGTTACATTTATTTTGTTCTGAAATATAAATATAATATGATGTTGCTCTCAATGGAAAACATGGAATGTTGTAGATTATATGTAATCCAGGGGTCAACAAATGTGTTTAAAATTAGAACTTAGAAATTCAATTTACCACAATACAAAAATACCACACTTACTTGATAAAAGAACAGATTAACAATTTTTAATGTGATGTGTGTGATATATATATATATATATATATATATATATATATATATATGTGTGTGTGTGTGTGTGTGTGTGTGATGTGTGTGTATGTGTATATATATATATATATATATATGTGTGTGTGATATATATATATAAATAAAAAGAGAGTTCATAGGCATATGCACTCCCACCAACCGTTCACCTGCCAGGGTGCTTTCAAAAAATTCAGAAAAAATATAGCAGGAAAAGCACTCACTGGACTTCAGACTCCAAGTGTGACAACAAATTTTTATTGAATGTGACGTTTCGGGACTTAACACGTCAGAGGAAGGGACGTGTTAAGTCCCGAAACGTCACATTCAATAAAAATTTGTTGTCACACTTGGAGTCTGAAGTCCAGTGAGTGCTTTTCCTGCTATATTTTTATATATATATATATATATATATATATATATATATATATATATATACACACACACACACATACATACATACAAACAAATATGCCATGTGAGTGGTTTACACACATACACATTTTACAGCATTACAGTCTACAAACTTTGTTGTCAAAGTGCCCTAAAGGCTGTAAATCACAATTGGCAACTTGTAATAAAGAGCAGAGCAGCTAGTCCCACATAACCTCCACACCGCCAAGGCCTTTATAGAACAAAAACATTCATCCTGAAGCAGAATTTAAACTCCTGGCTATAAAAAAGGAATACAGCACATAACAAGTGAATACACAGCAACCCTCTCTGGTAGCCAAGGGGTTAAAGTGCTCTGCTTGTTATGTTTTCATTCTAGGCAGCATTAGAAGCCTTGTACAGTCCTAACCTGTTCTGAAGCTTTCATTCCTCAACAAAAAGTTTCTGCACCACATCAGCATGGAGCTTGGCTGTGTGAGGCAACAGAAGTACATAAAATAAAAGTGAAACTAAACATACCTGGCGAAAATGGGAGGAGTTTAGTTTTAATCTTTGCCCCTCTCTCCTTCATGGCTCCCTCAACTGCTGTAACATATTCCCAATGAAACACTCGACTTTGTAGGCACCTGGCAGCACAATTCTTACTAAAATAAATGCCATCATAAAAAAAAAAAAAAAAATTTTATTACTGACAGGCAGGGGCCCCTCACTGCAAGGCACCTGTAGGCACATGCCTACTGTGCCTAATGGAAATCCGGCCCTGAGAGCATCATAGTTTCTACAGTAACAGTCAGGATCAGAATGAGACATCTCACAAAATGTAACAGAAAAAGAAAAATAACATTAGGCAAAACATTCAATTTCCACAATGTAACAGTTTCAGTAGATAGGTAAAAAACAAAGATAGTATTTTTTTTAAAACAAAACAAAAAAAATAATAAAAAAAGCAGTCATAATAGCTTTCAAAAATCATGAAAACAGCGAGCAAGAGAGGGAGAGGGGTAAAATAACTAAATTTTGGCACAAAGAAGGACGCATTACGCAAAAGGAAGTAAAACATTTTTTGGGGCAAAACCAACACCAGCAAATGACGCAACTCACGTCATAACAAACGCAACTTCACACCAAAATAACTAGCATCAACAAAGATGCAGGAAATTACGAAATTTGCGCCATCAAAGGCGCAACTTTGGCCCAAAAATTTTTTGCGCCAAGAAGGACACAGTAAATACCAGCATTTTGCGTCCTTGCGAGCCTAGATTTGCCCGCGAAAAAATTGAAAAACAAATCAAATTAGAAAAAGACTGAAAACCCCAGGTAAGAAAAAAAAAGTTTAAATAAACTTCCCAAACATTATTCCTATACTGAAACTGTTAAAGGATTACTTTCTGTTATAATTTTTAAGCTAAACAACTAACATATTAAAGTTAATAAACATTAATTAAAACCTACTGACCTATATTTTCTCCAAAACGAAGTTTCATAACGTTCTAAAAGTTATATCTTTTATTCGCCGATGATGTCACGTTATCCTGCCCACTATTTTCAGCACTGCATGTTCAAAATACTTAAACCAATAACTTTGTGTTTAAAGCGCCATTTTGAAACCTAGGTATTGTAAATGGATTGGTACAGAGCAAAGGATACCCACGGAGTGGGTTTGGAATACAATTAAATTTGCAGACAAGATTTCTGATATACGGTAGAGATATGTTAATGAAATGCTATTGATAAAAAGCGTATTTGGGGTAGTTAGTTAGTAACAGGCATAGAAAATATTTACTTACAGTGGCCCTTTAAGACTGCAAAGGGAAATAAACATAGACCTGACTTAAAGGGACAGTAAACCTTAAAATTAA